>NC_083319.1:71357699-71667396 GCF_963455315.2 Globicephala melas | reverse complement strand
TTACCTATTCTCCTATTAAAATGAAACATTTGCATTATTTCCATTTTAAGGTTTTATGAGTTAAGATGCTATGAACATTTACATACTTAACTACAAGCCTTTGTTGTAACACAAGTTTTCATTTAACATGAGTAAAAACTAATGGGTTTTCATTTAACATAATTGAAAATAATGGGTCATGGAGGCCAGTTTATGTTTAATTGTACAAAAATCTGTTAAACTGATTTTCAAAGTAGTCATGTTATTTACATTCCCAACAGAAATCCAGGAGTTCCAGTTTTTCTAAATCCTTTCTCTTCTTTTAAATATGAAGTACTACTTAATTTTGTTTGTAATTTACATTTCCATGATATTTATTAATGCAGGCAATTTGTGCATAAAAAGATTATGCTCAACATCAGTAGTATCATAGAAATGCAGAACATTTTTATTTTGGTTAAATCTAGTTGATAATTTTCTTTCATTGTTAGTGCTTTTTTGCACTGTTAGAGAAGTCTTTCCCTACAATGAGATTGGTTATTCATTCTCCCATTGAGGGGATATTTAGATTGTTTCTATATTTGAGATATTACGAATAGAATTGCTGTGAACATTAGTACATGGTTGTAAAGACTTTCATACATTTGTACATTCATATACAAGTCTTTGAAATGACATAATTATTCATTTATTCTGGGTAAATTCCTAGGAAACAAACTACACTTCACCAACTACTTTTTTCTGTGAAATATTTTTTCATGCCCTTTTTAAAACTGGGTTGTTTATCATTAATTTCTATATATTCTTCCTGTAGTATGGAATCAAGTACTTTTTGAGATATCTGTATTGAGAATATGTTCCCTAAGTCTATGGCTTGCTTTTTCATTTTCTTATCAGTGTTTTTGATGAGCAAAACATTTATTTTGGTGAAGATCAATTTATCTATTTTTTCTTTTATATTTGGTGACTTTTTGTCATATAAGAAATTTTGCCTATAACAAAATCAAGAAAATATTTTTCAATGTTTTCTCAAGAAGGCATACACATTTAGATTTTATGTTTATGACTATGATCCATCTCAGATATTTGTGTATGTTCTAAAGTAAGTGTCAAGATAAACATTTTTTCCCATATGAATATACAGTGGTTCAAGCAGAATTTGCTGAAAGAAATTTCCATTCTGATTGGAATATCATGGAGCATTTGACAACAATTTTCTATATAGGTAAGAAGGCACTTATGGACTCTTTATTCTTATTGATCTATTTATCTATTAGACAATATAACATTGACTTAGTTATGGTAGGTAGTTTCTTTTTTAGTAAACAACTTTAAATTTACTCAACAAAATATGCAATATTTGGAATGATTTTTTAGGCAACTCTAGGAAAAAAATGTATATTGAAGAAAAACTACATTTATTAGAAAAATTAGAGCCAAAAAACTCATTAAAATATATGAATATGTGCATTCTGTTTATGATCTTTCTTAATGTTCAAAAAATTAATATAAAATTTTTGACCACTTGCTTTAATTTATACAGATACAGTATTATTATAAATTATTTTATTTTTTATTTTCCTATGGAAACATTTTCTATTGAGAAATTGCCAAACTGTTATTCAGAGTGTCTATACCACTTTTATTCCCACCAGCAATATACGAATGGCCCAGTTTTTCAATAACCCTACCAGCGTTTGCTATTTTCACTATTATTTTTAGCCATTATAAGAGTGTAATGATATCTCATTGTGGTCTTAATCTCCAAGTATATGTCACTTTTAGTGAAATGGTTTTTGTATCTTTTGCTTATTCTCTAATTGGTTTGTTTAGTTTTCTTACTACTGAGTTTTTAGAACTCTTTTTATTCTAATATTAGTGCTTTGTCAAGTATGTGGTTTGCAAATATTTTCTCTCACTCTGTAGCTTGTATTTTCATCCCCTTTACAGAGTCTTTTTCAGAGCAAGCCTTTTAGTTTTGATGGGGTCAAATTTATAATTTCTCCCTTTTATCAATATTACTTTTGGTGTCAACTTAAAGAACTTTGTCTAGTCCTAGATTATGAATATTTTTCCTATTTTTTTCTAAAAGGTTTATAGCTTTACATTTTTATATTTTACATTTAAGTTCATGATCAATTTTGAGTTAAGGTCTAAGGTTTATATTGAGGTTCATTAAATTTTTTCTTGTCTACACCTTTTCTATTGCTCTATTTGTTAAAATGGCTATCATTCCCCCACTGAATTGCTTTTTCTCTGTTGTTAAAATCTGTTGGGAATATTTGAGTGGGCTCTCTGCTGTGTCCCACTAACACCTGTAGGAAAGGGGAAGTGAAGTGTGTTAGTGATTAGCCACAGCTCACACTAACTCATTAAGTCTCATTCCTAACTTGTGGAGGTATAGAGGCTCAGCTCACCTTGTACTCTGCTGACACACTACCCTGATGGGGGAATCAAAACACTACTTGCTTCTGCTGCAGAATGTACAAAAGATAACTCCCTGCATGCTCTGTCAAAACCACCCAACTGGGAAAATCAGAGTGACACTTCTTGCTTTCATAGAGGGGATAAAATATCTGCTTCCCATTCCCGCCACTGAAGTTATGTTTTTCCATTTACGTTTGGGTAGGATAGGGTAATTACTGTCCAAATGTTTTCTGTTCTGTTAGGCTACCTTTTTCCACTTCCATTGATTAGAAAGAAAAGGTTTTTCTTGGAGCTTCTTCTCTCTGTGTCTATTGGTGGTTATGCTTCCCTCCTGGGATAGAAGGAAGGCAATAAGGTAACCCAGGGAACTCGCTGCCTTGTGGCTGGTCAACTCCTGAAGTCCCTAGGAAGTCCGCCTTCTTTTTTCCCACTGGTAAGAGTCTTACTTTCCTTATTTGTGCTGTTATGTCCAGGATTTTTTGTTGTAAGAGGGAGAACCTGGGAAGAATGGTGCTACTCCATCTTAGAACTAAAGTCCTCCAAATTTTTGTTTGAATATTAGAAAACATTTATATTGTCAATATATAATATGGCAATATATATTCAATATTTGTTAAATGTAAAAATGTGATTTAACGTTAATATATGATTGTATTTCTTTTTACATAAAAACAGATATTTGAAAGGGATACTTTGACTCAATCTTTTTTGTTAAACTATTGTGTTCAGGAATTAGTTCAGAAAGCTTTGTAATTTTATCATTTCTATATTAAATATATTTCACACGTGATAAGTTTTAGCTTTTCTTATGATTGCAAATATTGAGTCTATGAGGGCATTGATTGAACACGTACTTGTTTTTTTTATGATTCAGAAGTCATTTTTAAATTTATTTTAATTTATTTTTTATACAGCAGGTTCTTATTAGTTATCTATTTTATATATATTAGTGTATATATGTCAATCTCCCAATTCATCCCACCACCACCACCACCACCCACTTCCCCCCCACACATGTACTTCTATTATACATATAGGACTCCTCTAAAACATGCAAATATCTCTGGCAATCTTAAATTTATATTACCTGAATGTGTCACAACATATCGTAAAATCACATAACTAAGAGTCATAGTAGATTCCATCTGAACATATATTTTAAATTATTCCCTGTTCTTTTTTTTTGTTGTTCTTGTTGAAATGCTTTGGGAAACAACCTTATGCATACAAATAGGAGAAATAGATTCAATTTTTCCACGTTAGTATTTTTAAAATGTAGATTTACTTGCCCATTTTATAGTTTACATTTATACCATATTAATGTTTTGAAATTTTCCTGATCTTTTTAATGAACTTTTACTGTGATATTTTTCATCCTGTAGGATTGAGGATATACACATCTGTTATGTAATTGTTTTTTCACTAGCTGTTGTTCTATTTATAGAACATTGCAAAAACACGACAATTCTTAAAATAATCTTTAACATTTGCAATCTCAATGATACATTTGCCATGATGCTATTATATGAAACTATAAAGATACCTAGTTTAGTAAGTTATAAATGATTATAAAACCTCTATGGACCTCTTATGATTTAAGTAATCTCCTAGGTCACATTCTGGATCCCAGACTGGCTTCATATTCATTCCTTATTTTCTAATTGCAGGTTACAGATGTTTAAATATATTTATCTTCTATAGAACTAGCTTCCTTCTTCCTTGAGGCTATTGAAAATAAGCTCTTTTCCATATAAGGGTATTATCACTAACCACCAATGGAAAATAGGGAATAACAAAAAGCTCAACATGAGACAAGTTTCCAGAATCTTACATAGCCATCCCCACCTCCTTTGTTGCTCTTGTTGTTTCTTCCTTATTTTCCTCTTTGAAAAACCACAGGAATCATTTCTTTCTTGTTTTCTCCATTCTATTACTATTACTATGGGAAAAACTGACTTCTCCTCTTCCTCTCCAGAGTTCCTCAATGCTTAAATTTGCCTTTCCTCTAACACAACCAAAAGCTGCTGAAGAAATCTATTATTACGGTCCTTTGCTTAGATGCTACTAGAATTACAAAAGTGTTTTCAGAAATCTCAGCTACTCGTTATTTATTAAGAAAATAAGTCACCCTATACAATGTGTTTTTTAAAATCCTATTAATATTTGCAATGTTTGGAAAACAGAGGATGTGGCATTGGTGGTTGGAGAGTTATTGTAATGCATCATCTACTCTCCCTCATGATAATAATTCTGCCAAAGAGTTACCAAATGGAATACCACATAAGGAATCCCAACTTTTAAAAGCTAACAGAAAAACTGTAAGATACTGATGAAAGAAATCAAAGGTGATGCCAACAGATGGAGAGATATATCATGTTCTTGGGATTGGAAGAATCAATATTGTCAAAATGATTATAGTACCCAAAGTAATCTACAGATTCAATGAAGTCCCTATCAAATTACCAATATCATTTTTCACAGAATTAGAACAAAAAATTTTATAATTTGAACGGAAGCACAAAAGACCCTGAATAGCCAAAGCAATCTTGAGAAAGAAAAACAGAGCTGGAAGAATCAGGTTCCTGGACTTCTTCAGACTATATTACAAAGCTACAGTAATCAAAACCATATGGTACTGGCACAAAAACAGACATATAGATCAATGGAAGAGGATAGAAAGCCTAGAGATAAACCTATGTACCTATGGTCACCTAATCTATGACAAAAGAGGCAAGAATATACAATGGGGAAAAGACAGTCTCTTCAATAAGTGGTGCTGGGAAAACTGGACAGCTACATGTAAAAGAATGAAATCAGTACATTTCTTAACACCATGCACAAAAATAAACTCAAAATGGATTAAAGACCTAAATGTAAGACCAGACACTATAAAACTCTTAGAGGAATACATAGGCAGAACACTCTGACATAAATCACAGCAAGATCTTTTTTGATCTACCTCCTAGAGTAATGAAAATAAAAATAAACAAATGGGACCTAATTAAACTTAGAAGCATTTGCACAGCAAAGGAAACCATCAACAAAACAAAAAGAAAGCCCACAGAATGGGAGAAAATATTTGCAAATGAAGAGACTGACAAGGGATTAATCTCTAAAATATACAAACAGCTCATGCAACTCAATATCAAAAAAACAAACAACCCAATCAAAAAATGGGCAGAAGATCTAAATGGACATCTCTCCAAAGAAGACATACAGATGGTCAAGAGGCACATGAAAAGATGCTCAACATCAGTAATTATTAGAGAAATGCAAATCAAAACTTCAATGAGGTATCACCTCACATGGGTCAGAATGGCCATCATCAAAAAATCTACAAACAATAACTGCTAGAGAGGGTGTGGAGAAAAGGGAACACTCATCAACTGTTGATGGAAATGTAAATTGGTACAGCTACTATGAAGAACAGTATGGAGGTTCCTTATAAAACTAAAAATAGAGCTACCATATGATCCAGCAATCTACTCCTGCACATTTATCCAGAGAAAACAGTAATTCGATAGGATACATGCACTCCAATATTCATTACAGCACTATTTACAATAGCCAGGACATGGAAGCAACCTAAATGTCCATCAACAGAGGAACTTATAAAGAAAATGTGGTACATATACACAATGGAATATTACTCAGTCATAAAAAAGAACAAAATAATGCCATTTGCAGTGACATGTATGGACCTACAGATTGTCATAGTGAGTGAAGTAAGTCAGACAGAGAAAGACAAATATCATATTTTATTGCTTATATGTGGAATTTAAAGAAATGTTACAAATGAACTTAGTTACAAAACAGAAGCTAAGTCACAGATGTAGAAACAAACTTGTGGTTACTAGGGGTAAAGGGCAGGGGAGATCCGATAAATTGGGAGATTGGGATTGACATATACACATTACTATATGTAGAATAGATAATAAGAACCTACTGAATAGCACAGGGAACTCTATTCAATACTCTGTAATGATCTATATGGGAACAGATTCTAAATAAAAGTAGATATATGTGTATGTATAACTGACTCACTTTGCTGTACAGCAGAAAGTAACACAACGGTGTAAATCAACTATACTCCAATAAAAAAATTTTTTTTAAATCTAACAGAGTCACATTTACTATGAAGTTAAATGTTTTAAAGCACTTCATCTAGTAACATGCATATGTCCTTTCCAAGCTTTGAAGATGTCACAAACCATGTTCTCACACTGTTCAGTATTTCTAAGCTTTATAAAAACAAAACACCTGAATGATGTTCAGTTTAGACTGCTAACTCTTTCCAACTGAAAACATATTTAAAAAATCAATATAATTTACCATATCAACATGAAAATCATTTGATGCAGAAAAACCTTTGATAAAAATGCAACACCCATTCATGATAAAAACTCTCAGCCAACTAGGAATAGAGAGAAATTATCTCAACTTGGTAAGGAGCATGTACAAAAAGACTAAAGGTAATATCATTCTTAATGATGAAAGACTGGATGCTGTTCTACAAATATTGAGAACAAGGCAAGAATGGTCACTCTAGCCACTCTTATTCAACATGTTACTGGAAGTTCCAATCACTGAAACAAAGGAAGAATAACAAATAAAAGGCACAAAGATTGGAAAGGAGGAAATAAATCTGTATTTGCATGTATGACATGTTTGTCTATGTAGAAACTCTGAAGGAATATTAAAAGAATACCCCTTAGAACTAGTGAGTTCATCATGACTGTAGGATACACAACCACACAAAATATTGTACTTCTATATACTAGCAATTGGCACTTGGAAAAAACTATAAAAAAACATATCATTAAAATTACCCCAAAGAAAATGATGTACATAGGTTAATAAGATACATTCAAAATATACACACTTAACAAAATTTGTATAGGGTTTATATTGTAAAAATTACAAAATTCTGATGAAATAAATCAAGGAAAGCCTACATAAATGGAGAAGCATAATGCAGTCATGAATGGGATATAAAATAATAAAGATATAAATTTTCCTCAAATTAATAAGTTTAATGTAATTTCTATATAAACATGAGCAATGTTTTTTGCAGACATATACAAGATGATCAAAATTTTATATGGAAAGAAACAGGACCCTGAATAGCTAAAACACATTTGAAAAAGAAGAATAAAGTAGGAGGAATAACTCCACCTAACATTAAAGCCTATTAGATAGCCACAGTAATAAAGACAGTGTGATATTTGTAGAGAAGTAGACACATAGATCAAGAGAACAGAATACAGAAACCAGAAATAGATTCACTCAAATATTTCCAACTTATTTTTGACAACTGAGCAAAAGCAATTCAATGGAAACAGCAGAGGCATTTTAACAAATGAAGCAATTGGAAATCCACAGCCCAAAAAAGTGAATCTGAATCTAAACCTCAGATCTTCACTCAAAATTGATCCTAGACTTAAGTGTAAAACTATAAAACTTTTAGAAAAAAACTTTTAGAAAATCTTTGGGAACAAGGAAGGTCTAGACAAAGAGTTATTAAACTTGACACCAAAAGCAAGATCCATAAAAGGAAAAAGAATGATGTTTGACCTTGTTAAAATTTTTTAAAAATTTGCTCCATAAAACACGCTGTGAAGAGAATGAAAAGACAAGATACAGACTGGGAGGAAATATTTGTGAACCGCATATCTGATAAAGGACCAATATCTAGAATATATAAGGGATTCTCAAAACTCTATAGTAAATACAGACAAACCATCCCATTAAAACATGGGCAAAGACATGTCATACATTGGTGGTGGGATTGTAAAATGGGGCAGCCACTCTGGTAAAGAGGATGCTAGTTTCTTAGAAAACTAAATGTTTGCATATGACTCAGCAATTGCATACTAGGGAGTTTATCCCAAAGGAATCAAAAGTTATATTCATGTAAGTACCTCTACATAAATGTTTATATAAGCTTTATTTGTAATACCCAAATACTGAAGACAACTCAGATGTCCTTCAGTGGCTGAATGGTTAAACAAACGGTGGCATATTCATACCATGGATTAATACTCAGAAATAAAACAAAACTGTTGATACACATAGCAACTTGGATGAGTCTCAAGGGAATTATGCTGAGTGATATAAACCCACTCTCAGCAGGTGACATCCTGTATGATTCCATTTAGTCGTTTCAAGAATGATTCAAGTCTTCTTGGATATTTATTAAACATCTCAAACTTAACATGTACACTAGTGAATTCTTGATTTCCTCCAAAAATCTTATTTCTTTTTAGTCCTTCCCATATAAGTAAATGGCATCTCCATTCAATCCTGTTCAGACCAAAATTTTGAGGCATCATTGGTTCCTTTCTTTCTCTTACATTCCACATCAAATCCATATTCAAATTCTACACTCTCTACCTTCAAAATGTATCTAGAATCTGACCACAACTTACCAACACCAATTCTTTTTCTAAAATTCTCTTCTAGGCCACCATCATCTTTTATCTGCTTATGGGTAACCTCCAAATTTTTCCCCTGTTCTTTTCTTTGTTACTATAACCTATTCTCCACAACACAGATAACAATGATCCTTTTAAAATGTACGTCAAATTATCTTTATTCCCAGGATAAGAGTGGACCAAAATCCATGCAGACCTTCAGCCTGGCTTCACATTATATCACTGAGATTTTAAGGTTCATCCACCACATCACTTAGCCTAACTAGAATAAATAGCAAGTTTCTCTACACTTAATCAAATAAGCAGACACAAATTTAAGACTATAGATACGAAAACCAAAATCAACTCAATGGACCTATGTTGAACACTCTATCCAAAAATGGAAAATATATTTTTTCATCATATATTAAACATTTACAAAATTTGATCATATTGTAAGTAATAAAGCTAATCACAAAAAGTTCAGAATATTAAATTCATACATTTACTGGTCTGATAATTACACAAGAAAATTTTTTTAAAGATGACTAGAAAATACCCCAATTTTTTTTTTTTTTTTTTTTGGCGGTACGCGGGCCTCTCACTGCTGTGGCCTCTACCGTTGCGGAGCACAGGCTCCGGACGCGCAGGCTCAGCGGCCATGGCTCACGGGCCCAGCCACTCCGCGGCATGTGGGATCTTCCCGGACCGGGGCACGAACCTGTGTCCCCTGCATCGGCAGGCGGACTCTCAACCACTGCGCCACCAGGGAAGCCCGAAAATACCCAAATATTTTGAAATTAAGAAATACATTTCTAAGTACATGCTTGGTCAAATAATAAATTATAATAACAATTAGAAAATATTTTGAGTTGAATTATAATGAAAATATTATACATATAAAACTGGTGAGGAGTGACATCACTGAAAATGGAAGAGTAGGTAACCTCAGGGCTGTGACCCTTCACATGCACAAAAAAACTAATAAACTAGGAAAAGCTATCAGAATCAACCTTTTTGAATTCTGGAATTAGGCAAAATTTTACAACAATCATGAGAAAGCTTAGGGAAGAAAGAAGCTGCTGCACTGCGGTATGAGATCATAGTGGCATTTTAAATTGCCTATCCACCATCTCCCACTTACCAGATTGGTGGCAGCCAGTAGATAGCAGTCCATACATGTGGGGCAGATTGCTAGTGCCAGAGGGAGCAATATGGGCCCTATTCTCAAAGAATCGAGGTTGTGTGTTTTGAGCTACCTGGTGGTTCCCTCAAGGGCTGGCATAATGGCTTGCCTTTGATTCATCTGCCCTGAAGTTTTCCCAGGACTGGGGTGGCTTTCCTGGTGGTTTTTGTCAGAGGCACAGGAAGGCAAAAGCACTGGCTGCAGCAGCCTGGGACAAGAAATAACTGTCAGGACAAGAAATAGATTCCCAGATAAAAGCCTGAAAAGGAAGAGGGTGGGAAAAGAGATATGTGAAAGAATAAGGACTTTTAAAAGCTCACTCCTATGCTGGGGAATGGAGAAGTCCATGTGCATAAACATGGCTGAATGCATGTTCAGAAAAGGCTTGAGAAGACCCTAAGCTTTTACCTCTGGCTCGCCTTAGGTTCCATACAAACAGGAAGTAAGGCTAAGGCAGAGTTTCGAAAAGCCTAGCTAAATGTTGAAGAAATGAACCAAGATTGAGCCAATCTTGGCTGAGATTGGGAGAGGAGTTTTTATTTTTCTCTCTCTCTTTTTTTCTCTTCTTGGCTCCAAGCCTTTAGGGAAATTGAAGAACACTAGCTGACCACTCAGTTAACAGAACACAGACTTCAGTGGCCACATATGACAAAGTCTGCAGGGTTTGCAATACATTGTTTAGAAAAAACACAAAACAAACAACAAAATCAACAACCTCTCACATACCATGTACAAAAATCATTCCCAGTTGTATTACAGACCTAAACGTGAAAGGCAAAATTGAAAAACATTTAGAAGTTAATTCAGAAAACATTTTTGTTACCTTGGAGTAATAAAGGATTTTTATTAGACAAGATACAAATACTAACAGAAAAGACCAATAAATTAAATCTTCTGAAATTAAAAACTCTTGCTCACCAAAACACAATATAAAAGAATGAAAATGCAAGCCACAGAATGAGAGAAGATATGTGCTACACATATAACTAAAACATATTTATATCCAGACTAAAATTTTAAACAATAATCAACAACAAACTCCTATAAATGAACAAAACCAATAGAAAAAAATGGGCAACAGACTGACCTCACACTTTACAAAAGAGGAATCTAAATGAACAATAAATATAAGAAAAGGTAGTCAACAATATTAATAATAGAAATCATAACTACAATATGGTATACCTATACAGCCACAACTTTAGCATAGTTTACCAACTGATGTCAGAAACGTAGATCATCCTCACAGTGCAGCTTTAAATAGCTGTAAATCTGACAACAGCTTGCCAGTATGTGTTAAGTTTATGTGAGCATATCACATGACCCAGGCATTTGCATGTGCTCCAGGATCCTTGTACACAATTTTCACAGAGAGTTAGTAGTGATAGCTTAATTCCTGAAATAATCCACATGTTCATCAATAGTACAAGAGATAAATAAACAGCTATCTTTTGACACAGAACTACTTTTCAACAGTGAAAATGAGCTACATCCAATAATAGTAGATGAATCTTAACAATATAAAATTGAATGACAGAACCAGTACATAAAATGAATATACCAATGATCTTATAAAGGTCAAAAAGAGACAAACCTAAATTAAATTATACAAGAGTGCATCAGATCTTAAAACTATACAGAAGAGTAAAGAAATGACTACTAATAATGACAGAATAGTGTATGGTGTTTATTTGGATGTTCACTATCACACTCTAATTTTAAGTGTATGTAGTAAGTTCTAAGTTTTTGTTATATAGTTTATATTGTAGGGTAAGAAATATATATGTAATATATTTAAAGTCATTATCAAAATGCGAGAATGGGGCTTCCCTGGTGGCGCAGTGGTTGAGAGTCTGCCTGCCTATGCAGGGGACACAGGTTCGTGCCCCGGTCCAGGAAGATCCCACGTGCTGCGGAGCGGCTGGGCCCGTGAGCCATGGCCGCTGAGCCTGCACGTCCGGAGCCTGTGCTCCACAACGGGAGAGGCCACAGCAGTGAGAGGCCCGCGTACAGAAAAAAAAAAAAAAAAAAAAAAAAGTGTGAGAATGGCTCTTGATGTTAAGAATGCAACATTCTGCTCTTGCAGGCATACTGTCCAGGCATTAACATGCAAGTGAATGGGGTGTTATGTGGCATACACGTCCCTGGGCAGCTGCTCTGGCACTGCTCAACTATATAATATAGATGCATATGGAACACCTGGAAACTAAGAGGAGTGTGAACCTTTGAGAAAAAGTTATGTTTCCTAAGCACTCCCAAGTGTGAAGGGTTCATTATTATCTTGTAAGTAAACCATACCCCAGGCTTCCATGGCCTGGGGATATACCTAACATAGTAACATTAGTCAAATAAATACAAGCCTTGCTGTTTTATATTTGGTATTTATCCAATCCATCTCTCTATCCATAATTGATGGAAAAATCATTTTTGGAAACTACCTAAGATATTATTTTTAACTTCAATAACACTTATTTCATTATGTGTGGGAAATAACATATCAATAAAGAAAATTAGGAAAATAGAGAAAAGCACACAGAAACCTAAATTACAAGGTAGTCCCAGCATCCAGTTATTAGTCAAGTAGTACGTAACACATGTATCATGGATATATATTTATATATTATTATGATGATGATGATTATATAAAAAGCCTTTGCATATTAAAAAGAACAACTCCTTGAAATTGATGAGCCTTTCATTTGCATAGCGTTTTTCAATGCAATTTTTTAATTTAATATTTTAATGTAACCACTTCTATCAGAATTTTTAATTATAGTCTTTATCTTTGGTGTCATGTTTTGAGAGCCTTTGCTACCTCTAATTTACAAAGCTATCCATAGTTTCATCTAAAACTCTCAGTTAGCCCTTTACTGTTACATCCAGTATACCTGGAATTTATTTTTATTTATTTGTTAATGAAAGGATTTGATTTTATTTTTAACTAAGAATAGTAATCAATGATCCTATAACATCATTATTTAAGTAACCTATCCATTTCCTACTGATTTCAAATTCTGTCTTTATTACAGTATAAATGCTGATATTCCCCTTTGCCTTTGTGTGAGACTTAACACATTTTTCCATTAATAAAACTCCATTGTTGCTTGAATACAATAAAGTTTTAATTATTAGAGGCTATAGTACTTTTAAAAATGTGACATTATCATTTTATTAAATTTTTCAGTTCTTTCTTGACTATTCTCATTCAATTTGTTTGATATATTTTACAATCATATTATCAAGTTCCCCAAAACTGCCTTTGTGATTACCTTTGCTATTATATTTACATTTATGATTGTTTTAAAAGAGGATCACTTTCTTTTTGATTTCTGTCATCTTTCGTTGATTATGGTATGTCTCTCCTTTTTTTCAAATACTTTATTAAATATCTTACCTTATACTTTTTAATACTAGCCATAAATATTTCTTGACGAGTTTACTGGTGTTATTTTATACCTTTGCTTGTTTTTAGATATTGGATCTCTTACCCTTTTAATTTTTCCACTTGATTTTCTAACAAACTATTGCTTTGAAATTATTTTGTATGAACACTACTTTTTGAATGTTTACTTTCTTTATAGCGCTCAGATTATTTAGTATTTTATTTAGTCAAGCTATATTTGGGCATACATATCTTTCTATTAAATTTACAGTTTTTAGGTAGATGCCTTCAAGAAAAAAAATCAGCTTTTTCCTCAATTTAAACTGTTTTCTATTCTATTCTATGTATATATCCCATACATTACCCATTATATTTTTATTATATTTTACAGCATTATTCCTTTTCTTTCTGTTAACAGAAATCTGTATCATGGCCTTTATTGTCTGTTCTCCATATTTATCATTTTCTGAATTTTGTCTTAATCTCTTTATTTTTTCCCAGTGAATTTTTTATGGAAAAACCATCAACAATTACATTATCCACTTATTTACCTCTTTATCTCTCTTAATTCACTGCATCAGGCTTCCCCCTGCTGCATTCCACCAAGATTGTCCTCTTCAAGATGTCAGTGAGCTTCTTACTACTAAATTTTATGGAAAATTTTTTGCTTATCTTACTGTTCCTCTTGGCATCATTTGAATTTTAACATTCTTATGAGTGCCATTTTTATGATCATTATTATTATTTTAGTGACTCTACATGCCTAATTTTCTTACTTTCTCTCTGAGTACTCCAGGAGTCTACTTTAGCTTTTTTCTTTATTTGTAACTTAAATGTTAATCTTAGCCTGAGTTTTCTCCAAAAAGCAGACATGGGGCTTGCATGCAGGTAGTTTAATTTGGGAAGTAATCTTGGAGAACAGGAATAAGAGGCTGGAATGAGTTAAACAGGGAGGGAAAGAAAACCAATATAATGGTACAGTATTTAGCAGTTCAGCCCTGTGAGCAAATGAGGAGGAATCTTTTTAACATCCTTTGAGGCGCTGAAGCAAAAGAAGCCTCAAAGTTGTTATACTCAGGGGAGGCGACAGTCTATCCATTAGCTCTCTTCTTGGTCAAGGACTGCCCCATGGGGTATAACTTGGTTGAACTTTCAATTTTGTTCCTCTATGTAAGTGCTGAGCATTCCCACAGGCATTCCATTCTCCTTACTCGGAGAAGTCTTATGACAGAAATGAAGAGATAAGTACGTGTAGTTGAGCTGAGGTGCTGTCAGGTGACACTTCCCAGAGCTAGTTGTGGCAGCAGAGGCAATAGCTTATAGAAAAGGTAGACTGAACACATGTGAGATGGGGACAAAGAAGTGCATGATACAGTATTCTAGTACCTCTTCTATTCTTGTTCCATACATTCTCCTTTAAAAACTCTGTTAGCCCTTTACTGTTAATTAATACTTCTTTCTCTACATTTTCGTAAGTTCCAGAACTTATGCCACTTCTTATTGTACATCTGTTAACAGATATTCTACAGATGCATGAAACTAATATTCAAAAAATTTAACTCACCATCAATTAGTTGAGTACTAAGTGCCAGATTTTGATAAGAAGATGTGAATAAAACAGACACAATCTTTGCCTGCAAAAATGTATATTTTAGTGGAAAAGATATTCAATTAAAACAGTAATTAAAGTATGGGGATGAAAACTGTTAGGAAGGATAACCAGGAGAAAGGGTGAAATAGGATAAACTATGATATTTTATACAGAAAAAATAGAATCTGTGAAGAGCCAATGTCAACAAACTATTGTTAATTGTTTAATAGGTGAATAGTGGTGTGGGCAGTGGGTGTGGGTAAAAGTGAACAGAACTGATCATTATTAGGAGGTCACTTAATAAGATGAATAAAGCTCAAAAATAAACCTTCTACATGGTCCTAATATATCAATTAAGGTTATTCTCATATGCAAATAAGATTATATCATTAACTTGCACTTCTTGCCCATTATCTTCAGAATGAAGTACAGACAACTTATAAGATCTGTGAAGTCCATAGATGACCTGGTCATCGCTTATTCCTTTTTAACTTTTAAACTTTTAACCAGGTGCCTGTCCTGGTACCATCTATACATCCATTCAGATAGAACTATTTTCATATCCCTGATGCAAAATATTTAATCTTCAGGGATTTTTGTACATTTTGTTACTCTGTCTTTATAGCTTCATTCATCCAACTCTATGCCCTCTATATGTCACTTGATCTTGAATATTTGCCATTTAGATGTCAGAAAAGATATTATGTCATCACTTCCTAAATATGGGTTAGATACCCATTCTCTATCTTTTCATCACATCTGTTATTTTTTCCATCTCAGTACTCATCAAATTCCAGTGTCTCTTACCTAGCTACTCTCTATTATGTATATATGCTCTGTGATCAGAGATCACAATAATTTAATTAATTTTTGGAAAAATCTAGAACAGTGTGTGATAGCAGTTTTAAAATAGTTGTTAAGTGTTCTTGAATGAATGAGCTTCTTCTCAGTGTTGTTCTTCACACCACTCATTAATTTTCGGTAATATTGATTTAGCAAGTTAGGCTTTAGAATGCATTTGGAAATTGTTAGGGCATGCTTATTTTATTATGCTCTTTCTTTTTATCATTTATGCACATTAGGGTATTTTTGGACTCTCAGCAAAGGTCTCTTTTCATCTCAATATTTCCTGTATTTTATTTTTGGTCCTCAATACTGAGAATCTTACATTAATTTTTTTTACTATATGGGAAAAATCACTATAATTAGTGTAAAACAAACAAATGACAAACTCAGAAAGCATATTTAAAACTCAATCAAGAGTCTTCTGCAAATCAGTGAGAAAATAGTTAAGAAACCAGTTAAAAATAGGCAGAGGATATGAAGGTTTGTTATAGAGAAAAGCAAATATAGATGATTTTCAAATGTACGAGAAAATATCTTATATGATTCATAATGGGAAATGCAAATTAAGATTATAAACAGTAACACTTTTTCACCTATCAGATTTTCAAAGCTAATTTTTATTTGTAAAAAAAAATAAATTTATTTGCTAAGGTTTATTTGGTACTAAGAGCCATAAAAATATTAATGCATATATTCTTTGAATTACAATGCCATCAGAAGTTGGGATACTGAGTCTGAAACCATGAATCTAAAATACACCACAGAAGGCCATCTAATATTTTACATTATTAAAGTGAAATGTTAGCTCAATAATACTCTATAGGAAATAGGGATTGAGACCTTTAAAATATATCTATGTCCATTAAATCATATGACCACCCACAGAATCTGTCATTTCCACCTCCATGTTTAATATGGTTCTCTTCCTTGCCTTTGCTTTAGTTCAAGGCCTCATCATCTTGCTCTTGAAAAAAATGTAATAGCCTATTCTTTCCTCTCCCTATTAGTTATCCTTCTAAAATATAGATCTAATCCTGCTTTAACATATTGTTCATCATTGCATAATAGATAAAGACCAAATTCCTTTGTATAGCATTCAAGACTCCACAGTTTGAATCTCATTTTCTGCCATCAAGCCTATTTTCTTGAGTTACAGTGCTGTTTCAAAGAAGGGCATCATTCTTTTCTGCTAGATGACTGTATATCTTTTCCTTTGCTTAGAGTTCCTTTTTTTTTTTTTTCTCATAAATAAGTTTTAAAGCCTTTATTTTTTTTTTATCTTTATTGGAGTATAATTGCTTTACAATGGTATGTTAGTTTCAGCTTCACAACAAAATGAATCAGTTATATATATACATATGTTCCCATATCTCTTCCCGCTTGCGTCTCCCTCCCTCCCACCCTCCCTATCCCACCCCTCCAGGCGGTCACAAAGCACCGAGCTGATCTCCCTGTGCTATGCGGCTGCTTCCCACTAGCTAGCTACCTTACGTTTGGTAGTGTATATATGTCCATGCCTCTTTATCGCTTTGTCACCGTTTACCCTTCCCCATCCCCATAGCCTCAAGTCCATTCTCTAGTAAGTCTGTGTCTTTATTCCTGTTTCACCCCTAGGTTTTTCATGACATTTTTTTTTCTTAAATTCCATATATACGTGTTAGCATACGGTATTTGTCTCTCTCTTTCTGACTTACTTCACTCTGTATGACAGACTCTAGGTCTATCCACCTCATTACAAATAGCTCAATTTCGTCTCTTTTTATGGCTGAGTAATATTCCATTGTATATATGTGCCACATCTTCTTATATCCTCTATAAATTGCATGGTTCTACTCATCTGTTACTATCTCTTCACTCTCCTACAGTTTTGCACACATTGATGCCATAACATTATATCATAATTGTTTTTTACTGAGCACTTTTTAAAATTTGAAGTATAGATGATGTACAATATTATATGTTACAGGTATACAATATAATAATTCATAATTTTAAAAGGTTATACCCCATTTATAGTTATTGTAAAATATTGGCTATATTCCCTGTGTTCTACAATATATCCTCGTAACTTATTTTGTACATAATAGTTTGCACCTCTTAATCCCCTACCCCATTTGCTCCCCCTCATTGGTAACCACTAGTTTGTTCTCTGTATCTGTGAGTCTGTTTCTTTTTTGTTACATTCACTAGTTAGTTGTATTTTTCAGATTCTACATATAAGTGATATCATAGAGTACTTGTCTTTCTTTGTCTGACTTATTTCACCCAGCATAATGTCCAAGTCCATCCATGTTGTTACAAATGGCAAAATTTCATTCTTTTTTATGGCTGAGTAGTATTCCATTGTGTGTGTGTGTGTGTGTGTGTGTGTGTGTGTGTGTGTGTGTGTATACACACCACATTTTCTTTATCCGCTTATCTGTCGATGGACACTTAGGTTGCTTCCATATCTTGGCAATTGTAAATTATGCTTCTATGAACATTGGTGTGTATGTATCTTTTTGAATTAGTGGTTCTGACTTTTTTTGGATATATACCCGGGAGTGGAATTCCTGGGTCATATGGTAGTTCTATTTTTAGTTTTTTGAGAAACCACCATTCTGCTTTCCACAGTGGCTGCACCAAGTTACATTCCCACCAAGAGTGTACAAGGGTTACCTTTCCTCCACATCCTGGACATTTCTTATAAGTGTTCTTTTTGATGACAGCCATTCTGACAGGTGTGAGGTGATATCTCATTGTGATTTTGATATGCATTTCCCTGATGATCAGTGATGTTGAGCATCTTTTCATGTGCCTGTTGGCCATCTGCATTTCCTCTTTGGAAAAATGTCTATCCAGGTCTTCTGCTCATTTTTTAATTGGGTCACTTGTTTTCTTAGTGTTGAGTTGTATGGGCTCTTTATATATGTTGGATATAAACCCCTTAT
Source organism: Globicephala melas (assembly GCF_963455315.2). Taxonomy (NCBI): domain Eukaryota; kingdom Metazoa; phylum Chordata; class Mammalia; order Artiodactyla; family Delphinidae; genus Globicephala; species Globicephala melas. Next base: position 71,648,642 of record NC_083319.1, on the reverse strand, counting down.
CAGTCATATCATTTGCAAATATTTTCTCCCATTCAGGTTATATTTTCATTTTGTTGATGATTTCCTTTGCTATGCAAAAGCTTTTAAGTTGAATTAGGTTTCATTTATTTATTTTTGCTTTTATTTCCTTTGCTTTAGGAGACAGATCCAAAAAAATATATTTCTATGATTTATGTAAAAGAGCGTTCTTCCTATGTTTTCCTCTAGGAGTTTTATGGTATCTGGTCTTACATTTAGTTCTTTAATCTATTTCAAGTTTATTTTTAAATAATGTGTTAAAGAATGTTCTAATTTTTTCCTGCTTCCTCACCCTGTTCTAATTTCCTTAATGAGAGGGATATATTTTACTTATAATTTTATCTCCTTCACTGACACAGATTAAATTCTTGTTGACTAAATAAGTTTTTTGAAATGAAAAACAGGTATTATAGCCATTTTACTATTTTGTCATTTTACAGCTTTATTAATATATTCATGAAGTATATTAAACTACATATATTTAAAGCATATATTTTGATGAGTTTTGGCATATGTATAAACTCTTGAAGCACTTAGCACAATCAAGATAATCTACATTTTCACCCTAAAGTTTTCCTCATGCCTCTTTCTAATTCTTCCCCACTCTATCCTCTCTATCATCCCCAGGGAACTACTGGTCTGCATTCTGTCTCTCTATTAGTTTTCAGTTTCTAGAATTTTATCTAAATTGAATCATATATATGTACTCTTCTTTGTTTGGGTTCTTTCTCTCATATTTTTAAAGAAACCTCCATGATGCTGCATATATCAATAACTAGATGCTCTTTATTGCTTCTTTTTATTTTATTGTACTGATATACCAAAATTTGTTTATCCATTTACCTATTGAAGGACATTTGAGTTGTCTCTAGTTTTTATATACTATTTAACAAATGAATAAATGTATGTCAAACATAATAGGCAATTTGCATAAAGTCAAAGGGTTAGAAAATAATAGGGTAAGGACTCAATCCCAGATCTTGTAACTTTAAACATTCTGGACATTCATTAAAATGTATTATCACAGGGAAACTTCAAGCACATTTTAAATGTTACTTTGACTTTCATTCATGTTAGACTATTGTGCCTGTTTTAAATAATTCATTATTTCAAACATTTCTTGTTATTAAAAACAATAGCACGTAAATTTTAAACAGCACATAAATTCAATATGTATCGTAGGAGATATAAATATTAAATAGAGTCAATAATTTTATCTTCAGAATATAGGAACCTTTTTAGGGAAATAACAGTTATCTTTTGTGTAACATATTACCCCCCAAATTAATATATCCCACACGATACATGTTGATTGTCTAAAACAACCATCATTTTATTTGTTCATGATTGCAATGACTGGCTGGACAGGGCTCAGCTAGGATGGCTTAATTCTTCTCCATGTTGTGTCAGCTGAGCTTACTCAAATGTAGCTACGGTTTGGGCTGAAGGATTCAAGATGGCCTCATTCATGTGTCTGACCCCTTAACTGGCCTGGTTCGCATGCTATACCCTTATGTTCTTTCATTTTCCAGGGCCTCATTTTTAGAGTGCCTTTCAATCTCCAGACCTATCATCATATGGACTCTCCAGCAGTCTCCAATAGTATGATAACAGAGGTTTCCATGAATCTTAAGGCCCAGGCCCAGAACCAGCATAACCTTAGTCCAACTGCATGTATTGTTCAGAGCAAGTTATAAATCCAGCACAGATTGAAGGGAAGGGGGATAGATTCAACCTTTCGATGGAAGAAATGTCATATATCACTTTGATGGTCATCTTTGCACATAATCTATCATAGGAGGATTGATGGAGTTCTACAAGCAAGGAAATGGATTCATGGATTGTGTTATACTAGCAAACATATATGAATAAATACATCTAAATGAGCACTGCTCCTTTTAAGGTACTCAATTTGAATGCAATACTTTAAATTTTAGCATCATATCAATTTTCAAAATATTAAGAATTATAAAGTGTTGTTTCCTTATTAGGACCCTTCATTGTGTGATTAAACCAAAGCAAGCAATTAAGGAATAAGACCCTCCAAAATAAACAATGTGAAGAAGAATATGCTTCAGAGAAAGACGCAAGAGAACTGTGATAGTATTTATTTCTTTTTAAAATTAATTAATTAACTAATTGTTATTTTTGCTAGATGGAGTAAATGTCAGATTTGGGACATTTTTTGAAATGTTGAAAGCCTCTAGCAACAGGGATAGTCTTCTCTGACTTAATCTTGTCCAATGAGGAGTAAAAGCAAGATGGTGACAAGGAGAAAAAATAACCATGCATTTCCCCGTTACGCTCTTGCTCATCCAACTATGTAGGTTCTGCCTTTATCTGTGATTTAAAGACAAATCAAAGAGCACCCAAAGGAAGACAACCAGAAGAAAAGAACCAAAAGAGCTAGGAGTAAAGAACATAAGCCAGAAATGTTTAGGAAAACTAGAACATGGTATCAGAGGGCAGCAACGGAGATATGAAAGAATACAAATACCTCTGCCATTTTTTTCTTAACATGAAGGAGAACCTTTTACATATTTGGAAATGATAGCACAAAATATTTTCAGTTTCTACAGTTTCTCTGCTGAACTAACACTTGCTGCTTTTTTTTTTAATTAAACTTTTTTCTGGAGACCTAATGTTAAAGGTGCTAGCAAGGGAATAGTACCAATTCATACTCATCCCTTATGGCAATCATTCTCTGCAGTCCTATGTAATGGAAATATATTGGCAAAGGCAATTTCTCAAGAAGAGCTCTAGGATCTGTGGAACTGATAAAATTTATTCAAGTAAATACCTGAAATGTGGAACTGAAGAAATATATTTAAGACTAAATTTAATTCAAGACATCTAAATTTTGAACTATTTGGGTAAACTTTTATTGAAAATTTATTATATATATTTTTTGTTTGTTTTTTAATTTTAAGAAGGATTCTATGATCCTGAAAGATGTAAAGCCTCTCAAGCTAAGGATAATGATCTTAAGAATCCTCTTCAAAATATATAGAGAGCCCTGAACTGACACCCCTACTAGTTTACATTGAAATGTTGCATACAAAGGAGATTCATATACTTCATTTATTCTTAGAGTGAGCTTTTGAACCAAAATCAAAAAAACCCTTGTAAATATGCCCATCAATACAAAAGGCAGAAATATTGGCATATAGAAGATAAAAATTTGCAAGATGGCACAATGCCTAGAGAAAAACATTAGAAAATCCGGGCTCATCCCTAACTTCATTGCTGCCTTTCTGCATAACCTTGAAGCTTATCATTTAACTCTTTCAAAGCCTTGTTTTCCCCCACTCTATAAGGTGACACTTAAATGAATTCACATGTACATAGAAAGTCTTCTAAGGATACACAAGAGTCTGGCAATATTGGCTTCTTCTGGGGAGGGCTCACTGGTTGCTGAGTAACAGGGATGTAAAGGAAACATTTCTCACTATACTTCCTTTTACTCCTTTTGCATTTTGTACCCTGTGTATTAGTTACTGAGAAAGAGAGATCAGGGGGAAAGAAGGAGAGAAGAGAGAAGAGGGAAGGAGACGGGAGGGTGAAGGAAGAAGGGAGAGAGGGAGGAAGGGAGGGAAGAGAGGGAAGGGAGAGAGGGAGGGAGGAAGGGAGGGAAGGAGAAAGGGAGGAAGGGAAGACGGAAGGAAATTTTGTACCCATTTACATTCACAGATAATCCCAAGGCCTTGGCTAACTGATATTCATTTCATTCATAAAATATTCATCTTATTTTGAAAAAAATAAGATGTTTATAGTATGCCTTCTCCTTAATATCATTTGGTATGACTTTTTCATCTTACATTTTAAGTACTGCCTTGCTCATTTTGTGGTGTGTTGTTTTCCACTCCTTATCATCCACACTTAACCCAAGAAACTGGGTAAGCAGGTGCATGGCAGTAGTCTATGAAGTGATCACCATGAATGAATAGGAATGATGTCAGACTATTACCTATTAATACAGAAGCATCTCTTCTCTGTTAATGCAATGTATAGGGATTCCTTGGAATCCTGCATAAGCTTGAGTAGGGAATTAGACCTGCATCACTTCTTAGCTCTTAACTTCCTGGTCATGTTATTCCACTTTCAAGTACAAGCTAACTCAGATCCACTCATTTAAGGGTAGAAAGTAATGACAGATGGACATAAGGCATATTTAAAACGAGAACTTGACAATATAGAAAACAGAGAGGTGAATCAACATATGCTGCCTGTGTTTTATGTTTGGACACCAAGGGGAAAGAACAGTGGTCCCTCTAGCAATGAGGAAAAGTAGGAAACATTTTATCAAGGTTACTGATTCAGCCTGTGGCCTCTCAATTCAACTGGGTACGAGAGATGTATGGTTACTTGGCAGGAAAGATTGCAAGGAAAGAAGTCTATTGGGGACAAGAATTTTAATGTGCACAAGCTACTATACTTCAAAGACAAGCACCAAATTCAAAATGTTGCTGCACTGAGGTTCACATGTGTCTATAAGATACAAGTTCAGTCATCCTCAAGCTTTTGAAGAGGAAGCAACAGGGGGCAAAACAAGGAACACATCAAAGTCCCTGCCCTGAATTGCTGGGGAAAGGTGAAACTGCAAGTGGTTCTGTTAATAGTGCTCTGGGTGCTGAGGCCACAGCCAATAGACTGCTTGGAATACAAAGGGCTCTTCTCATTAACTTTCTGCTTCTCCTTTTGAAACCTCCCAGTGGGCAGCAGAGTTCTGTCAATGAGCTTGCACCCTTATTCCTTAACTGAGAATCACTGGCTGTGCAGTGACTGCAATTTCATGTGTTGATGCCTCACTAGGAGGAAACATATTGTTGATACTTTTTCATGAACTTCCTTAAGAAATTTTCAAGATGCTTTAGACAATCCTTATATTCCATGTCCTGAGAAAGACTCCAAACCTTTCCTTGAACTATCACCCATGATTGTTGTGATGGTTCATGCAATTTTGTTATTTCTAGATTCTTAGTCCGTGCAGTGCACATTTAAAAGTGTATTGAAAGGTGGCATCCAGCAATGTGACCATTTTTGAAGACTTAGACTACTCAATAAAGCTTCATGTGGAATGATGAGAGGTCCTAAGGGCCATAATAAACGACGTGCTTTTGATTTGCAGCTTATTCATTTATTATTATCGTATTCATTATCCATTTCCTGAAAACCCACTGTGTGACTCACACTATCCTAATCTTTGTTGATACAGAAGTGAATAAAATGAACACAGTTTTTGCCCTCAACGAATGTGGAAAAGTTCTGATAAGTTAATGACAGCATCCCAGTCATTCCCTACTGACAAGAAGGTTGCATGTTTTCTAAATATTCCAAAGTGTTCAGTATCATCTCCCTGATATCTATATCTCTAGTTTATTCTTCTCTCAATTCATCCACCTCACCACTCCCCTCACATCAGATTTCTTGAACATTTGTGATCACGTTTTGCCTCAAGCTGCAAAGAAAAAACCCCCAGTAAATTCTCATTGACTATAAGAGAAAATGTAAACGCTTCAGTTTTGCCTACAAATTAATGGCATCGTGGCTTCTAAATCCAAGATTTCTCACTGTTTGCTCTAGAGGCAATGGAATACTTTTTCTTCTCTTTCATGTCCTTTATTAGTGCTGTATCTTCTTCTGGAATGACCTTCCTTGTGTGTCCTTATGTGTCTTTGTGACACAACCCTTAATCATCTGTCCAGGCTCAATTCAATTTTCCTCTCCTCTTTGCAGATTTCCAAATACTTCTCCCTTCCCCACCTGAGAGTATTTGCTTCTGTACCTGTATCCTCATTTCACTTTAAAAGATAAACCCACATCAGTGTTCTACCAGTTATATTCCTGTCAGACTTCACCATTGCCTACTGAGCACCCTGCTGCAATAGCTTACTCCTGTTTACAAAATTAATAAATATTAGATTAATTAAATATATGTGTTTTATTGACTGTAACTATGTTATCAAAAATCAATCTGGAACATTATCAATTATCTCCCAAACCTGGAAGTTTTACTTATATTAGTAAAAAACTATGTATAGTAAAATAGAATAAACCAACATATTTAAGAAGCTATTGTACAAAAAGCACTGTTAATTTCTCAAAGAAAATCTATTTCTGAAATGTTTCAAACATTCTTCCTCCATTTCAGAGCAGAAATCTTTTGTTGCTCTCTGAATATTATTTCTTTTAGAGATAAATATTAAAATATTCCTTTCTCAAATTCAGCAATTAAAATTCAATGTAAAAATGGTTCTATTTTCCTCTAATTTGGATCAGGAACATACGTTCAATACTTCCCAGATCACTTTTTTTTTTTTTTTTGGTACGTGGGCCTCTCACTGTTGTGGCCTCTCCCATTGCGGAGCACAGGCTCCGGACGCACAGGCTCAGAGGCCATGCTCACGGGACCAGCCGCTCCGCGGCATGTGGGATCTTTCCCGACCGGGGCACGAACCCGTGTCCCCTGCATCGGCAGGCGGACTCTCAACCACTGCGCCACCAGGGAAGCCCCCAGATCACTTTTGCCCTTGTTCTGCTGACTTTTTAGATTTCCTTGAGGTGTTTCCTGAATTCTACTTCAGTTGAAGGCTAATTCTACAAGACTATAATGCAGTTTCAATTGAGCAACTATTAGAATAGGAATAGAGAACAGTGTTCTTAGGCGTGGAATCTTTCTATTCTACAGTTCTCAGAGTATATAATATACACATGGTTCCTTTAAATAAGAGAATCTGATAAAAATGCTATAATCCATATTTACTCAATTGTCAATCACCTATACTGATAGAGGGTAGTCAACAACATTTAAAATATAATTGGCTTTGACACTCAACTTATAAATTATATAATATTCTAATTCTATATAAAACATAGTATACACTTGCAGAGGCTGGCTTACTTTCCCCCGTAGATATTTTATAAATATTTGTTAAACTGATATAAAATGCATATTATTTTGACTTTAAAACATTTCTTTAATGTTATCCACATTAAATTTAGTAATATTGTTAATGGGTCTGCAGCTAAACATACAAAATTCTTCATTGTCAATAAACGTATGTTGTTGATTATTTAGATTTAACATTCAGTGATTTAAAAAAAATTTTTAATAGAAAAAAGGTAACTTCTCTAGAATTTTTTATTATTACCTAGGTACAAAGGGAATGGCAACACTTAATGAACCTCTACAATATAAAGCTTGTAGCACACTGTGATGACTAAAAATGCTATAAAGTATTTGAATATGTCTTTGTGAAAGAGAGAAAGGATCTGTTTTACAGTTAGTTCTCAGCACTTCTTTTCATGTCTTCCTATTAGATTTTTTGCATTTTATTTCCATCCACTCCATATCAATTTTGAGGAATGAAATGAAATGAAATGATAAGTTGTTTTCCAGTCAATCATATGAATTTTGAAGGAGGTGTTAACAAAAATGCCAAACTACACTTTTAAAAAATATATATGTATATATATATGTATATATATACACACATATATATATATACTTTCTTTGTAGATTGAGTCGCCTATTTACCATAGGATGTTCATGGTAACCATGACTACACTTTGATTTCAACTGTCCAATATCTGCTCATCTCATCTCATTCTCTTCCTATTTACCTCAAGGAGATGCAAAAAGCCATTCTGATATAACAGTGAAAATAACAAAATACTATAGTCAGAGGGATTTTAAAAATAAAGGGTCCTCTTCAATGCTCTGTATCCCAGAGATTGTATGAAGAGTAATAAAAACTCATGGCTTTCAAAAACGATAAAAAATATTACCATAAGAAAAGGAAAGCAATAAGACAGTATCTAAACCAAATGATGAATAAGTTGACACATTCAATATATGGACCAAAAATAAAAGCAATGCATCAGAAAACAAAGGAAAACAAAACTAATATCATTTTCAGCATATGAGAGCCCTTCTGGAGCCTATCAACATAGGCAAAGGAATCAACTGATTTTTTTTTTAAAAGCCGCAAAACAGCAAAAATAACCAAAAAAAGCAATTTTAAAATAAACCAGTACACAATAGACTCCAATTCACAGAAAGAACTCCTTAAGGAATGATACAATTTTAAAGCAGAGTCCCTTGAACATCTCATAGTTTAATTTAAACACTGAAAGTGAAGTCAAAGTAGCATCAGGCTTAAAAACTATTCATATAATGGTTGAACCATTTCACATCCCGAACCAGCTCATCTCTGCTTTTACAGCCCTGTAAATACCACCAAACAACTTAGTGTCTTGAAACACTCTTCACTAATCCACTTGGGTTCATATTCTATACCTTTTATTGGTTCTGTGACTGTGGGTACATGATTTTAACTATTTTTGCCTCAGTTTCTATATAGCTATATCTCTTTATATGTTATACATACCTCTGATTATAGAAGTAAAGTATCAATCTGTTCATGACGGCACAATTATCTTACATTTGACTCATATTAATTTCTTCAAACATTTAGAAAAGATAAAGTTTGGTTCAAAAGGAAAAAACATATATTTAGACCTATGCCAGAGTTAGTAAGTAAAACTATAGGATGCCAAATCACATTTGAATTTCATATAAACAACTAAGTTTTAGAGATAAGTATGTCCCAAAATATTACATGAGACATCCCTATCTAGTAACCCTATTTAGACCAGAAATGGAGCGAGAATGAAAAGCAGTTAAATGGGATGAAGCCATGGGTCTGATGGCAACTATTGTCTGGAAGTAGGTGGTATCAAGGATTTTAGTGCCCACTGGATAAAGGTAAATAAAAGTTTCAGGTAAAAAGCAAGGTCAAATTCATTTAGCATAAGGAGGGAAACACAGAGTTCAAAAATAGTAAGTCAAAACAATCCCTATCACAATTAGCCTCCAATTGCAAAGTAAGCAAAGAAATGTAATGTTGAGATAAAAAGACCACAAGATAAATAACTGGTATATAAATTCTATCAGAATAAAATTAATTTAGTTTAACAGTCCAAAATAGTCTAAACTATTTTAGAATAACTTTCTTAAAATATACACACATATATATGTATGTACACATACATAAATTTTATTAAAAAGGAATAGGAAAGTATTAAGAACAAAAATAAAAGAAAAAATAGATGTTAAAGAATTCATTATGAATGTACTAAAGTCATTGAATTGTATACTTTAAGTGATTTGTATTGTATATGAATTAATAGTTCCATAAAGCTGTTAATAAAAGAATCAAGAACCTTTCTAAATATATTGTAAACTATATTATGTACGTACACATATTGTGTGTATAGTGAGAGAGAGAGAGAAAGGAAAAGGGCATACTAGTGAGCTAAAAGAATATTTCCAATATGCATGACAAAACATCAAAGACCACTTAGAAATGAATTAAGGTTGTCAGCTGACTTCTCAAAAGCAATAATGGAAAAGGAGACAACGAAATAGTATCTTTAACATGCTGAGAGAAATAACGGTGAACCTTGGACTCTATATACATACATATCTGCCTAAAGAAATATGTGGCAGATAATGCTCAGATTTCACCAAAACCTTGTTCCTTCTCCTGAGCAAACAACTAGACTGTCCTCCCCTTGTGTGCTAGAAATAAGGTGGAACCATGTCTGAGTTCTGGTTAACAAAAGGTGGATAGGGCTTATATATACCACTTCCTGGTATAACATGTGTTTGAATAATCCTCCACTCTTCTTTTCACTCATGTGCTTTCATGAAGTGAAGAACTTGGACATCTTAGCAAATGTTAGAGACACAAGATAAGAAGGAATTCCCAATCACTAAATGGAAAACTGCCTGCTAAATACCCGATTCTGCTTAATATGAATGAGAAAAAAACTTCTATGATCTTAAGCCATTGAAATTTGGTGTTTTGTTTCTAATAGCAGCAGATAAAATTAAAACGTTTTAGGACAAACAAAAGCTGTGTTTATATCCAAAAAGCCCACACTAGGAAAATATAAAGGATGTACTTCATTGGGATATAAAAATAAGAGTAAGCAAAGGGCAAGAACATCCATAAATATGTGAATAAATCTCTTCAAACTTTGATTGTACATAACAGTAATACCTGATATAGAAGTATAAAGACTTCATTTAAACAGTGGATGAAATATCATACACGTGGGAGGGTGAAAATTAGAAGAAAAGCATCTGAAAATCTTTGTATTACTGAAAAGGAGGACAAAGATATTATCATTTATATTGTTAAATATGCATTTTAAACATACCAAGGAAAACAACAGACATAACATCTAAAAATTCTATAGAAATAAAAGGAAAAAATGGAAAGAGGATGACAAAGAAGGAAAAATAGCAATAGAATAAAAAAGGAAGAGAAAAACAAAATTGACTCAAAAAAGAAATAAAAAGCACACAATAAAGTAGTAAAATATATTCACATGCAATTGTAGATACAAGTTTAAGCCTAAAGATTTTAAGAAGGAATTTGTTTAAATCCATCTGTATGTTATTTATGGAATGCACATAAACAGTTTACAAAAATAATAAATGCCAAAGTATGTGGACACGTTTAACAAGCAAATGCTAAAGAGTATTTTATGAGAGATAAATTGATGGTATGGAAAAAAGCCAAATATACTTCAATATAAAAACAGTTTTTTAAAGTGTTGGTGAGGAGATAGAGAGATGGAACGCTCATACACTGCTGGTGGAAATTTAAAGTGGTACAACCAATTTGGAAAACAGTTTGACAGTTTCTTAAAAAGTTAAATATACACTTACTATATCACTGAAACATTCTACTCTTAGGTATTTCTTTCAAGAGAAATGAAAGCACATGTGTATACAAATTTTATTTGTACTAGCCAAAAACTGGAAACAACCCAAATGTCCATCAATATATGAATGGATAAACAAATTGTGGTATATCCACACAATGAAATACTATTTAGAAAGAAAAAGGAATAAACTATTGATATGTAAAACAAAAAAAATAAAAGGAAGAGTACTATGAAGAGACAATTTGGTGATCATGCTCAACAGGGTTATGAAAGTTTGGCATAGACTCATCTCTGTGGGAGCATAACATTATTCTTAGGCACTAAGTGACAAATTGCTTGTGTGTTAAAACTACAAAGATGGGCAGGTGTGTGAGAAATGTGTTAAAGACTCAGAATAAGTGAGTAGAAAAAAAATTCTATATTTTTAAATAGCATCCAAAACTGTAAATTATACAGGAATATATTAAAAGATGTTCAAGCTCTTTATCAAGATAATTATAATGAAAAGATGTTAGGGAAAACCTAAATTAATAAATAGGAAACATGTTGTTAGACAAAAGCCTCAATATTATAAAGCTGTCATTTCTTTTCAAATTATTCAATAGGTTCAATGTGCTTCAAAGAAAAATCCCAACATGTTTTTTGTAATGGTACTTGATAGGTTGATTCTGAAATTTTTATAAAAAAGGAACAGGCTAACAACAACAACAAAAATTCTGAAGCAGGACAACTCCTACTGAAATCCATAGTAAATAACTGAGTATATTATTAACGAAGAGTCCAAAGAGTCAATTGGTGAAATAGAATAGAGACGCTATAGTCAAAACCATTAATTTATGAAAAGTTTGATTTTGACAGAACAGCCTTTGCAGAACAGTGGGGGAAATGATATACCATTTACTAACTGGCGTTTGAAAAATTACATACCCTTACCTCACAACATACTCAAAAATATTTTCTATATAGTAAATATTTAAGTGTGAATGGACAAAAGTATAGAAATTTAGAAGACTCTGTGTATACTTACACCTACACACACCCACTGACTCATAATCTCATGAATCTCATGATAAGGAAGGATTTCTTAAACAGGAAACAAGAAAGGAAAACATGAAATGAATAGTTAACACCTTTTATTAATTTAGGTGTTCTTAAACGTTTTTGAACTATAATTTTCTTGACAAAGAACTTGAAAAAATTTTACCATATTTATTCTAGGGTATTTAATGCTATTGGAAAATATAGATTATATTTTCTTTTCTATAAGTGTATTTTCTACTGTTTGTTGTGATATGATGGAAACTAGAAAAAAGGAGCACAAATTAAATAAAAAACAATCAAAAGAAAGGAAATTATAAAAAAGAGCAGAAATTAAAACAGAAAAAAGCATAATGAAGGAGACTTTAAAAATATGAAGCTAATTCTCTGAGATGAATAATCAAATTGGTAGACCTCTAGCAAGACTAATCAGGATAAAAAGAGAGAAAATACAGATTACCAATAGCAAGAATGATAAAAAAGCTCATTATTGTTAATATGTCTATTTTCCTTAGTTGATATGTACCTTCAACTCATTTAAAACCAAATCTAGCAGATTTACAACAATTATATATCTATGTTCAGGCAATAATATAATTTTAAAATATATAAGACAAAAATTAACAGAACTAAAAGGACAACTAGAGAAATTTACAGTGGAGTGTGAGTCTTTAACTTACATTCCTGGATAGTTGATAGAATAAATAGATAAGTAATCAGTAAGAGTACAGAAGACAAAAAACACCATTGATGAAATTAACCAATATAAAAAAATCAATTAGTGAAAGCATAAAGACATTTAAAATGTAGTTTTAAAGATTTACAATAAGATAAAAATATTCAGTACCTTGAATTAATCTATCAGACTGAAAATTACAAATTTTATGAAAGATATTTAAAAGGACTCAAATAAATCAAGGAATAAATCATCTTCATGGATTGGAAGATTCAATATTGCAAAGATTTCAATTATACCAAAATTGGCTTATAAATTCAATACAGAATGGCTTTCACTGCTATTTCAGAGATAACACCCATAATATTAAGGGCCAAATGGATATAAAGTAAGAGGGAAAAGGATGTGTTGAAATGACTTTTAAATCTAGGTGGCTAGGAGGATAGAATGTCATTGCCTGATATCACATGTCCCTCTTCAGACTTTACGTAAAATACTGGCAAACAGAATTATTCAAATACTTTCTTTTGAGGTTTTCATTAAAAAAGTCAGAATTTTTCTGAGAAATTTTGGAGTGAGACAAGGATTTTGATGTAAAAGTCTCCAAAAATTGCTGCCCCATTGATAAGTTAGTAGAATCTGGTTACAAATCCAATCCATATTTATGGCAGGTTTTGCTTTATAAAACATACCATCAATCTAAGTTGACTACTTCATTTTATTAACACTTCACATAAGGAATTGACTCCTTCATGAGGACTTTGCTAACAAAACACACAATCTAGTTGTATCAAGGAATTTGGAATTTTCAAGTAGTATTACATCTGTGAACAGGCAAATTTTTTTAAATTAATGAAGAAAACTATGGTTGTCTGCCCAAAATGCAGACGGCCAACAGGCACATGAAAAGATGCTCAACATCACTAATTATCAGAGAAATGTATACCAAAACCACAATGAGATATTACCTCACACTGCCAGAATGGCTACCATCAAAAAGAACACAAATAACAAATGTTGGCTGGTGGTGAGGATGTGGAAGAAAGGGAACTCTTGTACACTGTTGGTGGGAATGTAAATTGGTGCAGCCACTGTGGAAAACAGTATGGAGTTTTCTCAAAAAACTAAAAACTTATGACCCAGCAATTCCACTCCTGAATATATATCAAAAAACCCCCAAAACACTAATTTGAAAAGATATATGCACCACGATGTTCATAGCAACATTATTTACAATTGCCAAGATATGGAAGCAACCTAAGTGTCCATCAACAGATGAATGGCTAAAGAAGATGTGGTATGCATACACACACACACACGCACAAAAAAACCACACACAATGGAATACTACTCAGCCAGGAAAAAAGAATGAAATTTTGCCATTTGCAACAACATGGATGTACTTGGAGGGTATTATTCTAAGTGAAATAAGTCAGACAGAGAAGGACAAATACTGTATGATATCACATATGTTTAATCTAAAAAATACAACAAACTATTGAGTAAAACAAAAAAGAAACAGACTCAGATATAGAGAACAAACTAGTGGTTACCAGTGGGGAGAGGGACATGGAGGTAGGGGATTAAGAGGAGCAAACTATTATGCACCAAATGAGCTACAAGGATATATTATACAACACAGGGAATAGAGCCAACATTTTATAATAACTATAAATGAACTACAACCTTTAAAAATTATGAATTACTATATGGTATACCTGTAATTTATACAATATTATACATCAACAATACTTCAATAAGAAAAAAAGGAAAACATTGGTTGATAGAATCCAAACAACACTGGCCCTATCACCAAGTTATGAGAGGACACTGAGGAAGTTGTTAAAAATTGGAGTTAGGCTAACAGATTTTTGGAATCTGTTTATGCATATATCATATCCATCTAGCACTGTTGTTTTTGACCTCTAAATAGCAAGTATGCCTGAGCAACTGTAGCTTTATTGTTCACAAATCCTTTCCACGCATAATTCATGGAAATATATCTATATATTTATATGTGTATGTAGGTATATGTATATGATATCTATATCCATATCTAATGTTTTCCTGTTTACCCAATATATATTCAAGGTACTTTGATTATAATGCTTTGTAATTCCATATTACTAAATTCGTAGTACTTTCTGTCATTATACATTTTCTCTATCAATGATATCACAACGGTTAATCCACAATAATTTTTCATACCATTATGATTGAATTTTCATGACTGAAAATGCTGGGAACCAAAATCTAGAATATAATTATAATAATAATTGATCATATTAATGAGAAAATTGTTTGGCAATGAATAATTGCAAGTTTTATATTAATATGTAATCATGATTGATGTACAAGCTCTTAGGTATTATAGTCTATAAAATTCTTCCCCATATGCTCTCTCATTGGATTTCCAGCCTACCTGGTAAGTTTTATTATAATTTTATAAATTTTATTATATACAAATGCAGAAAACAAAGTTCAGAGAGATTAAACAGTTTGCAAAATATCACATAGTTTCTAAGTCTCTGATTTAAAGCCAGGTTCAAACGAAATATTCACCCTATGAGTTCTTTGCTTTTTTTATTGTGTGCTTCTATGACATAATGAAGATATTGAACAGGTCTTTAAAGTTTATCTGCTGGAAAATTAACACTCTGTCATGTCATGATATTTGGATCCTTTAAATTTAATTTTAACCCAAAAATGGGGTTGCAGAGGGTAAGTAGATTGGTTAGTAATGGTTACATATTCTGATCATTCTGTAATTTTAACAATCACCAGTAGCTCTGGTTCTCTCCGTCTTTTCTCCACACTAAAATATCTGAGGCTCTTGGGAGGCAGTAAAATTTGAATGTAGAGAGAAAATGGATTTGTGTGTGTGTGTGTGTATGTGTGTGTCTGTGTGTTATTCACAATGCTTTGTACAAAAATATCCTTAATGAAAGAGAATCAGAGTTTGTCACATCAATACAACAAAACAGAGCATTTATGCAAATATCTCCATTGAGTGTTTCCATTATCAGACTATTCTTCATTGATTCAGGCAACAACAATGTCAACTTGATACCATAACAACTCAAAAAGAGCAGCTTTTAAGTATGCTTTTCCTTGAGCAAACAGAGCTCAGTGACTTCCTTTTTTTTATTACAAGATATTCCTAGACCCTCTCTATATCCTACACCTGCTTCCATTCATAAAAATAAAGGTAAACTAGACCAAAGGTAGAGGAGATACAGAATACATTCCCTTGCCTCATTCAGTATGATATGTCAGCAGATAAATGTATGCAATATCAGTTCTACAGCTGGCCTAAACATCAGCTCAGTTATTTTATGGTGAAATTCTCCTGTAATTCTTAGATTCATTTTAATCCATTTACTGAGGTGCAAGACACAGTGAGCTATAAAAACTTCATAAGACATAGAAGACAGTAAGCAAGTGACTGGATTATGGTATAGTAAATCTTATAATAGAAAATGATACGGCACACAAAGTAGAGTGATCAAAGTTATTTAAGGGGTGGGAATCAGTGTTTCGCAAAGAAGATATATAGGCTGTGTCATGAAAGGCCAGAAAGAGGAAGCTTGGAGGCACTGAAGTTAAAAACATAATCTAAATCGGCTGTGTTCTGGGAACTGTACATAATTCACTAAGCCTGGTATGTATGTGTCGCCATGACAAGAGGCCAAGTCAGAGAGAGACCAGCAGAGGTCAGATCACAGAGTTGTATGGTGGACTTAGGAATTTAGAGAGGGCAGAGCAGATTTTGAGAATAGTTATTTTAATGTGGAGAATGAAACAGAGATAGGGAGAAAATGGAAACAGAATCAATTTGACTGTTTCAACAGCACAAGTAAAACGTGTTGTAGGCCTGAACTAAGGCAGTAGTCATAGGTATGAGAAGACTGGAAGGAGAAAGAAATATCAGGACTTAGAATCATGAAATAATTCAGGTGTTCATGTAAATAGTTTCTATAGATTTGAGTTTAAATAAATTTTGAGTTTTCTTGCTTTCTTGTTTTGTAGTTGTTGTTATTTGTTTGTTTTACAGTATATTGTGGACAAAATTCTAAAGGGGGTAAAGTTTGACCTCACTTCTCCTCCTAATTTCCAATTATCTAATTTTCTTTTGACTTGCTGCTTACTTAGTTTCCCTCAGGTTACCCCTATATACTCAAGTCTACCTCCAAGTACCTGAACTGTAACATAAGCTTGGGACAGTCTCCCCACTAATTAATTAAAAAATTTTTTTTTCCAAATGGCTGCTCTATGATACATGGAAATGATAAACAAGCTAAAAAAGAGATTGCCAAGATTGACTTCACATTAGAATCACCTGGGTTACAATTACAGCAGGAATAAAAGTCAGAGCTAGAGAAATGAGACATATAACCAAGAGTAGGACTTACTTTTAAAAATCTCTAAATATTAATACCCAGCAGGTTCTTGTGTTTTTAATATAATTAACGCCTATATATCTTTTAATATAATTAATGCCAAAAGTAAATGCAGAATTACAAGCTAGTTTAATACCTTGGTTGCCACTATATTTCCCCCTTAAAACAGTCTATTTCACTTTTACTCCACTATTATTTGTTAAGGAAATATTTCATAAACTGAGGGAAAGCATCTTACTACGTTTAAAGTACCAGACATGGAAGCACTTTATTGTCAGGCATTTTATCTGTGGGAGTAGAGACAGTGTGTTGGATTCTGCTGCCTTATTTGTCCTTCATTATTGTTTTCATCTGGTTTTAGCTGTTAAGATCAGCTGCTCTGTCTTTATTGCAAAGGCTTCTTTTCTACAGATTACCTGGAGTGTCCATTCTTAAGGTCAGTTGGCTCTCATCCAGAGCCCTTTGTGTAAGAAGCTGGATATCAACAATTGTAATATGGAATACAGAATCACAGTTTCCTTTGCTTCCAGAACAGGTTATGCATGTGCTGAGGATAATTTCTCAGCGAAAAGCCTAATTTGTTGCTATATTCAGTTGAGGTGTCACAACAATAAAACTTTGGTATTTTAAAACAATGGCAATATGCTTTGAGGGATATAGGCATATGTTACTATTATTAGTGATTGTTCCAGCCCCACCAGCCTATAAAAGGATCTATTTACTCTTTAGTTGTCCACTATTCATATTTTCTCAATATAAGTCAGTCACTGGTAATTATAGAAAACTAAATTTGGTCTCTACAGTCAACTGAGTTTTCAGAATAAATACTAAAAAACTCAAAGCTATGGCTTTTACCTTACATGGGAGAGAAAGAAAAGAGAATATTTATGAAGGGTCTACTATGTTCCTAGTACATTCATTAAAAAACCAGGGTAATACCATTATTCTCAGTTTATCAAAGGGGAAATTGGGGCCTATAAGGATAAAATTTTTTCTAGGTTGTACGAATAATAAAGCAGTGAAATTTGAAGCTTCTTCAATGGCAAATCCATTTCCTTTTCATCAAACATCTGTGTGGAAACCCAGTGTATACACTAGCCCAGTAGCATTGCCCACTTAACTTGCTTTTTTCCAGTTCCCATCTGCAGGCTATTCTTAGGATCACCTGGCTCATGACATCTCCATTCTGATCTTCTCAACCTGTCCCTTCAATCTCCCCATCCCACAATCTTCTAAGGATTGCAATGTTTGCTTCTTACAGTTCTGGGGGGTGGGAGAGTTGGTACAAAAGGGAAAGGAGAAAATGCTATCATTGTATGCCATCATTAGCCATATTCCTCCAAGATTCTCTTTGAATCCCCTTCCTCTGGCTCAGTACCTTTTCTGCTGATAAAGCAGTGTCACACTACAATCTGTACATCAACTATCCCGTTTCAACTATCTATGACAATGCCTAAGATGAAATAAGTATGAAGTCTTGAACACAAAAGCACTTATATGGAAACAACCTAAGTGTACATCAATGGATGAATGGATAAAGAAAATGTGGCATATGTATACAATGGAATATTATTCAGCCATTAAAAAAATGAAATCTCAACACTTGTAACAACATGGATGGATCTTGAGGGCATTATACTAATCTAAATAAGTCAGAGAAAGACAGATACTGTATGATCTCACTTATATGTGGAATCTAAACAACAACAACAAAAATGAGCTCATAGATACAGAGAACAGATAGTGGTTACCAGCAGTGGGGGCTGGAGGTGGGCCAAATGGATGAAGGGGATCAAGAGGTACAAATTTCTAGTTTTAAAATAAAAAAGTCATGGGGATATAATATACAGCATGGTTACCCTAGTTAATAATAATACTATGTTATGTATTTGAAAGTTCCTGAGAGAGGAATTCTTAAAATATCACAAGAAAAAAATTTTTGTACTGTGTATGGTGAAGGATGTTAACTAGACTCATTGTGGTAATCATTTCACAGTACATACAAATATCATATCATTATGTTGTACACCTGAAACTAATATAATGTTATATGTCAATTATACCTCAATAAAAAAGCCTTTATGTATAGTTACTAAAATAAATGGTGTAGTATTAATTAACTAGGTAACCATATTCTTAGTTTTTTCCAGTTCAAGAAACATATTTATTCTGCTTACCCAAATGAATATGGGAATGTAGATAGCTTCATAAATTTATTGTCAATTTATCTATTTTCATGCCTAAGTAACATTTTGTTGAAAACAATGAACTGAATTTTAGGTATGATAGGATTAGGCCCACTCAAAATTAATCAAACAAGCTGTTGATCATTTTTACCCCACTGAAAATATGCATGATCTTCAGGGATTTATACATCCTCTAGGGACTCAGAAAAGTCATAATGAATGTACTTAATAAAGGATAATTAAAGTATAAGAGGCAGAAAATGATGACCTACCTGATTCTGAAATAAAACTTATCAATTATTTGAAGTAGTTTATACTTATTTTATTAGATTATCAGATACTCACCTAGTCAACTTTATCTTTTATACTGCCTCTTCATTCCTTAATTTATATATTTTAATTAATTAATTAAATCATTTAACAAAAAATAAATGCCTGACATGTAGCAAACATATGTTTCCTATGTATCAAGAACTGTGGTAGGGGTTGGTGATAGAACAATGAGTAAAACAAGCATGGTGTTCATCCTCACAAAGGCTAAAATTTGGCCAAAGGTTGGGGGGAAGGGGAGGGTGGGATAAACTGGGAGATTAGGATGGACATATATACAGTACCATCTGTAAAACAGATAGCTAGTGGGAACCTGCGGTATAGCACAGGGAGCTCAGCTCAGTGCTCTGTGATGACCTAGATGGGTGGGATGGGGGAGGGGGTGGGGGGAGATCCAAGAGGGAGGGGATATATGTATACATATAGCTGATTCACTTCATTGTACAGCAGAAACTAACACAACATTGTAAAGCAATTATACTCCAATTAAAAAAAAAGAAATGATGTGAAAACTATGTAATTATAATTGTTAGAAGTGTCATGATGAAAACAATCACTGGAAGCAATAACAGGTAAAATCAAATCTATATTATGGCTGTTGAATTGGGCAGTTTTATGTGTCAAGACTTTGATGTGTGCTAAGATATCTCAGAGATGAAAAATCCTAGTCAAGCTTTTACTATAACAGAGAGTCAAATAACCAGAATACTGAATAATCAACATGAGGCTAGAGTTATGTATTTGATCAGGCAGATACTCATAAAAAGAATACCTCATTGAGAATGTGAGGAAAGGGATCCCTTATGGGCTTTCTGAATGAAGAGTAGTATTTAATCATAGAGGGAAAACTTAACAAGAGGCACAAAGGTAAGGCAAGGCACAGTAAAGAGTGAACTATAGCACAAGTGCTATTTATGGAATTGGCAAGTAGCACAACTGGAGAGGTAGGCAGAGTCAAAAAGAGTAAAATCCTTGATGTCCTTTGTGATTGTGGATGCCAGATATTATTGGTCTTGCTATATAATCAGAGTTGTACCATGTGTGTTCTAATACATAGGTCCCAGAGGCAACTTAAAGATGGGTTTTTCACAATCACTTTGAATTCCCTAAGATATTTATTCTTATCACAGACCCATCTTGGTAAAGCAGAGATTTCAGTGCAGGGAGATACAAAGCATTTGCCAGTTCTTTCCCTTAAATGTAACAGCTACTTACTGCCACCATGTGGAAGTCTTTACGTTTATTTAATATGAATATCTAACGCGTTCTAATACATAGTTCTAAAGAGATAAGGGAAAATTCAGTGGGTTTTTCAGGGAGGATCATCTGTGTCCTCCCCGAGCCTTAGATTTAAATCTATGGTATTAGATCATATACTAGGCTATTGCTAAGTCTGCAAGTGTTGTAAGTGAATTTGTGCTTAAGGTTAAATTTGTCATGCTATTTATTAATTGTCTTGTTTTCTTATCACTTTATATTACTTAGATTCTTCTATATACTCTAACATTGCATGCTTAGCAATTATCCATTCCAATATTCTGCCTCTCCTGTTTTTCAAGTAAAAACTGATTTCTTGAAAATCATTATTTAGTACTATCTGCTCTAATATAATTTAATTCTGTATTCTTTCCTGTGAAGACTAAACTGTTTAATTATAAATTCCATTTGTCACATCCTGTGTCATTTACAATCCCTGTTGGGGGAGAAACACAGCTAGTTGAATCTAGCTAGGTGCTCTGTGATCATAGTTTTAAGGTCTTGAAGGTTACCAGCCCTACCAGCAACTTAAAAAGCACGTAGATAAAAAATAAGACCTTTCAAGGCCTAATACTGTAAGTTTATATGGTCTGTTTATTCTAGGGCCTGAATCTTACAACTGCAATTAAATTAAGTCTACCTTGTCTAGGAATCCCTCTACATCAATGCAGCCACGGCTGCACATTAGAATCACTGGGAGCATTTTGGTGCAGGCATTAGTGAGTTCTAAACATTCCCCAGGTGATTCTAATATATAGTTAGAGTTGAGAACCACTGCTGTATACAGTTCTTTAATTTAGGACATTATGAAAACAACAAAAGATGTGACTGAGAAAATTGGGCTCAAAATATCGAATGACACAACATATGGCTCAATACTTAATGAAAATCTATAAATATAAGATGCAATAAAATATGAATTTCCTACTGTTCTTTCCAAGAAATTGGAGAAACCCCTTAGGTAGGTGTAGCTAGGGGAATTAATTCATTTTCAATATATTTCTAATTTATCTTATGATTATATTATTCAGATTCTAACATATTTCTTCACTGAGTTTCAGGATACTCCAGTATCACAGAAGTTTACAGTTGGAGAATTAGTTCAGTACATTAAGGCTCTCAATCTACTAAAAATTTTATCTTTCTGCAATAATACCAAGTTTTTATTTTAACTAACAGAGGGTTCATCTACCAGTGAGGTCTGCTTTCTCCAAAATGAACTTCAAAAATATCAGTTTCTCCTCTTATATAACTGAGGCATCTTTGAGCATATGCTGCACATACATTTCACATTCAGTGTCCTTGGCCATACCTGGGGTAAGGGAAGAGGATCTTAAAATAGTTCCCCCTTTTGCAAAATCATAATTTCTAAATTTCATGCTGAAAATGAATTTTCTTCTCTATCCCATAGGATGAAACATGCTTGCCATGATACTGTCTAATGTAACATAATTTCGAATCACCCATGGCTTCAGATATGCAAACTCTCACTCTTTGACTATTTTATGGTAAGACTGATACGTATGGGATAACCACTAGATTTTTCCATTTCTAACTGAATATTAATATCAAATAATATGTCATTTGTCTTTGGAATATATACTTCTTGCAGTCCTTTAATTCCTCCTCCCATCTATTTATGTCATTCCAGCTTGATCTTGCTATATTCAAAAATTTCTGGTAAACTAATTCACATAAAATATTAGCAGATAGGGCTTCCCTGGTGGCGCAGTGGTTGAGAGTCCGCCTGCCGATGCAGGGGACGTGGGTTCGTGCCCCTGTCCAGGAAGATCCCACATGCCGCGGAGCGGCTGGGCCCGTGAGCCATGGCCGCTGAGCCTGCACGTCCGGAGCCTGTGCTCCGCAACGGGAGAGGCCACAACAGTGAGAGGCCCGCGTACCGCAAAAAAAAAAAAAAAAAAAAAAAAAAAATTATCAGATAAGTAAAGCATTCCTCCTTCCAGTGGCATAATGGACTCTTATAGAACAATGAAACTTTGATTATCAAAAGAATGAATCCCGGAAAGTACAATGTGTGCTTCAGAATGAGAGTTTGGATGGAGCAAGGAAAGTAAATATTTTGCAATGAGATTTCACTCCCCAAACTTCTCAGATCACTTGTGCTTGAGTGATAAGCACAAGCCTTGCCCTGTGCTAACTCAGAGTTGACTTCTCAAACATCTGTAGATCATCTAAATATGACACTCACTGAGAATCCATAGCATACAGCCCTGCTCTTATGGACAAATGTGTAAAAAGATAACTCAAAAACCTTGTGACAGTTGTAGCTCAGATTTATAGGGGTGCATGTAAGCACATAGGTATGCCATCTAGAGTTAGGAAAAAATTCTTAGGAGATTACACTTATAGTGGATTTTAAAAGACAAATAGAAACTACTCCAAAGAGGAGAAAGGATATCCAGGTGGATGAATCAATAAAGAAAAAGTAGAGATAGGGAAGTATGAAAGGACATGCTACCTTTCAGGAGCTACAAGTGCTTTGGCATTACTGAAATATAAACTGCAAGACAGAAAGTTGCTAAAGATGAGGCTACCTACCAAGGAGCTTTAAAAAGTCATTGCCATATTAAAGAACTTGAAATTTAATCTCTATACAAATAATTTTCAAATTGTCCCTGTAAAAACCTCTCCAAGTACATCAGCAAACTAGTGAATTGTGTTCTGGCCCCACCTCTTTTTCAACTAGAGCAGCTCAGTTTCTATTTACTGATATTTATCTACATTGACACCTAATATTTTACTTAATCAAAGACTTGTGAAACTAAAACAAAAATTCAAACCTATGCTGTATACAATAAGAAGCCAGATTTTTTTAAAACCAGATTATCATGATCAGATTTGGGTTTTAAGTAGAACTCTTGTGTATTATGAATTTAAGGTCAAGATAAATGGATGGGAGATCAGTTAGCAGGTGAGGCATAGAATATTAAGTGACTTGCCTAAGTGGCTGAAATTACAACAAAAATGGTTAAGACTAATTAGTTGATTAATTACTTGATTGTGTCCCTAAAATATCTCCTTTCCTTTGTTTGATAAAGGATATGCCCCTAGTTAAAATAAAAATTAGAGCAAGATAATTAATACACATTTTAATACAGGTGTTTCTGTTTTTACAGTTCTCAAATTATCAAACATCCCTAACCAGTAACCGTACTAAGTGCTTGTATTTGATTCCTGTATTTTCTTTCACAGAGTTGTTGAAATACTATTTGGTTTATTCTAAAGGGCTTGAGTTGTAGTTACCTAGGGCAATGGGAACAACTTGGCATTTATCTCCAGTACTTACTAGGCTGGCCCTGGTTCTTTACCTGGCTCAGAGGTTCCAAACAGCAACTGAGAATAGCCCCAATGCACAAGACCTTTTTAAGCTTCTCTTGGTGTCAGTTTTGTTAATGTCCCATTAACCAAAGTCAAGTCACATAATAAAGCCCAGATTCAAAAGGCAGACGAAAAGATTCCATAGCTTTACAGGAAAAACAACAAAGTCACACTGCAAATGGGGATGCATTCAAAACTGAGAGGAACTTGTGGCCAGTTTTTTTGCATTCTGTCACAGAGTATGTTTTCTCCAAATATTTCATTTGAAATTACTTCTTTACAAACTTTCATATAATTGTCTCTTAGACGTTTCTTCAGAGTACCTAAATATCCCTTGATATGCAGGTAGTAATATCACTAGTGTGGAACCACTGATATCCACATACTATTTGTTCTGACCTGAAATGGCTTGATTTCTTCACATCTTGTCCAGTCTCTGTGTGGTTTCCACAGTGGCTGCCCTTAAATCAAGGACCATCAACAGGCAGAGAGAAAACTTACTCTTTTTGAAACTAGCTAGATTATGTTTAGATTGAACCCTCAACCTTGACTTCATCAAATACTACGCTCAAAACAATTGAAATAGCTGTCCTAAACTGACTATAAATTATGAATATCATAATTCTTGATTATGATTTTTGTATCTTTATTCACAACCACAAGATTGCATTCATACAATATTCTTTTAAAAAACCCAAAAAACTCAAACTGGCTTCTTTACTAAGATCTTAGGGAAGTCCCTTAAACACTTTGTTTTCAAATTATACCATTTTCTAAATATATAATCATCTAATTTCTTCCCCTTGCCCTCAACCAAATTTATGAATTCATGCATATGTTAAGTGTTTATGGGATTATTAATTCATTGAATATTGGACCTACAAAAATCTTAGGTGTGATATAATCCAAAATCTTAATTTTTTGATGAAGAAACTAAGGTTAAAATAAGTGACTTATCCAAAGTCACACAGATACTTACAGAAGATGAAGAACTCTAACCTGGCTTTCCTGTTTCCTTCTCCAGTACTATTTTTTTCTAAAGCACCAGGCATCTTCTTTTGTTTTCAGTGGTATGCCCAGAATTAATGTGTGCAACAAGAGTGATTTGTTGGTAGTATAGTATGAAGACAGATAGATAGATAGATATATAGGTAGATAGATAGATAGATGTCTATGTATATAATTATGTAATAAGTTAGTCTCCCAATAACCAACTGTATTGTATATACTCTGGTTTTCCAACAGAAGATGCCTTCAAGGCCTGGATAAATTTGATGTTTGTTTTGTTTGTAGTTTATAAAATTACTCATTGCTTTTAAGTTACATATTTAATCAGATTAGAAGTCTTGTAGGATTTTCTAATACAACAAATCAGACTTTCTGTACTCTAGGTATTAATGCCTATTCCAGGTAACAATCCTCAAAGTGTCTGTGGTCCAGTTCTTATTGAACGCCTCATCAGAAAAGTGATAATTGTGAGGATTTTTTTAAGAACATGTAGGTCAGCTATCTCTCTAGATAATTATGATTCATTATTGGATCAAGCCATACCAACTAAAAAGTAAAGGCTGGACCATCTAGTGTCAGAACCCTGCAGAACTTCCTTCAATAATTTGCACTTTAGTGAGATGTTCGATTTCTTAGAGAGTTACTATAAGATGCCTTCTTGTTGTCCTTTGTCAGGTGATCGTACCCTTTTTGATGGGCTTTGTAAAAAAATTTAAAAAAAAAGAGAAAGACAAAAAAATTTTAGAGCTCACTGCAAGAAAACAAAATAATATAGTTCTTTGAATGACTAATTAGAACCATGTAGCTAAAAATGCTTCCCTTGCTTCTCTTTTTCACTTCGACTTTCAGGAAACTGAGAGCAAAATATGTGACTCAGCTATATGATTTACATAAGTGCTTAAGACCTGTTTTTATTTCCACAAACTTGATACCTTATTTGTAGTTTTAATTCCTATAGGCTGTTCTAAGCTCACTACAGAACAAGGCAAAAGTTAAAAGTGTGGAATGAATAAATGAATGGATGCATACATACATAAATGTCTATTTTGAATAATTAAGATATCCGAAGTATTTTCCTATGTTATTAAGCTATATCTTCTCCATTGTGTTATAAAATAAGTACTATTACCATAGTAAACTGGAGTTTAAAAGAGTTACATCGCTGCTCAAGTTCAGATCAGTTTTAAAAAAATCAACACTAAAACCTAGGGCTACTGATTACAATACAATTCTCTTTTTATTGTGCCATGATGCTAATAAAATTTTCTGTGAATTAGAGATAAAATCAGCTGCTAAGGCTGAATGCTCTCACTAACATAAATCCTCAGCACACCACTTTGAATAGGAGGTCTAGTCTATCAGTTTATGCTCTCTCTGCATAGAATTAGATATATTTTAAATTTCTGTAGGACAATGTATAAGGTAAATTTTATTATGCAAGTTCTATAGCTAAACTTAATTTTACAGTGTATGTTTCTGAACATTTCAGGAGAAAATACGCTACTAGCACAGTTTTATTCTTAAAGGAAAGTACATTAAATTATTTTGTGATTTTTGTGCAATTTACCGATTTTCTCTTTAATCTCTAATCTTCTTTAGAAAATTACATCTGTCTTTTAGTTTTGGCATAAACTTCTTGCTGATTAATAATAATTATAATGGTGATGGTGATGATAATAACAGTAGTTACAGTTTTCTATGTGTCAAGCATTTATCATGTATTTTCTCATTCAATAATTGCAAATTATCAATAGGCATGATATTAGTCATTTTAAAGTTAGGCAAAGGAAACCATAAACAAAACAAAAAGACAACCCACAGAATGGGAGAAAATATTTGCAAACGATGTGAATGACAAAGGATTAGTCTCCAGAATTTACAAACAGCTCATGCGGCTTAATATCATAAAAACAAACAACCCAGTCAAAAAATGGACAGAAGACCTAAATAGACATTTCCCCAAAGAAGACATACCGATGGCCAAGAGGCACATGAAAAGATGCTCATTATCACTAATTATTAGAGAAATGCAAATCGAAACTACAATGAGGCATCATTTCACACCAGTCAGTGTGGCCATCATCAAAAAATCCACAAACAGTAAATGCTGGAGAGGATGTGGAGAGAAGGGAACCCTGCTACACTGTTGATGGGAAAGTAAAGTGGTACAACCACTACGGAGAACAGTATGGAGGTTCCTTAGAAAACTAAAAATAGAGCTACCCTATGATCCTGCAATCCCACTCTTGGGCATATATCTGGAGAAAAACATGGTCCAACAGGATACGTGCACCCCAATGTTCATTGCAGCACTGCTTACAATAGCCAAGGCATGGAAACAACCTAAATGTCCATTGACAGAGGAACGGATAAAGAAGATGTGGTACATATATACAATGGAATATTACTCAGTCACTAAAAAGAATGAAATAATGCCATTCGCAGCCATGTGGATGGACCTAGAGATTGTCCTACTGAGTGAAGTAAGTCAGACAGAGAAAGAGAAATATCATATGATATTGCTTATATGTGGAATCTCAAAAAAATGTGATACAAATGAACTTATTTACAAGACAGAAACAGACTCAGACTTAGATAATGAAGGAAGAGATAGTTACGGAGTTTGGGATTGACATGTATACACTGCTATATTTAAAATGGATAACCAGCAAGGACCTACTGTATAGCACAGGGAACTCTGCTCAATATTATGTAACAACCTAAGTGGGAAAAGAATTTGAAAAAGAATAGATACATGTGTATGTTAAAAAAAAAAGTTAGGAAAACAGGTTCAGAGTGTTTACATAATGTTCTGTGGAGCTCACACTAGTACACAGAAGAGCAAGGATTTGTGACTGTGTTTGTCTGATTCTCATGTCCAAATTCCATATATTACAACTACTAGTACTACCACCACACCAAACATTACATAATGCTCACTCTAGCCAGATGCTGTCCTAGAAGTTTATGTACATTATGTATACTTATGTATATTAACTTATTTAATTCTGAACATAATCTAAGATGTATCCCCACTTTACAGAAAAGGAAATAAAGACTCAGAGTTTAACTAACTCATGCAAAATTACAACTATTTAATTACTCAACCCTTATTCTATCCTAAGCATTCTGCCTTCAGAAGATATGCAGTTATCCACTATGGTAAATTCTCTTTCTACTGCAGTTACTGCTTCTCTAGTTTGTTTAAGAATTGTTCATTTGTGATGGATTTCCAGAAAGGAGCGTGTTCTTTTTCATGATATAGGGCCCATTTAAACTTCATCTGATGTATTTACCCCTTCTTCATTTTTTCTTGTCCAGTGGTGATGACAACTTTATTTTTAAATATTGTAACCATTTAATGGTATAGAGGCCTGAAGGAAAGAACTTGGAGAAGTACACAATTTCTTACATACTTTTGTTAATAGAAAAATACTCTCTGTAATACTATGTGTGATTTATTTTGCTGAATTTTAAAGGTCATACTTCTTGTTTGGCAAAAAAAAGTAGGTTTCCAGTGTATATTCAAGCTGCACATTTAAAAAAGTATCTCCAAGGCAGAAAGCACTCGAAACACTATTGAAAGTTGATGGGCTGTCACTTAAATGCCCCAAACCTTGATGTGAAGGAAGTCGTGGATTGATAGCAAGAGCACAGGATATCAAACATTGCCTAGGTAAGACTTCAAATGATTCATATGTTATTAAAGATTCTGTGGCTTTGAAAGAGAAGTTTCTTTACATAAATTATAATTTTGGAAATTAAAATTTGCCACCTAAAATCAATCCATGATTCCTATTTTTTGTAACATCTGATTTCTTTTTATTTCTTGATTACAAATAATTTAAATTATGAGGAGAGGATAAGAACTGACTTAAAAGTTGAGCTAAAACCGCAAACACAAAAATGCTTATTACAGTGATATCAATTATATAAGCAAATATTGAAAAAACACTGGAAGAAAATTTGCTAAAGTATAAAATGAGATTTACACTTTTTTAGATGGTAGGACTAGATTTGATAATTTACTGTTTTCTTCTTTACACTTTTCTGGTATATTCATTTTTTCCTATGATAGATATGTATTATATTTATAATCAGAAAAATGTTAATGCTTTTTATTTTAGAAGAAATGAACATCTAACAGGCTGAATTTTACAACTGCAAGCTAACAGTCTATATGCTATTTCTAGAACCAGATCCTTTAATATTTTAAGTAAAATGACAATTTCATCTTGATTTCACACTGGAAAATAATCATATAACTCCTTTCTGTATTTATTTTTAAATTAATACATATTATAAGATATTTTAAGCATAAAAAGTTACAGGGGATGATAGACACCCATGTACCCACTTCCAAGGTATAATACATGTTAATATTTCGCCGTATTTACTTTACTTATAATAAAATGTTACAGATAGAAATGATGCCTTCTGCCTCCTGTTCCCCATTCTATTTGTCTCCTTTATTGTTTCTCTAGG
The DNA here is from genome assembly GCF_963455315.2 of Globicephala melas. Lineage (NCBI taxonomy): Eukaryota > Metazoa > Chordata > Mammalia > Artiodactyla > Delphinidae > Globicephala > Globicephala melas. The sequence goes on along the minus strand of NC_083319.1, from coordinate 71,619,165 downwards.
AATTTAAAATGCATACTTAGCTTTCACAATCTAATTAGAATCCATATTATACCACTTCAATTGGTATGCAGATGCTTAGCACCAAATAAATTCCCTTGCCCTTCCCACATAATGGTGTACTTGTCGTGTATGTTATGACTACATATGTGGAAAGCCCCATCAGATAATGCCATACATTTTGCTTTCAACTGTCAAATGAATTTAAAGAACTCAAAAGGAAAATATGTTATTAAATTTATCTGGTTATTTTTTTTTTTATTCTGTTGCTCTTCATTCCTGATTTTCCATGTGTCCTTCTGGTATCATTGCCCTACTGTCTAAAGATTTTCCTTTATCAATTGTTTCTGAACAGGTGTAATAACTACAAATTATCTTAGTTGTCCTTCATATGAGAATATTATTTCACCTTCGTTCCTGAAGGATATTTCACTGGATATAAAATTATGGCGTAACAGTCCTTTTCTTCCAATACTTTAAAAACTTTGTACCACTTCCTTTTAGTCTCCCCGAGATATCTGCTGTTATTTGAATCATTGTTTCCCTGTTGGTACTATGTCATTTTTCTGGATGCTTTAAAGATATTTTTCTTCATTGTGTGTCTTCAATATTTTGATAATGATATGTCCAGGCATGAATTTCTTTGGATTTATCCTGTTTAGGGTTCTCTCAGCCGACTGAATGTATAGGCTTTTGCCACATTTGGGAAGTTTTCAACTATTATTCTTCAAAAGGTTTTTAGCATAATTCTCTTTTTCTCTCCTTCTGGCACGCCGATGGCACAAATTTTAGTCTTACTATTATTGCTCAACATTTCCCTGAGACTCTGTTCATTTTTAAAGATCACTAATTTTCTCTCGTTTAGATTGGATAATTTTTATTAATCTATCTTCAAAGTCACAGACTATCGTCTTCATTTTGCTACTGAATCCTTCTGAGTTTTTAAAATTTTTTGGTTGTGTATTTTTTAGTTATTGACTTTCCATTTGGTTCTTCTTTATATCTTCTATATTTTTGCAGTTACATGTTTTATTTTAAATGTTTCAAGGGTGTTCATGGTTGCTCAGTCAGCATTTTTAAAATAGCTGCTTTAATGTCTTTGTTAGATAATTCCAACATATGTATAATATTGTCCTTGGCATCTGTTGATTATTTTTTGCTATTTAGGTTGAGATTTTCATGATTTTCTATATGCTAAGTAATTTTGAATTGTATCCTAGACTTTCTGAATAATATAAGACTATGGGTCCTGTTTAAATTCAGAGGATAATACTGATATTTCAGCAGGCACTTGACATGGTTAGGTTCAGGCCACAATGTCCAACTCAACTCTGTGGGCTACATTTCAAAAATCACTTCTGTTTTAAAAAATTTGCCCTGCTATTCTGATCAGTCCCCCACTTACGTCATCCAGAGTTCAACGTAGAAACTGTGTGGAGGTATATGCATTAATTCAGTTTTCCAATTTATATGCCGGTTAAGATCAGATCCATACATTTGCAGGTCAGGGATACTGTGAGTTTTCTGGCTTTGGGTAGCTGGATGCACTTTATGTTACAATCAGAGGAAGAATGTGAAAAAAGGGGAACATGTTTGGTTTTGTGTAATGAGAAGTTTAACAAGTCAAATTCAAGTCATGAAAGCATGAGAACATGAATGTGTTTAAGAGACATTGAAGAATAAATATTCATTAAGCATTTGGAATTAAAAATCTGTATCACAGGAGAAATCAAAGTGTTACTCCTATCCTCAAAGAAGGTAGATTTCTGGAAGTGTAAAGAGTAATTTTTTGTATGCAACCCTCCATGTTAACATCTATGATTTGGAGCAAATATTTTCATCTGTACTTCAAGTGACTAATTTGTAAATGGCAGCAGTAATGTATATCCAATGTTCCTTTTAGGTCTTAATGAGAGGCCCTATATGTTTGCCAATAACAATTAATACACATTTCTTTGACTTACCATCTTTTGAGGACAAGAAGCATCCTGTTCTGTTACAACTGTGCTACTACTATGCTTTTGAACCAAATGGTGCATAGCTTTGTAAAGGCTGAAGGAGTTACTGATTATGAATCTCAAGGGCCCTTGTTCAAATTTGGCTCCTTTAAAGTGCAGGACACACACACATCCAGCAGGCAGAGTTATTGGATGGAGACCCTGCTGAGTGATTAAGTCTCTGCTTGCTATGTTTAAGCCATTTGGCAGGCACAACGGTCTTCTTTTCCTTCAAAAACCTAAATTTGTCCCATTTGGATAGCAAATACTAGGCCTCTATCAATGCAGGGAATCATCCAATCATGCTTATTGGCAACAACAAAAAAAACGTACAAAGGTGTGAATCAATTTGAAAATTATGAAATTTCAGTTATAATCATTGAGTGCCTATCTCATTTATTTTTCAGAATATGTTTAAAAGATTCACTATGCAGGAAGAATGACTAGCCTAGCTAATAATAACTAATAACTAATGTATATTAGCAATGAATATTTCAAAATCTAATATATTATTTGGTTTTACACATTTCTGTATGGAAGTTAGGAAAGTCATCCTCCACAGTGATGAAAAAAAATTTTTTTAAATACAAGTCTTCCCCATATGAATTCAGTAACATCTCCATAAGGTACCTTGTATAAAATTCATGTTTCTTTGTATGGTACATAATCTTTCTATTTAAAGGTCAGCATTATCACCTATGAGTTTGTTAGACATGCAGAATATCAGGCTCTTCTTCACTTTTGTAATTATTGTATTTGTATTTGTAATTATTTTCATTGGAACCTCAGGTAACTCACACACATTAAAATTTGAGAAGTGCTATAATATGGGACTCTTTATAATCTTCTCTCAATCTGATACTTCTTGTCTGATATCTAGTTCCATTTCTTCATGTTGAAACCTTCATGAATAAACCCCACTGACCCCCCCAGCTGACTGAGACAGGTAATGGAGAATCCATTCTTTCCATTTCTATTACTATTTCTGTCTGGTATTGTTAATGCACTGTGTGTTAGAGAACTTTTACTCAAAGAGTTTAAGCATAAATAATGTTTTTCTAGAAGCCAGTTATGCTTGAATCTTAGCTCCTCTTTCTCAGTAAGATATTTTAGTAAATACACTCCAAACAGAGAATAAGAGCTTGCATTTACTAAGCACTTACCAGAAGCTAAAAGTGGCTTGGGTCTCACTGATTTTCTTTGGACAGAGCTAATATGTAACTTTTTGCTTGTTTCTTTTTTAAAACCTGAGCTCACACTGATAATTCCATTTCAAATTCAGGAGTAGAGACTTTCAGTTAATTTCATCAACCTGTATATCCTTTCTTCCAGGCTGAGAAGACTAAGAAACAAGCAAAATAACATAATTATTCATTCATTTTATTCCTTCTTATACACACAATAGTCTCAGAATAATAATACTACCACTACCACCTATAATTACTGGAAAGTATTTAAGAATTTTTATTCTATATTTTTATTTTCAAGATGTACGTTCGAATTATCCTATCAAGAAGTCATTTGAAATAACTTCTCTCTGTGTGGTGATGCCAACAACTTGAGAGATAGGCTTATTTAATTCACTGTGCTTTCATTTTATGGATTGCTTGTATACACTTAATTTTGTTTTAAAATTATGCAAAATATTTATACTGTTCCAGAGTCGAATCTACAAATCAATTAAACTCAGAGAAGTCTAACTTCTTTTTAAGCCCAACCACCAATTTCTCCTCTAATACATAACAATTTTCTCTCTAGTAGAAAACCATTTCTGGCTTGGCTTTGGTTTATCACCCTTAAAAAAAATGGAATGCTCCCTTCATATGCAGACACACATTTACATTCTTCCCTTTCTTAGATAAACAGTAGTTTATTATACACATACTTGTACATCTTATTTTGTTAACTTTTTCACACCTGATTTTCTGCAATAGGAAAAATAGGGATTTAATTCCTTAATTAATAAGGTTGATGTGAAAATTAGATGAAATATGTGCAGATAGAGCCTAGCCTAATTGGCATATAACAGTCATCCAGTGACTATTAGTATAAGTTGAATATGGAGTGAGACTTTATTTTTGACAGAGCTTATGAGAAATTAGAAAGAATAAGTAGTAACTTTGCCCCCATATTTGGTGTATTGTCTTGACAAGGGCTACAGGGTATAGCCCCATCTGATTTTAAAACTGAAAATTCTGAGGAATCAATCAATCTAAGTGTGGATTTTACAAATTGTATGGCAGTAGATCAAAAGAATAGCAAAGGATCTTCTATATCCGGTTTCTGCAGTACTTCCTCTGGCCAAGTCATAACCTTTAATCTGGTAAGATACGCATCATGAGGCGTTATCAGACTACAGCTGATTTCTTGGCAATAAGATGAATCTTTTCTTATTTTCAGATAAGTATGCTTCTATCCCACAGACATCACTGGCATTCTCTACTTCACTAGGCATTTGATTTCAAGTATTCATAGCACCCATATTTCTAATAGAGTAGAAGAAATGAAGGAAAGAAGGAAGGAAAGGAGGGAGAAGAGGAAGGATTAAAACATAGGAAGATAGGTTGAAGTGAGGCACAGGAAAATTTATTGATTACTTATTTATTGTGGGCAACACATATCATTTATTCATGAATTGACAAAACACTGCTCATTGTGAGGTTATTCTGAGACAGGAACTAAACAAGATATTAGGGGTACACTGGTGAATGGGACAGATATGGTTCCTACACTCAAATTTCTCATATTCTAGTGGTGACTACATAGGAAATAAAGTGAAGAGATTATGCTACCATCTTTCCCAAGACCCTCTTGTGACTTTGTATAATAATCAAACTAAAATGCACTATTACCGTGGCTTTGAGGTCCTACCTTTTCTGGACCCTGCTCAATTCACTGACATCAATTATTGTTCTCTTGTTCCCTACACTGCAGACATACTGGTCTTGCAAACTCAACACATCAATCTCATTTCCACTTCAGTGTCTTTGCACTTGCCTAATTTCTCTTCCTTGCATGCTCTTTCCCTAGATCACTACATATAACACTTCTTCACTTCTGTTGTAGGCAAAATAATGCACCCCACCCCCAAAAGATGCCCATGCCCTAATCCCTGGACCCTATGCATATGTTACCATACATGGCAAAAGAGATTTTGAAGATGTAATTAAGATTAAAGACTTTGAGATGGAGAGTTTATCAGAGAAAGATGTGATGATGGAAGAAGATCAGAGAAATGTGATGTGATAAGACTTGACTTGTTGGCTTTGAAGATGGAGGAAGGGAGCCATGTATCAAAAATGTGGGTGGCTTCTAGTATCTGGAAAAGGCAAGGAAGTCAAGTCGACTCTAGGACCTTCAGAGTAATTCTGCTCTGCTGACACCTTGATTTTAGCCCAATGAGACCCATGTCAGACATCTGACCTACAGAACTGTAAGATAATAATCATCTATTGTTCTAAGCCACTAAATTCATAGAAATTTGTAATCGCAATAATAGAAAACTAACACAACTTTATTTATGTCTCTGAATAATAATACCTCCTTAAATAGGCCTTGTGTAATATATCTACCTACAATAATCACTATTCCAATTGCCCTAACTCTATCCAACTGTCGTTTGTTTTTCTTCGTAACTACTAGCACTACCTGAGATTATATTATCTGCTTATTGTTTTTCTCTCTCCAAAAACAGAAGACAAGCTCAATAAAGAGAGTGATTTTGTTCATTATTCCAGATACCATCCACCACCTAGAATAATGTCTGGCATGTGTGAAGTAGCACTCAAAAATCATTTATTAGCGAGTGAATGAATTTCAGCTCTATAATAATAAATGTAAGGTACTCTAACAGTGTAACATGAGGTGTGTAGAGCTATGCCATTGTGGTTTTAATATGCGTTTCACTAATGGTAATGTTGGACATCCCTTTAAATGCTTATATGCCATCCTTTTATCTTCAACAAAATATCTGTGTATGACTTTTGCCCACTTTCTATTTGGAGTGTTTTTTTACTGCTGAGTTTTGAGAGTTTTTTTTTTATATACTCTAGGTTGTTTTTCAGTACGTGGTTTGCAGATATCTTTTTTCAGTCTGTAGCTCGTGCTATGTATCCTCTTAACAGGGCGCTTGGCAGAACAAAAGCTTTAAATTTTGATGAGATCTAATTTATTAATTTTTCCTTTTGTGGGTAATGCTTTGGTATCAAGTTTAAGAGCTCTTTGCCTAGCCCTAGAACCTGGAAGTTTTCTAGTTTTTCTAAATATTGTATAGTTTCATATTTTATACTTAAATCTGTGATTCACTCTGAGTTATTTTTTTGTATAAATTGCAAGGATTAGGCCAAGGATTTATTTTCCTTTCCTTTTGTTTCCTTTTCCTTTCCTCCGTCTCTTGCTTCCTTTCTTTCTCTCCTCCCTCCCTCCCTCTCCCTCCACTTCTTTCTTTCTTTCTTCCTCTCTTTCCCTATGGATGTTCAATTTTCCCAGCACCATTTGTTGAAAATGCAATCTTCGTCCATTTAGTTGCCTTTGTACCTTTTTCAAAAATCAGTTGGTCATATGGACACCAAGATGGGAAGGGGGGTGGGATGAATTGGGAGATTAGGATTGACATATATACACTAATATGTATAAAATAAATAACTAATGAGAACCTGCTGTATAGCACAGGGAACTCCACTTCACTGTACAGTAGAAACTAACACAACACTGTAAAACAACTACACCCCAATAAAAAAAAAATCAGTTGGTCATCTTTATATGGGTCTATTTGGGGGTTCTTTATTCTGTTCCATTGATATATGTTCTGTAATAATAAACTAATAATATTGATTATTGATTTGTAAGTAATATTTAATTACTATATGATCATATTCTAGTTTTTAATAGAAGCTACCTCTGTAAGATGAGCCTGATTTTAAACTTATTTTTTGCCTTTGCATTTATTTGCCACAAGTTTTAAGAAAGCATGATTCATTCATTCTACAAATATTTATGGAGTGCATGTTTTCTCTTAATGTTTCAGATACATCATTGAAAAAGATGGACAGTTTCCTGACATCTCATGGCTTATATCTGGTGAAAATAGGTATAAAATTAACAACAATCATTATAAATAGGTAAATTATATTGCATGTTCAAAAGTAGTAAGTGTCAGGTAAACTTAAAATCAATAAGAAATAATATAAAATAAGATGAATATCAAGCTAAGAAGAATTGTGAAGGCTGAATTTGGAATTGGGAAGTGATGTGCTAGATCTTACAGTTATAACAAACAACTTTTATAAACTCAATAGTTTGCAACAGAAAAAATATTTCTAACTCATGTTACATATGATCTGTAGCAGTAGTGGGCCAGCTCTGGCTCTGCTCCACATGTCTTGTTCATTCCAGTATCCAGACAGAAGGAATGCCATTTTTGAAGCAAGTGGAGTAACATAAAAGCAATCCTCCTACGGTAGGTGTGTATATAATGGGAGAAATACTCATTCATAGTCTAATCTAGGACACTAATATACTAGAATCTACCTTCTTGGTCGCAGATATTAAGTTTCTTCTCTTCTGAATTCAGTCATTCACTCTGTCTCTAGTAAAGATATCTTGAAAATCTTATCTAGCTACAGCATCAGCCTTAATGTCCACAATTTTAATATAGTTTCTATGTAAGTTTCGAATATGGCTTTTCTTGGTTCAGAGGCAGATGAATAAAATGAAAAGTTTTCTCCCCCTCCCCAACATATAATGGAGAAACAAGAACATGATTATGACAACAAACACTTTCTTTGAAAAAAAGTAAGGATGAGAGGTACATTGCCATCACTGGTATGTAAAAATTATGAAATACTTCAAGATAGATATTGCAAGAACCTGGAATGCTGGAGGCAGGGATTTTTTTGGAAAAGAAAAGTTCTGCTCCCTTGGATGAACTCCTTCATCTATTGTTCTCCTTGAATCTTTCCTCTATCCTCTGGAAAAATTTCTTTTTCATTATGCTACTTGGCCACATCTGAAGAGGACAATATACACTGCATTGGGCTGAACGAATTTTCAATCTGGTTAGGCATCCAGGGTTATTTTCATATTTGGCAATAATTTAATTTTAAGCTAATGGTTCATTTAGTAGTAAAACTCACTGAAACATTCTTTAGCTTTTTCCTATTTGATGGCAATTATTTCTACATGCTGTTAGCCACACCCAAAATTAATTCTGAGACATACACTACTCTATAAATTTCATTCCCATTATCTTTAATCTATCAGGAAAGAATCTCACCATTATTTTTTCACTAAGCCATTTTAATTAATTGAAAAGATCTATCATGGGTTACCTTAATTTATTCAGAAGTTATAGCAAAGAAGAAGACTGGCATGCTCTTAATTTGATCTTTACTTCAATGTTGAGTCAATTTGTCTTAGTTGCTCAAAGCATTTCTCATTTTTTTCTTACCTGTTGGTTATGAGATATGCATCTTTTCAAGCTGTAGTCGTGGAAATTTTAGGATTCTTTTCCCCCTTTTATCATGTTTGCCTACCCATCAATTCTTTTCTGAATATATCTCTTTCTTGAAACATCCTATCAGATGAGCTGATAGCAACCACCTAAAGCCCTACATTCATCAAATTATTATCTACCTTCTAAATTATAATAGGTGGAAATTTACCAAATGTTCTGTTACTGGATAGCATGGGTGCCACCTTTTGAACCTTCAACAAGAGCTTCCTCATGGCCTGCATTTGGTCCAATGTATCGTAGAATTTTTCTTATGGCAGAACCTCACTTCTAGTTACAACTTTCTATATCAGTCAACTTACACTACTTTATATTATAGTAAACCATATGACTTACAAGAGTAAAGTTTTAATTCTCTCTCACATTTCATTAGATCACAACATCTGTAATTTGTTATAGTTTTTCTCCAATTATTTTATTTCAGAATCCAGGATTAAATACAACACTAATGGCAGAGGGAGAAAGTGTAGAAGCTAAATATTTTAGTGGATATAAAAGATTTTCCTAGAATGTGATATACATTATGGATTTTCCTATTCTATTTGCCAAAGTGAGACACCTGGCCAAAGTCAAGGTCATTGGGACAAGAATGTTTATTTCTCTTACAAAGAGGCACATGTGAATGGATAAATGTGTATAGTTTTCTAAAGTTGTGAAAGTAAATATTTTGGGAAAACATAATGGGCTCTACCACAGTGGGAAGGGGTGGGTGCAACTTTAAATGGAGACTTAGACTAGAACTCACTGAGAAGATAACATCTGAACAAAGCTTTGAAGTAGGTGAGAGTATCAGCCACATTAATATCAGACAGGAGTCACAGCCTATATGAAGACCCTGAGGGCTTGGTATATAGTAAGATAATTAACTGAAGCTAAAAGTTGATCAGCCTACCAGACCACACGCTTACTTATATACTTTGCTTATCACCATTCACCTTCATCAGAATATAAGCTCTAAAAGGACAAGAGTTCTATTTTTTAAATGTTTCATCCAAAATGCCTGCAATTTTCTGGCATACACTGGGAACTCAATAATTATTTGTTGAGTAGATAGATAAATGGAGACATCTGCGATCTACTGCCCTATAACACAGCAGCCCCCAAACTTTTTGGCACCAGGGACCGGTTTCGTGGGAGACAATTTTTTCACTTTGCTGGGGTCGGGGGGGGCTGTTCAGGTGGTAATGCGAGCGCTGGTTCAGGCAGTAATGCAAGAGCTGGGGAGCGATGGGGAGCGATGGGGAGTGGCAGATGAAGCTTTGCTCGCTCGCCTGCCCCTCACCTTCTGCTGTGTGGCCCGGTTCCTAACAGTCTGTGGTCTGGCACCGGTCCAGGGCCTGGGGGTTGAAGACCCTGCTATAACACATTTGCAGAGACTGAAAGCTCTTTAAGGTCAAGTTATCTGTTATCTTTTTTTTTTTTTTCCGGTACGCGGGCCTCTCACCGTTGTGGCCTCTCCCGCTGCGGAGCACTGGCTCCGGACGCGCAGGCTCAGAGGCCATGGCTCAGGGGCCCAGCCACTCCACGGCATGTGGGATCTTCCCAGACCAGGGCACGAACCCGTGTCCCCTGCATCGGCAGGCGGACTCTCAACCACTGTGCCACCAGGGAAGCCCTCTGTTATCATTTTTTAAAATATTTATTTTTATACAATTTTAAAGGTTGCTTTCCATTTATAGTTACTACAAAACATTGGCCTATTTGTACAATACATCCTTGACCCTATATTACACCCAATAGTTTGTACCTCCCACTCCCACACCCTTATATTGCCCCTCTCCCCCCTTCCCACTTGTAACTACTAGTTTGTTCTCTATATCTGTGAGTCTCCTTCTCTTATGTTATATTCACTAGTTTGTTATATTTTTCAGACTCCACATATAAATGATATCATACAGTATTTATCTTTCTCTATATGATTTATTTCACTTAGCATAATGCCCTCCAAGTCCATCCGTGTTGTTACAAATGGCAAAATTTCATTCTTTTTTATGGCTGATTAGTATTCTAGTGTGTGTGTGTGTGTGTGTGTGTGTGTGTGCGCGCGTATCACATCTTTATCCATTTATTTGTTGATGGACACTTGGCTTGCTTCCATATCTTGGCAATCGTAAATAATGCTGCTATGAGCATTGGGGTGCACTGTATCTTTTTGAATTAGTGTTTTTTTTTCAGATATATACTCAGGACTGGAATTGCTAGGTTATATGGTAGTTCTATTTTTAGTTTTTTGAGAAACCTCCATACTACTTCCCACAGTGGCTGCACCAATTGCCATTCCCACCAACAGTGTAATAGGGTTCCCTTTTCTCCAAATCCTTGCCAACATTTGTTATTTGTGTTCTTTTTGATAATAGCCATTCTGACAGGTGTGAGGTGATATCTCATTGTGGTTTTGATTTGCATTTCCCTGATGATTAGCAATGTTGAGCATCTTTTCATATGCCTTTCCTCTTTGGAAAAATGTCTATTCTGTTCTTCTGCCCATTTTTTAATCAGAAATTCTTGTTTTTTTGACATTAAGTTGTGTGAACTGTTTATATATGTTGGATATTAATCCCTTATTGGTCATACAATTTGCAAATATTTTCTCCCATTCAGTAGGTTATCTTTCCATTTTGTTGATGGTTTCCTTTGCTGTGCAAAAGCTTTTAACTTTAATTAGGTTCCATTTGTTTGTTTTTACTTCTATTCCCTTTACTTTAGGGGAGGGATCCAAAAAAATGTTTCTTCAATTTATGTCAAAGATAGTTCTGCTTATCTCCTCTAGGAGTTTTATAGTATCTGGTCTTACATCTAGGTCTTTAATCCATTTTGAGTTTTATTTTGCATATGGTGTTAGGGAGTGTTCTAATTTCATTCTTTTACATGTAGCTGCCCAGTTTTCCCAGCACCACTTATTGAAGAGACTGTCTTTTCTACCTTATATATTCTTGCCTCCTTTGTCACAGATTAATAGGTTAATCTATTAATTGAGCATAAGTGCATGGGTTTATTTCTGGGCTTTCTTTCCTGTTCCATTGTTCTATGTGTCTCATACCGTTTTGATGACTGTAGCTTTGTACTATAGTCTAAAGTCAGGGAGCCTGATTCCTCCAGCTCTGTTCTTCTTTCTCAAGATTGTTTTGGCTATTTGAGGGCTTTTTTTGTGTGCATTTCCATACAAATTTTAAAATTATTTGTTCTAGTTCTCCGAAAACCATCATTGGTATTTTGATAGGGATTGCATTAAATCTCTAGATTGCCTTGGCTAGTATGGTCATTTTAACAATATTGATTCTTCCAGTCTAAGAATCTTTCCATTTGTTTGTGTCATCTTTAATTTCTTTCATCAGTGTCTTACAGTTTTCTGAGAACAGGTCTTTTGCCTTCTTAGATAGGTTTATTCATAAGTATTTTATTCTTTTTGATGTGATGGTAAATGGGATTATTTCCTTAATTTCTTTATCTGCTATTTCATTGTAAGTGTATAAAATGGAATAGATTTCTGTATATTAATTTTCTATCCAGCAACTTTTCCAAATTCATTGATGAGCTCTAACAGTTTTCTAGTGGTGTCTTTAGGATTTTCTATGTATAGTATCATGTCATCTGCCAACAGTAACAGTTTTAGTTCTTCCTTTTCAATTTGGATTCCTTTTATTTGTTTTTCTTCTCTGATTGCTGTGGCTAGGACTTGCAAAACTATGTTGAATAAAATTGGTAACAGTGGGCATCCTTGTCTTTTTCCTAATCTTGGAATGCTTTCAGGTTTTTACCATTGAGTATGATGTTAGCTGTGGGTTTGTGATATATGGCCTTTATTATGTTGAGGTATGTTCCCTCTATACCCACTTTCTGGAGAGTTTTTATCATAAATGGGTGCTGAATTTTGTCAAAAGCTTTTTCTTTTTTTTTTTTTCTTTTTTTTCTTTTTTTTATTTTTTTATTTTTTAACATCTTTATTGGAGTATAATTGCTTTACAATGGTATGTTAGTTTCAGCTTCACAACAAAATGAATCAGTTATATATATACATATATTCCCATATCTCTTCCCGCTTGCGTCTCCCTCCCTCCCACCCTCCCTATCCCACCCCTCCAGGCGGTCACAAAGCACCGAGCTGATCTCCCTGTGCTATGCGGCTGCTTCCCACTAGCTAACTACCTTACTTTTGGTAGTGTATATATGTCCATGCCTCTTTATCGCTTTGTCACCGTTTACCCTTCCCCATCCCCATAGCCTCAAGTCCATTCTCTAGTAAGTCTGTGTCTTTATTCCTGTTTCACCCCTAGGTTTTTCATGACTTTTTTTTTAAAATTCCATATATATGTGTTAGCATACGGTATTTGTCTCTCTCTTTCTGACTTACTTCACTCTGTATGACAGACTCTAGGTCTATCCACCTCATTACAAATAGCTCAATTTTGTCTCTTTTTATGGCTGAGTAATATTCCATTGTATATATGTGCCACATCTTCTTTATCCATTCATCCGATGATGGACACTTAGGTTGTTTCCATCTCTGGGCTATTGTAAATAGAGCTGCAATGAACATTTTGGTACATGACTCTTTTTGAATTATGGTTTTCTCAGGGTATATGCCCAGTAGTGGGATTGCTGGGTCATATGGTAGTTCTATTTGTAGCTTTTTAAGGAACCTCCATACTGCTTTTTCTGAACCTACTGTGATGACCAAATGGTTTTTATTCTTCATTTTGTTAATGTGGTGTATCACATTGATTGATTAGCAGATATAGAAAAATCTCTGGGATACATCTCAGTTGATCTAGGTGTATGATCCTTTTAATGTACTGTTGGACTCAGTTTGCTAGTGTTTTGCTGAGAATTTTTGCATCTACGTTCATCAGTAAAATTGGCCTGTAATTTTCTTTTTTTGTGATATCTTTGTCAGGTTTCGATATCAGGGTGATGGTGGTCTCGTAGAATGAGTTTGGGAGTGTTCTTCCCTCTGCTATATTTTGGAAGAGTTTGAGAAGGATAGGTGTTACTCTGTCATCATTTTTTTAAAAAAACTTTTAGTCCCTGAAACAAAGCTAGACATATAAAGGGCATGTAGTAAGTGATTCTTGGATTAATAAATGAGTAACATATGACAATAGGTCTTTGATGAAAAAAGAAATATAAGGGAAATCTTCTAATGGTATTAACTTGTACTTTAAGAGGAATTTTTCTAAGTATCTTTCTCTGATTCAAATAACTTTTTAGAAATACTCCTTCCAATACAGAATGGAGTTCATGGTTTTTGAAATAATTATGGCAGTCTTCAGGTGCATATGACATATAAAGATTAGAAGGCAGCATATGTATAAAGCTATGAAGGAAAAATATGAACATTAAGATGTGCCATGTCTACCTAATTATAGAGATTAATTGTAACTGTAGAAATTATAATTTGGGTTCCAGGATTATCCCTTGAGTTTCATTACGATTAGCATGACTCACCCATAATTGCTTCTACCAACATGGTTTTGCCAAACTGCCAGACAAGCCTATTGGTTTGGTTTAAATCCAGGTCTCTTACAGAAAAATGACCTAGAGAGCTATCGTTATTTCTACTCTAAAATTACCCTGGAGATAATTTTAGTCTTATTCAATTACTCCTTGACTCTCATGTTAAGGAAAGTAGTTTGGAAAAGTCATACTTAGAATATTCCTGTATCCTTAGCTTCTTGAAAGTTAGAGAATTTTTATTAAATAATTTTAAAATCCAAAGTGTTATAGCTGTGTGCTTTTTATAAAGATTCACTGAGCCATGCACTCTTGATTTATATATTTTTATATTTACATACTTTATATATGTAACTGTACTTTAACAAAATATTTATTTAAAAAACTAAAGTATGATTTATATGTAGATTCTTACTTAGAGAATCAAAACACTGAAAAAATACTACATCAGAATTTGAAACTAATAGAAATATGTATCTTTTCTAATTCCTTCTTCTTTAAAAATCTATTTATCGGTCTTGACTTCCTTGTTTTAAATTAGATCAATAACACGAATAAATTTTGAATATGCCCTAATTTTTTCAAAAGGGATTTAGTTCTCCTTTCTTTGAATGCTTTCTTGGCTTTCTACATTTCTTCTTAGCCTCTACTTCAGCCTAGTAGAAAGGTTTTGGTACAATTTATAGATCTCTTCATAAATATAGTCAGCTTTTCCTACTAAAATGAGGAAAAGAAATTAAACCAAAAGTTCAGTATTGGGACAAATCATATTTTATCCTCTATACAGACTATTTGCATTTAATTTCCATGTGAAAGCAGATATACTTAAATTTTATAAATCAATATTCTACATTATTTGAGGATACTATATAGATTTTTCTCAATACATTATAAAATCAATTTGTCAGCATGGGGGGAAAATGCCACATGACACTCAGATTGAAAAGACTACAATGACTCCACTGGGGGAATAATATTTAAATATTGTCTGCAGCTATATAAGTATCTCTAAGTGAGAGACTAAACAATTGGCCATGTAAAAGGGCTGACAAGAAAACCATTGCATTTAGAAGTTAGTTTTAACTGACTGGCAATGTTTTAAGTTGTAAAAAGATAAGAGTTTAAGGACTGAATTCAAAAAGGGCTGAATTCATCTGACTGCACTGTGGCAATGGCATAAACATGCAACCTCTTATTCAGGCCAATAGCTAAGTTCCCATTTCATGAGATAGACATTCAAGACAAAGCAGAAAGAGATGTGTTAAAGATTAGACTTTCAAATTTCAGATTACGTAGTGTCAGTCTAGTGATGTTAAAACATCCATTTAGAATAACTCACAGCATAACTGTAGCATATTACAAAGTGGAATCATGAATATGCAATCAGCAAATGGTTCTGGAGCCTGATCACCATCACTGTCAATTACAGCAGTCACTTTCTGTGATGGTACCTTGGCACTTTGACAGTGATTATACCTTTACATGATGTATTGCAGATATTACGCTTCAGTTGTTTACAAATAGAACCATATCTTACTCTTTCACTATAAGAAGAGTATTTTAAGTAAGGAAAATATTCCTAATAATAAATCTTCCACTCAAGTCACTCATACATAATCATACTGGGAATATTGTAAAATGCCATTACCACATGGCAAAAGCAATCCCCTAAAATCTGTCTTTTTATTATTCCTAAAAGTGAAGTAATATGGAGATTTTTCAAGTTAAATGAAAAGAAACTGCATGAAGGATTAATTTACAACACAGTGCCCATCACTCTAAAGGTGCAAGCTAGTCAAAAGAGAAATCCATTTTAAATATGAAGCAAAATTCTAAGACAGAGGTACAGGTGTCAATCAGGGCAAAATTATCTATATGAGGTATAGTTTGACCTGCTCAGCTATTCTACCAAAAATCACTTATTTGCTTATTTGTAGGTATCAACTTTGTCTCAAAATGCAACTTCAGCGGTTTGCTTAGATTATGATTTCCTCCAATGTCTGTTGTCTAAGTTTCAGGTCAAAGTATGAGAGACTAAATTATCAGCTAATTCCTCAATTTGCCACTTAATTTTATCTGCATATCCATATAAATAAAATGCCAATATTTAAGGCTGCTACAGGGTATGCAAACCTATTTAGATACCTCTAAATATCTACGATTTTGCTATCCAATTGATAATACATATGAATTTTAGAAGTAATTTTTGTAATTTTCTACCTACGTAAAGTTTTATAGGTTCAACACTTATGTTTAACCACTGATTCAGTAAGTTCAGGAATTCATACTTATGGGATAGTAAAACTAAAAAAACTGTGGAAATCATATTGTTTAAATCACTTTACAAGTACCACCTTCCTGTGTAAACATTTTTAAGAAAAGAATAAAATTTGCTATACGTCCCATGGTTTGAGTCAAAATCAGATGTCCAAATCAGAACTCTGGTTTCACAATCAAGTGTCATTTTCACCAAACCAGTCTACTTTATACGTTTAATGTAATAGCATAAAGAAATAATTACTAGACAGGGAGGGAAATAAAAGGGGGGAAGTAAACTATGGGACTGTGTCTTCTTGGTGAAACTAAAGCCTTAGATTTAAACACAGAACTGTGGAATGATCTAGATCTTGAAATGCCCCCCTCACAATAATGGGATATTTCTCCCAAACAAGATGAACTAATCCCTGGTACAGGACATTAAACAAAACCTTATAAAAAAGAACAGGGTACAGAATTTCTAAAAATAAGTACTACCATTTCGGCTCAACTTTTTCTGTAACATTTCTCCACAGTCCACCTCCATTAGGCTATAGAGGAGGTCATATCACACAAAATAACCACTCATAAAATAGTGTTCATTTTGGGGAAATGGTTTCATATCCAATAAGAAGGGAAGAGAAATAAAAATTACCAAGACTGCTTCAGAGAAAAGAGATAATGAAAGCTGCTGTGAAAACGTGAGTAATATAAAGACAGAATGGTGTAGAAATTCTGCTCCGTAGGTATGAAATAGGAAAAAAAAAAAAAAAGAACATAGTATACACAGTATGCAAAAGGTGGATGAAGTGCCCAGCTCTGAAGAAAACATTATGAATTCAAAGTTACTTCTAATCACTTCAAAATCTAGAAAATTTAAGTTTGATTCAATAATATTAGATTTCAAACATGAGATTAAAAACTATATTTGAGATTGCAGATTTCCAAAAACACAGAAAGTCACCAAAGAACAATAATCCCAAACTGACAAATTTAGAAACAGCAATGAACAGCATAGTCACTATTGAAACTGAGCTCTTTTCATAGAGGAAAAGATTGAGATAACTGCATCTGATGTAGGCAAAGATATTAAGTCACTCAGAGAGAATCTGTTTAAAAGGAATTTAGATAGCCTTAAGGAAAATAGGTGTGTCTGAAGTAGAAAACTCATCAAATGCAATGGGAGATATATTCAAATATTGACAAAAAGCTTACGTAAAATGAGAAAAAAACTATATCTGTAAATCAAAACAGTACAGTATTTAAGTTAAATGTAAAATAAAACACAGAATATCAAGATGTTTTACTTAAGCTACTGCTGAAAAGGAAATAACCAACAAAAAGAATAAGACAGACTAGCGTGAGAGTCACCTAGAATTCATCAATGCCATATGACAAAGCAATATTTGCCAATGATGCTCACAATAATGCACTTGAAGTCCTGGCTAGTACAATAAGAAAAAAAGTAAATAAAAGTTATATCGATTGGGAAGTAAAAAATAAACCGCTTTCTCTGCAGATGACATAACTGTCTATGTAGAAAATAAACAAATGAAAAAACACCCAACTCCTAAACTAATAAGTGAGTATAACAAATCTGCACAACACAAGATTAATATTAAAAAGTTAAATGCTTTTCTACATACCAGCAATGAGGAATTGGAACATCAAAAAAAATCTAATGAAATACCATTTACAATAGCACAAAAATTAAATATTTAGGTATAAATTTCACAAAATATGTCCAGTATCTATATGTGAAAAACTATAAAACTGTGATGAAAGAAATCAAAGATCTAAACAAACGGAGAGAATATCCATGTTCATAGAACGAAAGATTTAATATTGTTAAAATATCAGTTATTCCCAACTTGATCTATAGATTCAGTGCAACCTCAATCAAAAAGTCAGTAAGTTATTTCATACATGTTGACAAACCAGCACTAAAGTTTATATGAAAAAGGTACCGAAACTCAAGACTAACTCTTAGGCTACAGTAATCAAGACACTGTGGTACTGACAAAGAATAGACACTTAGGTCAGTGGAACAGAAAAGAAAGCCCAGAAATAGACTCATACAGATACATTCAACTGATCTCTCACAGAGGAGCAAAGGCAATTCAAGAGAGAAAAAAGTAGTTTTTTTAAGTGGTGCTAGAATAATTACATATTCTAGTGGGAAAAAATAACCTAAATACAGACCTCACAACATTTCACAAATTTACCTCAAAATGAATCATAAGTATAAATGTAAAATAGAAAACTGTAAAACGTGTAGAAGAATAAATATGAGGAAAGCTAGGTGACCTTTTATCTGGTGATGAGTTTTTAAATACAACACCAAAAATATAACATAATGAAAGAAAAACTGCTAAATTGGACTCCATTAAAATTTAAAAAATTCTTCTGGCTTCAAGATGAAGGAAGAATAAGACATGGAGATCAGCTTCCTCCCCACAAATACATCAGAAATACATCTACATGTGGAACAACTCCTACAGAACACCTACTGAACGCTGGCAGAAGACCTCAGACCTCCGAAAAGGCAAGAAACTCCCCACGTACCTGGGTAGGGCAAAAGAAAAAAGAAAAAACAGAGACAAAAGAATAGGGATGGGACCTGCACCAGTGGGAGGGAGCTGTGAAGGAGGAAAGGTTTCCACACACTAGGAAGCCCCTTTGCGGGTGGTGACTGCGGGTGGCAGAGGGGGGTAAGCTTCGGAGCCACGGAGGAGAGCGCACCAACAGGGATGCGGAGGGCAAAGCGGAGACATTCCTGCACAGAACATCGGTGCCGACCAGTACTCACCAGCCCGAGAGGCTTGTCTGCTCACCCACCGGGGCGGGCGGGGGTGCTGGTAGCTGAGCCTCGGGCTTTGGAGTTCAGATCCCAAGGAGAGTACTGGGGTTGGCTGCATGAACACAGCCTGAAGGGGGCTAGTGCGCCACGGCTAGCCGGGAGAGAGTCCGAGAAAAAGTCTGGAGCTGCAGAAGAGGCAAGAGACTTTTTCTTCCCTCTTTGTTTCCTGGTGCGCAAGGAGAAAAGATTAAGAGCGTCGGTTAAATGAGCTCCAGGGATGGGCGCGAGCCGCGGCTATCAGCGTGGACCCCAGAGATGGGCATGAGATGCTAAGGCTGCTGCTGCCGCCACCAAGAAGCCTGTGTGCGAGCACAGGTCACTATCCACACCTCCCCTCCCGGGAGCCTGCGCAGCCTGCCACTGCCATGGTCCCGTGATCCAGGGACAACAACCCTGGGAGAACACACGGCGCGCCTCAGGCTGGTGTAATGTCACGCTGGCTTCTGCCGCCGCAGGCTCGCCCCGCATCCGTACCCCTCCCTGCCCCCAGCCTGAGTGAGCCAGAGCCCCTGAATCAGCTGTTGCTTTAACCCCATCCTGTCTGAGCAGGAACAGACACCCTCAGGCGACCTACACACAGAGGCGGGGCCAAATCCAAAGCTGAACCCCAGGAGCTCTGCAAACAAAGAAGAGAAAGAAATCTCTCCCAGCAGCCTCAGGAGCAGCGGATCAAATCTCCACAGTCAACTTGATGTACCCTGCATGTATGGAATACGTGAATAGACAATGAATCATCCCAAATTGAGAAGGTGGACTTTGGGAGCAATGATATATATATATTTTTCCCTTTTCTCTTTTTGTGAGTGTGTATGCATATGCTTCTGTGTGTGTTTTTGTCTGTACAGCTTTGCTTTTACCATTTATCCTAGGGTTCTGTCTGTCCGGTTTTTTTGTTTCTTTGTTTGTTTTCTACTATAGTTTTTAGCTCTTGTTATCATTGGTGGATTTGTTTTTTGGTTTGGCTGTTCTTTCTTTCTTTCTTCTTAATTACTTTAAAAAAATTTTTTAATAATTATTTTTTGTTTTTTATTTTAATAACTATTTTATTTTTTCTTTCTTTCTCCCTTTTATTCTGAGCTGTGTGGATGACAGCCTCTTGGTGCTCCAGCCAGGCATCAGGGCTGTGCCTCTGAGGTGGGAGAGCCAGGTTCAGGACACTGGTCCACAAGAGACCTCCCAGATCCACGTAATATTAAACGGTGAAAATCTCCCAGAGATCTCCATCTCAACACCAAGACCCAGCTCCACTCAACGACCAGCAAGCTACAATGCTGGACACCCTATGCCAAACAACTAGCAAGACAGGAACAAAACCCCACCCATTAGCAGAGAGGCTGTCTAAAATCATAATAAGTTCACAGACAACCCAAAACACACCACAAGATGTGGATCTGCCCACCAGAAACACAAGATCCAGTCTCATCCACCAGAACACAGGCACTAGTCCCCTCTACCAGGAAGCCTATACAACCCACTGAACCAATTTTAGCCAGTACAGGCAGACACCAATAACAATGGGAACTAAGAACCTGCAGCCTGTGAAAAGGAGACCCCAAACACAGTAAGATAAGCAAAATGAGAAGACAAAGAAACACACAGCAGATGAAGGAGCAAGGTAAAAACCCACGAGACCTAACAAAATGAAGAGGAAATAGGCAGTCTACCTGAAAAAGAATTCAGAATAATGATAGTAAAGACGATCCAAAATCTTGGAAATAGAATGGAGAAAATACAAGAAACATTTAATAGGAACCTAGAAGAACTAAAGAGCAAACAAACAATCATGAACAACACAATAAATGAAATTAAAAACTCTCTAGAAGGAATCAGTAGCAGAATAACTGAGGAAGAAGAATGGATAACTGACCCTGAAGATAAAAGAGTGGAAATAACTACTGCAGAGCAGAATAAAGAAAAAAGAATGAAAAGAATTGAGGACAGTCTCGGAGATCTCTGGGACACTATTAAATGCACCAACATTCGAATTATAGGGGTCCCAGAAGAAGAAGAGGAAAAGAAAGGGACTGAGAAGATATTTGAAGTGATTATAGTTGAAAACTACCCTAATATGGGAAAGGAAATAGTTAATCAAGCCCAGGAAGCACAGAGAGTTCCATACAGGATAAATCCAAGGAGAAGTACGCCAAGACACATATTAATCAAACTGTCAAAAATTAAATACAAAGAAAAAATATTAAAAGCAGCAAGGGAAAAACAACAAATAGCATACAAGGGGATCCCCCATAGGGTTAACAGCTGATCTTTCAGCAGAAACTCTGCAAGCCAGAAGGAAGTGGCAGGACATATTTAAAGTGATGAAAGGGAAAAAGCTACAACCAAGATTACTCTACCAGAAAGGATCTCATTCAGATCTGATGGAGAAATTAAAACCTTTACAGACAAGCAAAAGCTAAGAGAATTCAACACAACCAAACCAGCTTTACAACAAAGGCTAAAGGAACTTCTCTAGGCAGGAAACACAAGAGAAGGAAAAGACCGAAAGTAAAAAACCCAAAACAATTAAGAAAATGGTAATAGGAACATACATATTGATAATTACCTTAAATGTAAATGGATTAAATGCTCCAACCAAAAGACACAGGCTCACTGAATGGACACAAAAACAAGACCCATATATATGCTGTCTACAAAAGAACCACTTCAGACCTAGGGACACATACAGACTGAAAGTGAGGGTATAGAATAAGATATTCCATGCATATGGAAATCAAAAAAAAAGCTGGAGTAGCAATTATCATATCAGACAAAATAGATTTTAAAACAAAGACTAGTACAAAAGACCAAGAAAGACACTACATAATGATCAAGGGATCAATTCAAGAAGATGATATAACTATTGTAAATATTTATGCACCCAACATAGGAACACCTCAATACATAAGGCAAATACTAACAACCATAAAAGGGGAAATCGACAGTAACACAATCATAGTAGGGGACTGTAACACCCCACTTTCACCAATGGACAGATCATCCAAAATGAAAATAAACAAGGAAAAATAACCTTTAAATGATACATTAAACAAGATGGACTTAATTGATATTTATCGGACATTCCATCCAAAAACAACAGAATACACTTTCTTCTCAAGTGCTCATGGAACATTCTCCAGGATAGATCATATCTTGGGTCACAAGTCAAGCTTTGGTTAATTTAAGAAAATTGAAATTGTATCGAGTATCTTTTCTGACCACAACGCTATGAGACTAGATATCAATTACAGGAAAAAATCTGTAAAAAACACAAACACATGGAGCCTAAACAATACACTACTAAATAACCAAGAGATCACTGAAGAAATCAAAGAGGAAATCAAAAAATACCTAGAAACAAATGACAATGAAAACACGACGACCCAAAACCTATGGGATGCAGCAGAAGCAGTTTTAATAGGGAAGTTTATGGCAATACAATCCTACCTTAAGAAACAAGAAACATATCAAATAAACAACCTAAGCTTAGACCTAAAGCAATTGGAGAAAGAAGAACAAAACAACCAAAAAGTTAGCAGAAGGAAAGAAACCATAAAGATCAGATCAGAAATAAATGAAAAAGAAATGAAGGAAATGACAGCAAAGATCAATAAAACTAAAAGCTGGTTCTTTGAGAAGTAAACAATATTGATAAAGCATTAGCCAGACTCATCAAGAAAAAAAGGGAGAAGACTCAAATCAATAGAATTAGAAATGAAAAAGGGGAAGTAACAACTGACACTACAGAAATACAAAGGATCATGAGATATTACTACAAGCAACCCTATGCCAATAAACTGGACAACCTGGAAAAAATGGACAAATTCTTAGAAATGTACAACCTTCCAAGACTGAACCAAGAAAAAATAGAAAATATGAACAGACCAATCAAAAGCACTGAAATTGAAACTGTAATTAAAAGTCTTCCAACAAACAAAAGCCCAGGACCAGATGGCTCCACAGGCGAATTCTATCAAGCTTTTAGAGAAGAGCTAACATCTATCCTTCTCAAATTCTTCCAAAATATAGCAGAGGGAGGAACACTCCCAAACTCATTCTACGAGGCCACCATCACCCTGATACCAAAACTAGACAAAGATCTCACAGAGAAAGAAAACTACAGGCCAATATCACTGATGAACATAGATGCAAAAATCCTCAACAAAATACTAGCAAACAGAATCCAACAGCACATTAAAAGGATCATACACCATGATCAAGTGGGGTTTATCCCAGGAATGCAAGGATTCTTCAATATATGCAAATCAATCAATGTGATACACCATATTAACAAATTGAAGGAGAAAAACCATATGATCATCTCAATAGATGCAGAGAAAGCTTTCGACAAAATTCAACACCAATTTATGATAAAAAACCCTCCAGGAAGTAGGCATAGAGGGAACTTACTTCAACATAACAAAGCCCATATATGACAAACCGACAGCCAACATCGTCCTCGATGGTGAAAAACTGAAAGCATTTCCACTAAGATCAGGAACAAGACAAGGTTGCCGACTCTCACCACTATTATTCAACATAGTTTTGGAAGTTTTAGCCCCAACAATCAGAGAAGAAAAAGAAATAAAAGGAATTCAAATCCGAAAAGCTGAAGTAAAGCTATCACCGTTTGCAGATGACATGATAGTATACATAGAGTATCCTAAAGATGCTACCAGATAACTACTAGAGCCAATCACTGAATCTGGTAAAGTAGAAGGATAGAAAATTAATGCACAGAAATATATTGCATTCCTATACACTAATGATGAAAAATGTGAAAGTGAAATTAAGGAAACACTCCCATTTACCATTGCAACAAAAAGAATAAAATACCTAGGAATAAACCTACCTAAGGAGACAAAAGACCTGTATGCAGAAAATTATAAGACACTGAGGAAAGAAATTAAAGATGATACAAATAGATGGAGAGATATACCATGTTCTTGGATTGGAAGAATCAACATTGCAAAAATGACTATACTACCCAAAGCAATCTACAGATTCAGTGCAATCCCTATCAAACTACCACTGGCATTTTTCATAGAACTAGAACAAAAAATTTCACAATTGGTATGGAAACACAAAAGACCCCAAATAGCCAAAGCAATCTTGAGAAAGAAAAACATAGCTGGAAGAATCAGGCTCCCTAACTTCAGACTGTACTACAAAGCTACAGTAATTAAGACAGTATGGTACTGGCACAAAAACAGAAATATAGATCAATGGAACAGGATAGACAGCCAAGAGATAAATCCACGCACATATGGTCACCTTATCTTTGAAAAAGGAGGCAAGAATACACAATGGAGAAAAGACAGCCTCTTCAATAAGTGGTGCTGGGAAAACTGGACAGCTACGTGTAAAAGAATGGAATTAGAGCACTCCCTAACACCATACACAAAGATAAACTCAAAATGGATTAAAGACCTAAATCTAAGGCCAGACACTATCAAACTCTTAGAGGAAAATATAGGCAGAACACTCTATGACATAAATCACAGCAAGATCCTTTTTGACCCACCTCCTAGAGAAATGGAAATAAAAACAAAAATAAACAAATGGGACCTAATGAAACTTCAAAGCTTTTGCACAGCAAAGGAAACTATAAACAAGATGAAAAGACAACCCTCAGAATGGGAGAAAATATTTGCAAATGAAAAAACTGACAAAGGATTAATCTCCAATATTTACAAGCAGCTCATGCAGCTCAATATCAAAAAAACAAACAAGCCAATCCAAAAATGGACAGAAGACCTAAATAGACATTTCTCCAAAGAAGATATACAGATTGCCAACAAACACATGAAAGAATGCTCAACATTATTAATCATTAGAGAAATGCAAATCAAAACTACAATGTGGTATCATCTCACACTGGTCAGAATGGCCATCATCAAAAAACCAACAAACAATAAATGCTGGAAAGGGTGTGGAGAGAAGCGAACCCTCATACACTGTTTGTGGGAATGTAAATTGATACAGCCACTATGGAGAACAGTATGGAGGTTCCTTAAATAACTAAAAATAGAACTACCATACAACCCAGCAATCCCACTACTGGGCGTATACCCTGAGAAAACCATAATTCAAAAAGAGTCATGTACCACAATATTCATTGCAGCTCTATTTACAATAGACAGGACATGGAAGCAACCTAAGTGTCCATTGACAGATGAATGGATAAAGAAGATGTCTCACATATATACAATGGAATATTACTCAGCCATAAAAAGAAACAAAATTGAGTTATTTGTAGTGAGGTGGATGGACCTAGAGTCTGTCGTACAGAGTGAAGTAAGTCAGAAAGAGAAAAACAAATACCGTATGCTAATGCACATATAAGGAATCTAAAAAAAAAAAATAGGTCAAGAAGAACCTAGGGGCAAGACAGGAATAAAGATGCAGACCTACTAGAGAATGGACTTGAGGACACAGGAAGAGGGAAGGGTAAGCTGGGACAAAATGAGAGAGTGGCATGGACACATATACACTACCAAATGTAAAGTTGATAGCTAGTGGGAATCAGTCGCATAGCACAGGGAGATCACCTCGGTGCTTTGTGACCAGCTAGAAGGGGGGGTAGGGAGGGTGGGAGGGAGGGAGACACAAGAGGTAAGGGATATGGGGATATATGTATATGTATAACTGATTCACTTTGTTATACAGCAGAAACTAACAGACCATTGTTAAGCAATTATACTCCAATAAAAACGTTAGAAAAAAAATTTTTCTGTGCAAAAGATACTGTTACGAGAATTAAAAGCCATAGACTGCAAGAAAATATTTGGGAAACACATATGTGATAAACGATTTTTACCCAGAATATACAAAGTAATAAAACACAACAGTAATAAAACAAACAACTCAGTTAAAAAATGGACAAAAGATCTAAACAGACACCTCACCAGAAAAGATATAAAGATGACAAGCATATGAAAAGATTTTCCTATTTCTCTAGGATATTGCAAATTAAAATAACAGTGAGATATCACTTACACACCTATATAAATGACTAAAATCCTAGGAGCTGACACTACCATTTTCTGGCAAGGATGCAGAAGTGTCAAGAACTCTTAATCATTACTGGTGGGAATTCCAAATAGTACAGCCACTTTGGAAGACAGTTTAGCAGTTTCTAACAAAGCTCAACATAGTCTTACTATATGATCCAGTGATCATGCTCCCAGGTACAACTGGTGTGAAAACTTATGTCTATACAAAAACCTAAATGTAAATGCTTATAGCAGCTTTATTCATAATCACAAAAAAAAACAACCCTGGAAGTAATAAAGATATCCTTTCAGAGGAAAATGGTAAAACACACTGTGCTATATGCATACAATGGAATATTATTCAGCAATTAAAAATGAGCTATCAAATAAAAAACGCATGAATGAATTTTAAATGGATTATGCAAAGTGAAAGAAGTCAATCTGAAAAAGCTGTACAATGTATGATTTAAATTATAACATTTGGGAAATGGCAGAACTATATAGAAGCTAAAAGAACAGTGAATATCAGTAGTTCAGAGGGGATAGGATGGATGGGTAGGTGAATCACTGAGGATTTTAGGGTTGTGAAATAACGCTGTATGATACTATATATTTGTATAATATCGGCAATGACTGTAATTACTCTATACGTTTGTAAAAAGCATGTTACAGCACAAAGAGTGAAACTTACTACATGCAAATTAAAAAGAAATCATTGAAAAGATTAGGGTCTCCCAAAATGGAATGCAGAATATTACAAAACTACCTGTATTACAAATGTATAAAGCAAACTTACCTAATGGAGTGCAGGAATAAAACTTAAGTAACTCTGGTAATGAGTGAAATTTGTAAAAATAAAGACAAAAGAAACTGTACATAAGTCCTGTACTCCACTTCATTAAGTTGTTTCCCAGAAGTTTAAGGTTAACGATTCCAACAGCTATATCTATATACTGAAATTGAACTAATAACTAAATGGATGGTGAATGGTGGATGCCAAGTTTCTCATTACCAGAGAGGAAGTTTTCAAATAAGGAAGGAGAGTAGGCTCAAATGATCCATATAGTAATGGATTAGAATTGAAGGTATCAAAATAAACTCATGTTTAGTTTAGTATAAAGATATTTATATACAGATACATTTATATATATACATGTATGTGTATATATATATACATGAATTAGTATAAACACACATATTTGCTTGCTTTTTTTAGCTGAGAGGTCCCAGAAGTAATGGTACCCCATAGCAACAAGTACAGCTAGCATTTAGATCTTGATTTCTAATACTATTCTCCAGGAAGGACGGGAGGGAGGAAAAGGAAATATTCTACTCTAAGGTTCTTAATTACATATGAGGAAGTAAAACATTATTTTAATATAGGCTGTGATAGATTAACAATGCATATTACAAACCTTAGAACAAACAATAAAAACATAAAAGAGATATATTTAAGAAACTAATAATGGAAATAAAATGGAATACAAAATTCTAAATCCAAAAGAAGGCAGGAAAAGGTGGAAAAAAGAACAGATGGGACCAATATGAAATAAATAGCAAGATGGTAGATTTGACCCACAACCATATCAATAATTAAATTATATGAAAAGAGTATGATAACTCTGATTTAAAGTCAGATGTTGTAAGAAAAATTAAAGAAGCAAAATCCAACTGCATATCCTTTAAAGACGCAAAAAACTAAAAAGTAAAACACTTGACAGAACCAAAATGGATACATCAACGAATAAAGAATTGCAATGATAAATACATTCATATATAAATGGATGTTATAAAGCGAGTAGAATAAATTATTAATAATTTTTAGGTGGTAGATATGGATATGTCAACTGTAGTAGAAGTACTGGCTCTTGTTTTATTACTTCGTTATAACTTTGAAAATTTAATGATAAAGTTAGAAAAAACAGTCAAACCTAAGTCTCTGATACAAATAAACATGTTACTCAAAATGCATATACAAAAATTCATGAAGATTTAAGTCAATGGTCTAAGCTTCTACTCAAGAGGTTAGAAACAGAACAACAACGAATTTAGAAGGAAGAAACAATAAAAATATGTGGAAGAAAACTAAAAATTAGAAGTACATATTTCTACATATAAAATAAAAATCTCATCAAAGCAAAATTTAGTTCTCTGAAAATATTAATAAAATTTATAACCCCCTGGCTACATGATCAAATAAAAACTAAAACTCAATATAAGAATAGGGACATCACTAATAGACTCTATAGATTTTAAAATTAAAAAAAGTTATACTAATAAACACAAAAAAAGAGATACAATGGAAAAATTCCTCAAAAATCATGATAAAAGAAAGCTGACACACAAAAAGACAGAACATTGGATGGTCCTATATCTGTCAAAACATTGAATCAACACTACATAGCTTCCTACCAGAATGTTTCAGGCCCAGATGACCTCCCTGGTGATTTCTCTAAATAATTAAGTAAGAAGTAATAACAACCTTACACAAACTCTTTCATAGAATAGGAAAAGAGGGAATACTTTGTAATTCATTTTTGGGCCAAAATGACATAGATATAAAATGTTGACAAGGAACTTACATGAAAGGAAAATTACAGGTGAATATCTCTCGTGAGAATAGACCCAAAAAAAAAAAAAAAATTCCTGCAACTATACCGTCTGTATAGGTAAAGGATAAAACATCATGAGAAAGTGATATTTATTCCAGGAGTGAAAGAGTTAACATTCAAATATTAATAAAATAAACGTAATTCACTACATTAAAAAATACGGGACACATAATTATCTCAATAAAATTTAATACCTTTTCATGATTAATACATTCTAGAATTTAAAATAAACTTCATTTAATTTAGAAAATGAAAAAAATCATTTATAAAAATTATCAGCTAACATTCCATGCAATCATGAAATACTGAATACTTTCCCACAGTATACAGAAATTAGACATGGATGTCCACTATCTATCCTTCTATCAACATTGCATCAACATTGCATCTGAGACTAACCAGTCTCAGAAAAAATAATATAAACTATCAGGTTTGGGGCTTCCCTGGTGGCACAGTGGTTGAGAATCTGCCTGCCAATGCAGGGCACACGGGTTCGAGCCCTGGTCTGGGAAGATCCCACATGCCGCGGAGCAACTGGGCCCGTGAGCCACAACTACTGAGCCTGCGCGTCTGGATCCTGTGCTCTGCAACAACAGAGGCCGTGATAGTGAGAGGCCCGCGCACCACAGTGAAGAGTGGCCCCCGCTTGCCACAACTAGAGAAAGCCCACGCGCAGAAACGAAGACCCAACACAGCCATAAATAAATAAATAAATAAACTATCAGGTTTGGAATATGTGGTAGGTTACATTAATGGCCCAAATTCTTCACTATTCCTCATATCTGTGCCTTCTGCATGTAACTTTCAAGTTCTCAGCCACTCTGGGCAGGAGAGTACACCCAGCCTTAAACACTGCAATCAGCCATGCAATATGCAATATGCTTTGTCCAGTGGGTTATTAGCAAACAAGTCAAAAGCAAGGGGTTTAGACATTGCTTACACAATTGAACTTGTTTTCCTTTGTACCTCTACTTTCACATGACAATTTGCCCAAGTTATTCTGTTGGTTGGATGTGAGAAACATAGGGAACTAAACAGTTGCACACCAGCTGATAGCTTACACACCTCCACAAATAGTCAGCCAACTCGTCATGTGAGCTAATTCAGTAAAGATGAGAGGAAAAAAAAAGCCTAAATCTCTGATTTTTAAACTCATAGTCTAAATAATTATTAGGCAAGAGAGTTTCAAGGCAGCTTTCTATACAGCATTATTGAGGTAATACATAACTAATACGGAGAAGGAAGGTAAGAGTATTTTTATTCCAAGATGATATTGCAGTATGCAGAAAACCTAAAGAATCTACAAACCATTATAATTCACAAATGGATTAAGGAAGTTGGCTGAATCTAAAGTTAATATTTTAAAAATTGATTGCATTTGTATACCAGCAACAAATATTTGTAAATGAAAATTTTAAAATATCATTTATAATACTACAAAAATACACATACTTAAAATGATTCTAATAAAAGATGTGAAAGACTCCTATACTGAAAATTATGAAACATTGTTTAGAGAAACTAAAGATTTCTTAAATTACTGGAGAGTTCAACGAAGGCTCAATATTGTTAAAATGTCAAGTAACCCAAAACTGATCTATAAATATAATGCCGTTCTGGTCAACATCTCAGCAAGTTTTTGGTGTTTTAGTTTGATGAGATCATTTATTGTTTCTTCCTTCTAAATTTTCACAATTTATGTGAAAATGCAAAAGTCCTAGAAAAACCAAGTCAATCTTTAAAAATGCAGATATAAGATGTCTTACACTCCTAATTTCAAGACATTGTAAGGTTACATTAACTAAGGAGTTAGTTGCACAATGTTAGACATATATATCAATTGAGAAAAGAACACCTAAAAATATATCCACACACACAGAATAACCTGATTTAGTCATCTGATTAGTAGGGGAGAGGATGGCCTTCTCTATAAGCTATGCTAGAATGACTGGTTAACCACATGGAAAAATTATGAACCTTGAGACTTATACCATACTCAAAAATTAATTTGAGTTTGATCTTAGACCTAAATATAAAACTAAAACAATCAAACTTCTGGAAGAAAACATGGAAAAATATCTACATAACCTGGGTGCAGGTAAAACTTTTTGTACAGGAAAGAACAACAGCAAATATAAAAATAATAAACTAAATTTCATTAAAATTAAGAACTTCTTTTCCTCAAAGTCATGATTAAACAGTGAATAGGCAAGCCACAGACTGGGAGAGATATCAAAATACAAGTATCTGATAAAGGGTTCGTATGAGGAATATGGGACTTCCCTGGTGGTCCAGTGGTAAAGAATCCACCTTACAATGCACGGGAGGCGGGTTCGATCCCTGGTCAGGGAACTAAGATCCCACATGCCGCAGGGCAACAAGCCCCCGCGCCACAACTACTGAGCTCGCGCACCTCAACTAGAGCCCGTGTGCCGCAAACTACAGAGCCCACGCACTCTGGAGCCTGCAACGCCACAACTAAAGAAGAGAAAACCCTCACGCCGCAACTAGAGAGAAGCCCGCATACCACAACAAAGAGCCCACACGCCACAACGAAAGATCCTGCATGCCACAA
Source organism: Globicephala melas (assembly GCF_963455315.2). Lineage (NCBI taxonomy): Eukaryota > Metazoa > Chordata > Mammalia > Artiodactyla > Delphinidae > Globicephala > Globicephala melas. Next base: position 71,587,917 of record NC_083319.1, on the reverse strand, counting down.
CTAAGACACAACGCAGCCAAAAATTTTAAAAAAATAAATAATAAATCTTTAAGAAAGGGGTTTATATGAAGAATATATAATACAATCCTACACAGTAATAAGGAAAAGACAAAAAACCAAACTTTAAAATAATGATCAGGTACTTAATAATGTACACTTTTCAAATGCCCAAAAAGAATATGAAAAGGATATGATGTTAATAGTAACATCATTACTATTATTACTCATCGCAGAAATGCAAAGTAAATATAAACTGAGATTATAATTACATTCTCACCAGAATGTTTAAATAAAAAGTGACAGTAGAGATGTGGAGAAAATTTAAGTCTCGTACATTGCTAGAGATGGGAAACATTTTTACAGCCATTTTTGAAAACACCTTGACATTATCTACTGAAATAAAATACCGCCTACTGTGTGATACAGGAATTCCTCTCTCCTTGATATGTATGTACTCAGATAAATCTGTGCATATGTCCACAAAAGGACATGTATAATAATGCTGAGAGCAGGTTTATTCACAATAGCCAAAACCTAGAAACAATTCAAATGTCCAACAGGAGAATAAAGAAATTGTATTTTCATACAAAGTCATATTGCACAATAATATTAAGAAGAAGAATCTACTGATAGAGGTTACAATATAAATGGATCTCTGAAACACTAGGTGTGCAAAAGCTAGACACAAAAGAATGAATATTTTGTTATTTTAAATTCTTATGAATTTGAAAGGCAGGGAAAATAACCAAGTTCTATTTTGTTATCCTGTCACCAGTTAGTAGCCCTCTAGCAGAACCTGGCTCTGGATTCTCGGCCTCTATTAGTGTCCAGATCAGCAACTGTCCCCTTGGAAAAGTGGCAAGAAATCTTCAGATACTTTGCCACTCCTTGGAGAACTTTCAGCTCTTCTCTCTTATTTCAATGGATCCTTCCCCTAAGTGGGTGTTTTGTTCCTAAATAAATCCTATGAGACTTTGAGGAATTCAATCATATGTACAGGCCCCTCTGTCTGGCCTACTCCAATTTTAAACCAACACTAAAGATTAGAATGACTTCAGAGAGATGGGAATCCTTAGTTCACACCATAAAATATCTTCCTTCTTCATAAATTTTACTTTTCTAGTCCTCATTGCTTCCACAGCTGACTGATGTTTTAAGATTTTCTTCAGGATCTTCTAGTTTTTATTGGGAACACATTTCCTCACCTTCACTCCTTCTGAGAATTCCCATACTTAACAATACAAAAAGTGTGAAAGCATTTGTTTTAATACCAAAAAACGAAACTATAACAGCCTCTATCCCTTCCTAAGGACACCTGAGCCTGCATAAAGAGATACCTTTCCAAGAGAGCTATGTAGGAGCTGGACCATAGAGAAACGGAAATTTTCCATAGCAGTCATTTATAACTAGGAATCGGAGAGAATACCTTATTCCAAAAATAATTTGTTGCATCCAGTTTGGTGAGCTGTGCTTAGGGAATTGTTACAAACAGTTTTCTGTAGCTAAAGATAGATTATGACGAAGGGTACTAAGAAATCCAAGTGACAGCCTGCAGTTTCATTACAAATATCACCTGACTGAATTATTTTGAGAGGCCGTCTGTCGTCAGTACTCATGCATGCTATATCTTAGACTGAAGTGGGAGAAAATTAGGGAACTTTCAAAATGAAAACTGATTTCATGAATTATAACCCAAAAAATAACAAAAAGAGCTGTCATGGCCTTTGGCAGCTTTTTCTTTAATTTCTGCAGAATCTTTTGTCTTCAACCTTTGAGCCTTGTTATTGTCTCTATTGTACTCAAACCAGGGCTTTTTTCTTCAGTGCAAGTGCTGGAAAAGATACATGATGATTTTGCGCTGATTAGAGGGGAAGTTTCATGTACAGATAACTCTTGCAAGACCATAAATTGTGCAGATTAGAATATATGAAACTAGGAAAACTAGGAATGACTATTAATGAAAATAAAGTTATATCTTCATACTGTATAATAAGCATATGAAACACCTGATCCATTAACCTGCCATCAGAAGGCCAGTTATGGAAAACTATGCCCAAATGTCCAGTCTTTGGATGGGTAGAAATCATAGGGTCTCCAACTATGTATTTGAAAGAGTATCCCCAAAATATAAGAAAATGTTGTGATTAATAATTTCTTAAAGGCTCATGTGATAAGGTTTTTTATTCAAGGTATATAATTTGTTTTATTTTAAAACATGCCTTTTGTTCAAGCCTACAAAATAGACCAAAGTAAAAGGGAAATATGTATTGTTGAAAAGGTTGAGATATAATTTTATTCATTCATTCATTTATGCATTTATTCACTCAACAATCATCTATCACATACATCTACGTACCAGGCATGGTAAAGAATATAAGATGAAGAAAAAATACCATAAAAATAGAGAGAATTATGGTGACATGCTACACATACTGAAATGGGTTTGTTTAATTAGTGAAAAGTCTAGGATGCAAAAGTATACTGAAGCTGCTTACCATTAAATACAAAATATTTTTGTTTAAGAGAAAAAAGTCAAGGGACTTCCCTGGTGGCACAGTGGTTAAGAATCCACCTGGTGGCGCAGTGCTTAAGAATACACCTGCCAGATAGCTAGCGGGAAGCAGCCACATAGCATAGGGAGATCATCTCGGTGCTTTGTGACCACCTAGAGGGGTGGGATAGGGAGGGTGTGAGGGAGACGCAAAAGGGAGGAGATATGAGGATATATGTATACATAGAGCTGATTTACTTTTTTATAAAGCAGAAACTAACACACCATTGTAAAGCAATTATAGTCCAATAAAGATGTTAAAAAAAAAAAAAAAAGAATCCACCTGCCAATGCAGGGGGCACGGGTTTGAGCCCTGGTCCAGGAAGATCACACATGCCGTGGAGCAACTAAGCCCGTGCGCCACAACTACTGAGCCTGCACTCTAGGGCCCACGAGCCACAACTGCTGAGCCCGCGAGCCACAATTACTGAAGCCTATGCACCTAGAGCCCATGCTATGGGACAAGAGAAGCCCCCGCAATGAGAAGCCCGTGCGCAGCAACAAAGAGTAGCCCCCACTCGCCGCAACTAGAGAAAGCCCACGTACAGCAACAAAGTCCCAATGCAGCCAAAAATAAATAAATTTTAAAAAAAGAAAAAAGTCATTTGTTTTTATGAATGATTTATAAGAGTTGAGGTAGACTAACTGAGGTATTTTTAAATGAGACAGATAAGTTCAAGGAAGAAAGTAAATAAATACATTGCCCCACAATGTATACATACCCTGGAAACTGAAAAAAATTATTAATATGTGACCATTTTCCAGGACTGTATGTATGTATATACAGATATACAGTGGATGTATGTATATACACATAGAGAGGTGGAGATATAGATGACATCTTCACTGGCTGTAAAGAGTTGGGCTACACTTGTTTTTCTTTAAAAATATGTAGATGTTAACTCATTGTCTAAAATATTGCTGTAAAGAAGTAGAAAGTAAAAGACTAGACTTCTAACAACCCCCAACCCAAATCCCTTTTCTTCCTGTATACCTGGAGAATTAATTTAAAAAAATATTCCTTAACGTTTCAATAATGTAAAGAAGAAATGTTTTGGTTTGCAAAATTTAATGTCTAAGTTTCCTGGATCATGATGTTCTTTTTTGACCTGAAAGTCTATATTTAATCATTTCAGGGAATTATTTATTATTTTATTTAAGCTTTGAGCCTATTTTACGTTCCTTCCATTTGTTTAAAACTCTAATCCAGGGTAATAATCTATCCAATATTGGAATATATATTTTATTAGTCTTCCTCTAATTTCTTATGTTTTAAAATATGTATTCAGTGGGCTTATCTTAAAACTTCTTCCTACAATAATAATGCAACTTCTAGTTCCTTGATGTTTCTTATTTATTTTTAAGTCCTTTAATGATAAGGTTTTTCTCAAATGTGTTTCTTTAGGGAATCTATTCCTTGTAATTTAATTATATACATTACCTCAACTTATTTCCTTTTTTGAGAATAAGTTTTCTTAAATCATGCCTTTTCAAAGCACTCGAAGTGAGTTTTCCTTTTTCTGAAGTTGTATTTTCCTCTAGACCGAGCCTTTTTTCCTTATAATGGTATGTTCCTTTCTTCGTTCTTAAATTTAAATTTTTACTTCATTTTATCAGTATTACTATTATTATTTACAGAATATTTCTATATTGACAATGCCATTTCCCTTCATCTTTATCATGCTTGAGCAGCTATGTTTTCTCTGGTATAGTGTGAGTACATTCTCAACTAATTTTGTACTGCATTTGATGCTTATTTTGCATTTTTTTGAATTTCAGTTTGAAGACAAATATGGCTTCTTTCTATTCATTTTTCCTATCCAGAGGGTATATAGATATGCTTACCTGAGAGTTGCCTTTTGTGGTACACTGTGAGTTCTGAGGTATTATTAAATTCTGAGTATCATTGTTCACCCCCCCTTGGTGAGGGAAAGGCCTCTTAACCCATTTGGATGATAGGACAGGGTGGATAACTATTGGTTGGGCTTTTCCCCTGGACAATAGGGGCACTGGATACTTTCTCTCACAATAGACTAACCAAGTTTTATATATTCCTCCCTAGCAACCATTTCCAACACTCCTCAGTGAAACAAGGGGAAAGAGAAAACTACAAAAAGAAGTTCTGTATGTTTCTCTGCAGTTTTGGAATATTCCTGAGTAGATATAAGATTTTGTACTCATCATTTCAGCTACAAGGAAGCAAGAGAGCCCTGTAAGCCAAGCCACACTGTGTTCCTCAGTTCTGCCCCCAAACCTAGGTCTTATTCCTTGCCCAATTCTTTTTCTTTTCTTTTTCTTTTTTTTTTTTTTTTTGCGGTACGCAGGCCTCTCACTGCTGTGGCCTCTCCCGTTGCGGAGCACAGGCTCCGGACGCGCAGGCTCAGCGGCCATGGTTCACGGGCCCAGCCGCTCCACGGCATGTCGGATCCTCCTGGACCGGGGCACAAACCCGCGTCCCCTGCATCGGCAGGCGGACTCTCAACCACTGCGCCACCAGGGAAGCCCTTCCTTGCCCAATTCTTAATTACTGCTGCTGGGGAATTTTATTCTTTTTTCCCCTTACTTTGGGGAATTTATTTTGTAGGTATTTTGGGAGGAGGATTCATCCTTGAAATCCTTTCAAGAATTCTTTTATTCAAGACATTACAAGCAAAATAAAGATTTTTTGAAAATGGTTTACAACATGTTATGAAAGTAAAATGACGTATCAATTACTAAGTATTTATATTAGGAATAATTAAACACAAAAATACTATACAATGGAGTTCTCATGTTAAGAAACTACAGAAAACTTTTAATTGAAAGAGTCAGAGAACATAGTCTACTACAGTATGATTTAGTCATCTTTCAATAATATCAAACTCCTTTCCTTTCGGAGAAATGAAAGGCTACAAATGACTATCTACAGAATAAACGGAAAAGAGTTATAATACAAAATCCCTGAACAAAGGCAGAACATGTTCATCTTTCTAAGGTATTACAGCACTCTGAGCATGTGGGGTACTGAACTAGCAAGACCTAATGGGGAAATAAAGAGAGGTAAGAAATACTATGTTTGTGAGTTAAATCTGTACAAGGGTTGTACAGAAAACCTTTAAGAAGAACAAAGAGCTACTATATAGATTAACGTATTTTTCATCTCTACTGCATTCTATGTTATCAAATGATGTTTGAAAAGGAAGAAATCTTAAATTATAAAATCAAAGGATATTTTAAAATACTCAACTTAGTGTAAGACAAAAATGAATTTGAACCTTATCTGTGTGACCCTGGGTATTTTGTTTATGCTTTCTGAGCATGTGTTTTAGAGAGGGTGAAATGGAGATAACGATGCATATCCTACAGAAATGTGGTAAAAATGAAATATGGTATAAATGTGAAGATCTTAGAGCAATGCTGGCATATATAATCAATAAAGCATATCATGTAATAGTAGTAAGAGTGGTAGTTGGATTACTGGTAACTATAATTACTTGTATTAATATTATTCTACCATCTGAATAAAGTCAATTTTCATTTTTTTTCCGATTCTGTTAGCAATGATTAGACCTTGACAACTGAACAGTGTGAATTGCAATGCTGCAGGTATGGGGTAGGGCTAGAGTTCAACTAATTAAAGCACTGTTTTGTAGACCATCTTTGTGTAGAATACAAATAATTTAACTACCAATAAATTTACTATTTAAAATAAGATTATCAGTCAAAAATTAGCTGGAGGAAGTAAAGAGATAAACTAAAATCTACTCCAAATCTAAGCAGACTTTGCCCTTAAAAAATCACATGTCATCCTGGATATTTCAGTCTTAATGAGGATGCTTCCTTGGAATATTAAAAAATCAGAAAGTAGAACTAAGTAGCACTCAGCTTTTGCATGTTTACAAAGATGTTATATCTATTTTCAAAATTATAAACTAGATGGATTCAAAACAGTATATATCACTGAATTAGCAACCATGCTTTTCATACCCATTATATAGTAATATGAATGGAAACCATTTGTTTTGAAACTCAGGACAGAAAGTCAGCCCTAAGGCAAAACTGTGAAAGAAGTTTTTCTTGCTTTAACCTCTTCCCTTCTAGTTTTGGCCAATTCCACTATTTTCTATTCCTCTATAGTTCCTCAGTATTTAACAACCATTTATTCCAATGAGCTGCCCCCAGCCTGGCCTTCCTAACTCTCTCTAGTTAAGATTCTCATACTACCTGTTTTCTTTTCTCGCAATTTCAAAACTTGTTTGTTGAATAGATAATTCTCCCGGGGCCTTGCAGCTGATTTCAAGATAACAGCTAGTTAATTAAATAATTTGTTATCTGTTTTATTTCTTATTCATCTTCACCTCACCCCCTTGTAAGCTCTATGATGTTAGGAAACGTGTCTGATTTTTTAGGACATAAGTGACAGCACTTTGCTTGGTAATTTTACATTTATGATTTTTTTATCATGCGATAAATTGTTTTATTATTCCCAACTGTTATATACACGTGAAAACCAAGACTCAGAAATATACACATATAATCTCAAGATCACAGAGACACTAAATGATGTAACTATGAACTTAACAAAAGGCTGTTTGATTCAAAAGTTCATAGATCTTCTACTGAAATATGGTAGTAACTCTAATGTGTTCAAAGGATGATATAATACATGAATGACTTTGATCCACATGGCAGACAATTCAGTGTTATTTCGTGTTTTTTTTTCATCTTGCTGATGGCCAATCGTTTCTTTAACAATAGTCTAGCCAGTGTATATCCAGATATAAACATTAGATTTCTTATATACTGATCAGAAATTCCCAGTGCTCATTTTGTTTCATTTTGTTTGTTTTTCTGTTGTTAATACCATTTCTTTCCATTTTTCCAAATAATATGTATTTTCTACTAATATGTTCTTATGAGGGAAGAAACACTTTATGTTCACTTATTAAAATATTATTATGCTAGAAATGCTGGCACTCCAAATCTTTTTAAACTAGAATAAATGAGTGTGATGTGGAATAACATTTAAAATTTCAAAATGTTTTGCATATTGATTAATATATGCCAGAAAAACAGAACTGTTTTGGCTGGAAAAGTAAAATCATAGATATTTTGGACATTCCCCAAAATAAATGCCTCACTGCCTTTATCATGGGCAGAATAAAATATGATCACATTTACTTTGGAAAGGAGAATCTTTCTTCTCACTTGAGAAATTATAATTTTTTAAACCATAGCTTCTTTTTTCCCCCTTCAGTTCTAAAATGTTAACCTTTCCATTTTTTACCAGCTGTTTCTGAAATGGGTACCCAAAGGATTCTATACATAGTAAATGGTTTTCATGTTTACAGTGGCACCAGTAGATTATGATGTTAATATTATTTTATTTCCTACTGTGACGTATTTGTTATCACTTTAATATTTTTTTGTCTTTGGCATTAATCTCACAAAATACCCAGGGAGGTTTTGGGGGTTTTGTTTGTTTGGTTTTCTTTGGTTTTTCTGTTTGCCAGCAAACCATTCACTCTCTTACACTTCTCTTAAAAATAAAAATCAACTCAAACAGTATATAATATGTATACACATTTCCCATATTAGCCTCTTTATTAAGGTAAAATTCATACACAGTAAAAGGTAGAAATTCTAGGTGTTCAATGAGTTTAAATGAATATTTACCCTTGTAACTAACTGTCAATCAAAATATAAGACCCATGAAATTTTCCTCATTCTGCCTTCCAGTTGATTCCTATACCACACAGGCAGCTACTATTCTGATTTCAATCAATGTAAATTAGTTTTACCTGTTTTTGAATTTCATATAAATGGAATAATGGAGAACTCAATATCCTGTCCAGCTTCCTTCAGTCAACATAGTATGTTTGCAATTCATCCATGTTGTTGTGTGTATCAGCAGTTCCTTCTTTATTTATTGCTGAGTAAGTATTCTCCTATTTATAAACATTTGATTGTTTCCAGTGTGAGCTTGTAGGAAATTAGAATATACCACCCCAAAATATACCACTTTGCCATAAGTATTATTTTGAGCTGGAGGCAAATGAGAATCAACAGATATAAAATGAAGCCTTCCCAGAGCTTCCCTTACTTCACTAAAAGCAGAAACTTCTGAGAAATTAGGACTGTCATAAATCTCCTCTCCTGAGGAAGTTTTATGCTTATGAAGAAGATGGAAAGTCAATGCCTGCTGAGATGAACGCGCACAAATAAACCTTACTTCAGTAGTCTACCTCATAGTTTGCCACCACTGGAAGTCCAAAATCCCTCTTCCTTTGTCTTGTCATTTCACTACAAATTTATTTATCTTTTCTCAGATGGTATATAAGCACCAAGTTCTAAACATACCTTTGAGTTACTCATCACTGAGATTGCTCCCACATATGTGTGCCACACTCGTTAATAAGTTTTGTTCTGTTTTGTCAATCTGTCTCTTATTAGTCTAATTTGCAGGGCACCAGGCAAAGAACCCAGAAGGGTAGAGGGGAGAAAGTTAAGTTTTTCCTCATATACAGGCTATTTTGTCTAAAGTTGTTATAAATATTTTTATATGAATCTTTTGGGGCATGTATGTATTCTTTTCTGGTAAATACCACATTGTGACTCAGAGTCTAGGTATATGTTTATCTTGAGAAACTTCCAATGAACTGTCTAAAGTGACTGGTCTATTTTATACTCCCATGGGCAATATATGTGTCCCAGTAGTTCATCATCAGCATTTATGTTTGTGAGTTTTTTGAATTTGAGCCATTATAATTGGTGTGAGAAAATGTCTCATCGTGGGGAGTAAATTACATTTCCTTGATGACTACTTATATTGAACACATTTTCATGAACTTACTGCAATTTGTACACTTTCTTTTACAAAGTTTCTTGTATATTTACTTGGGACTATTGGACTGATCATTTATCTAGAAATATCCTTTTTATATTCTGGTTACAAATGTATATATTTGGTTATTTATATATATGTAAATATATAAATATATATAAATAAATTTTATCCAAGTCTGTGTCTTCCCTTTTCATTGTTTTAACAAAGTTTTTGATTAGTACAATTTTAAAATTTTGAATGGAGTCCAGTTAACCAATTTTTTATGGTTAGTATTTTCTGTGTCCTCTAAAATATCTTTACATAATCCAAGTTCAGGAAGGTAGTCACCTATGTTTTCTTTTAGAAACTTTATAGTTTTAGCTTTTACATTTAGATACCCTGTTGTTCCAGCACTAATTATTGAAACTCTTCTTCTTTCCTTATTGAATTACCTTGGTTTCTTGCCTTTGTATAGAATCTTTGTTCTGTTCCATTGATCTTTTAGTCTACTCATAAATCTATATCGTACGGGCCTAATTACTGTTGCTTTATACTTAGATTTGAAATTTAGGCAGTTAACAACTTCCTACTTTATTCTTGTTTTGTTTTTTTTTTCAAGTCTGTTTTGGCTACTCAAGATCCTTTGCATTTCTGTATAAATTTTAGAAACAACTTTCAAAACCATGTTAGAATTTTGATTCAAATTGCATTGAATCTACAAATCAATTTGGGGATAAACAAATCTTCACAAAATTGACTTTTCTCATTCATAATGTGATATATCTAAATTTCACTTCAGCATTCTTTTAGAGTTTTAATTGTATAGGTTTTGTAGATCTTGTATTAACTTTATCCCTAAGTACTTTATGTTTTTGATGGTACCTTTTTTTTTTTTTGCAGTACGTGGGCCTCTCAGTGTTGTGGCCTCTCCCGTTGCAGAGCACAGGCTCCGGACGCGCAGGCTCAGCGGCCATGGCTCACGGACCCAGCCGCTCTGCAGCATGTGGGATCCTCCCAGACCGGGACATGAACCTGTGTCCCCTGCATCGTCAGGAGGACTCTCAACCACTGCGCCACCAGGTAAGCCCTGATGGTACCTTTTTAAAATTTCATGTTCTAATTATTTGCTGCTAGCATATATAAATGCAAATGACTTTCATATCTTGATCTTGAGTCTTTTGACCTTTTTAAATTTAAGTATTAGTTTTAGCATTTTTTATATACTCAGGATCTTTCACATAAGAAATCATACTGTCTGTGAATAAAAACTATTTTACTTTTCCCTTTTCAATATGTATTTCTTTTATAATTTTGTTATTGCTTTCATTTGCTGGTTGTGACCTCTAGTACAATGATAAATATAAGTATTGAAAGAGGACACATCCAGTCTTGGGGAAAAGCATTCAATAATTTATTATTAAGTGTGATGATGTCAGCTGTGCAATTTTGTAGATGTTCTTTGATCAGGTTGAGAAAGTTGCCTTCTAATTCTAGCCTGATGAGAGTTTATAAAATGTAAAATTTTGTTAGATGTTTTTTATAAATTTTTTGGTATTATCATATGATTATTCTCTGGTAATAATAATAAATATTATTCTATTTACTGGTGGATAATATTGATCCATGTCAAATGTTTAACCAATCTTGCCTCTTCTGAGTAAATTCTACTTTGTGATAATGTATATTATTTTATTTTTTAAATAGTTTTTTGATGTGGACCATTTTAAAACTCTTTATTGAATTTGTTACAATATTGCTTCTGTTTTATGTTTTGGTTTTTTGGCTGCGAGGCATGTGGGATCTTAGCTCTCTGACCAGGGATGGAACCCCGCACCCCCGTCATTAGAAGGCAAAGTCTTAACCACTGGACTGCCAGGGAAGTCCCTATGATAATGTATTAAAATTTTTCTTCTGTAAGATCTTTTGCCATGCGTCAAGTTTTCTTGGAATGTAAATTCCTGGTCTCAAACTTCTAACTTTAGTTAAGCAATATCAACTCTGTTTTCCAACTTGGCTCCAGAGAGCACATAACTTTGCTTAGTACATCAGAAAGAATGATGCTCACCACATCCCATCTGCTACCACCACAACTTTCCCCACCACTGAAATTAGGTAGGACTATATTACTAATTTTTGACCATTGGGCTGGGAAGGAGAAGTCACCTGTGTCATTTTCAAGCCAAAGCATGAAAGAGCTTATGCATGATCTTCTAGCTCACTTCTCCTCTGTTCTAGAGGGTGCAGTTACAAGATAGTGGTGTTATTCTTAGCCCACTTTCCAAAAACCTGTGCAGAGAAAAGCCCTCAAATGGCTTGCATTATATATGTACCATCAACAGGAAATAAACTTTATTCAGTGAAGTTACTGTAGCTTTAAAGTCGTTGATTACTACAGAATAGGGCAGCGTATTCTGAGTAATACACTATGGAACTTTGGTACATAACATTCCTATCACAAATGAAATTAAAACAATTGATCTTTGCATTGATAGGTGAAGGAGTTTTATAACACATAGGTCAGAGATGCACACTGAATAAAAATCAATAGCAGAAATGAGAACAAAGCATAATGACAGAAATAAAATAGTCATATTTAATTGCTAACAATTGTGGAAGTTTATAAATCTCACATTTGATGCAGTAGTAAAGGAAATTGTCAAAAAAAGCAATATAATTTTATTATTTTATTCAACATGTATTTATCATGGCCTGTTAGCCACACAGGCAGGCGAGCAAGTGAAGCTTCATCTGCCACTCCCCATCACTCACATTACCGCCTGAACCATTCCCGCCCTGCAAGTCCGTGGAAAAATTGTCTTCCACAAAACTGGTCCCTGGTGCCAAAAAAGTGGGGGACCACTGTTCTAGACTTTTCTATTAACAAATAGAAATAACAAAGTCTGTGTTCTCCCTTATGACATACTTTGTGATATAAATATTAATATGTCTGCATTTCAGTGGAGCTCAGTAATCATGTATAGGGACAACATAAATACAAAAAACTCCACTCATAATTGACTTCACTCTCCCCTCACCCCACCATATTTTTAAAACTTTCACCATTTTATTGCTTTACGCCTTTCTGTAAGCAAGAGTCCTAAGGCCCAAGTAACTGACCAAAGGATAAAGGGTAACAGCAGCTAGCAGTACTTCACTACGTAATCATTCTTTAAAAAGACAAAAATTATCGTAAATTATAAACCTGCATTAAAATGACCTGCTATTTAGAGGCAAACATCTCAGCCATTGGGAAAGAGTACAAAAATTAAGTATAAATTTTTCCTTCTTTAATGACCTTCACATGAATCAAACCACTTCACCAGACACTTGGGGAGAAGATAAATATCCCTGGTTAATAACCAACTTGGGTCAACGTCTGGTTTTAGTCTTAGCTCTAATCTATTAGTGGAAAAAGGAAGGCAATGACTCCAGGAAAGAAATGTCCAAAGGTAAGGATGACCCTTTCTTTGTTACTGTTCTTAATTCATTTTATCATTAATATAGTTTAAAGGTAAAGAAGGTCACCTGGACCTGCCACAATGCTAGATAAAGAAAACAGCTCAAAATATGGCAAATGTAAGATTGCCGAGGCTATCTAAACACTCTTGCTTCCAGTTTTTCAAATTATAGACACTGTTTCTGCATTTGATTTTGTTAGCTGCCTGGGTAAAGATACTCTGCATGTATACGAAATCTATATTGTGCCTGTCTATCTGTGAGCCATCAAATGATGTTGAACTTGCTAATTCATGGACTATTTATCTTGACGTTTACACTCCCACAAAATGGTGGCTGTTCAGTTATACTACAAATGAGTTTTTCCAGCCAATTGTATGGCAGATGTTATGTACTCCCAGAACAACTGTCAAAAGACCAAAGCAGCATATCTAACAAATCAAAATGTACTGTACTGAGTTATATTTCACAGGCAGCACCGTTTACCATCTATCCATGGGTTTTGTATTATGATGGGAGGAGTAGCATCACTGAGTATAATATCCAGTCAGAAATCTGCTGTCAGAGTAAGTGGATTAAAAGAGATGTAACTGAGTATACCCTACCTGGAGTGGAAATGGAACTGTCAGTAAACATTTATAAAATCCTTCTAGTTTGCTAAATGTTATGTATTAGAGCATTCACCAAGTAATTCCATGATGGCAGATGGGAAGAGAAAACACCCATCTTCTCTATTCATATGGTGACTGAACTATAGGTCAATGAAACATATTTTTCCCACCATGTTTATGATACTATAAAGGTGGAGAAAATGGCTTTAGCTGGATGATACCGTACCTTGAATCTAGGAAGCCTGCTATAATAAACTTGTTCTACGTATTGTTTAAACTTTTCTAAGCTTGTGGGAGCGTTTTATTATACCTAACACTTAATGCAAATAAAACTTGCCAGAGAGCTCTGCTGTGGCCCTCTTTTATGTAGTATGCTGGTATCATGCCAAGGTTTTTAATAAGCAGAGAAAATAAGAACTCTTAAAAGTTTAAAGCCCAATAATCTAGGAACTAAAATCTGATTAAGTACAAAATAACTTTCTACAATTAAATGATTCGGTGGTAGATAAAATGGAAGCAGAGCCCAAGAAGTAACTCTTACCAATTTAATTTTGCATACTCCGACAAATCTGGATGGTGTCTCTTTGCTTAGCACAGAAGTATTTAGGCAAATATGGGCCCTCATTTCTTTCAGCCAGAATTACATTCCCCTGAAAAAAGATCAACCGCTTGGCTTTCTTACTGGGGGCAATGTGAAAGGTGTTTCTACAGGACCCCTTCCATAGCTCATTTCTATATAACATACTTGTTTTATGAAGAGAGAAGTGATTTATAGGCTACTAATGTATTCCCATACATCCAATCTATTATATCCGTAGTTTCTGATCAGTTTTCCTAAATTTAGGATCAGACAAAATAAAAGCCTTGTTTAGCCAGGAGACATAGGCTATCTACGCTTTTGTCTCCTCTGGTATTTCCTGCAGTAGGAACCTCATGTCTGAAACACAAGTATCTACCGACTTAGAAAATCAGACTGGCAGTAAAATGGAGCAGCTAATAGTATAGATGAGGAAAGCTGTCAGATTTTCAAGCATTTATTTTTAAATTCCAGATCAAAATGATGAAAATGTTTTTCAGTCAAACTCTTACCTTGGCTTCCTTATTCCTCTTTTTTCTCACGCATGCTTCTCATATATTATTATTTTATGACAAGGACATAATTTGCTAGCTACTAATTTTTATAACCTGAAATTATTCTGGGATTATGTGAAAAAGAAGTTACTTTTCTAACTTCACCGAGGTACAAGGTACTACTTGAGTGAATATTAATAAAAACATTATTTTCCTGATAATACTGATGAATAAAACTGGCATTTATAAATCATGTTCTTGCCAAAAGAAATCATACCTTCACAAGCATCTTACATAGGTCACTGCATTTCTCTGAATTTACTAACCTATCTAAGTCTTTTCCTACCAGATAGTGTTTTTTTTGGTCAACTTTAGCTCATATAAACATGAAATTATTGATAGCTGTGATCTCCTTTTCGTTTTTGTTCTTCCCCCTTCACATAGTGTTGCATAAACAGTAATAAATATGTATATAATATGCTATGTATTATGACCATGGACTCTAGCATAAGGCAACTACCATAAGACAGCCACTTAAACTTGGAGATAAGTGATAAAATCTATACCCTTAGCCAATTAGTTTCAGGACACTCTACCATTCAGTCTTAATCTACCTTTGACTCACCTGATATTGGATATATAATAAGCTACAGGGCAGTACCATACGCTGGGGTTTACAGAAAGTAAGCACAATCTCTACCACTGAAGATTTCACACCTAAAATCTTTAAATGTTAAGATATAGTCTAAGCAGTGAATCAAACTGGGTGTATATTCATGAAGCACAAAATTTTCTCAGATTTAGGAAATTATGGTGCAAATTTGAGAAATTAAATAATTTCACTACCGAATACTTTAAGACATTATTATTATATTAAAACCAGTGTGGTATATTTTAGCATAAGAAAAAGGATCTTAATGAAATACACTATCTAGAGGTGAGACAGAGACTTTATTTTTATAAAGCTCCACCTATTGTTTTGATGCACCATCTAGTGTAGAACATAAAATTCAAACGAACATTTATGATCAATTTATGTTTACAAAACTAAGAGATTAACCACTGATGGAGAGCTGAACATGATATTACACTGCCAGTAGAACTGTCCTGTTGGAAATGTCTAAGGAGACTTGACTATTGAACACATTTCCAAACACATCTACTAGCACCAATTTGATCCAGTTAAATAAACTCTTCAAGACAGAGTACTTAAGACAGTTGGTAAAGTTAGAAGAGTTCAGACTTTGGTGTAAGACAAACCTAGGTTTAAATTTTTTCTCTGATTTACTGGTTGAATAGCCTTAGTTAAATTATTAAGACCTTCTGAGCCTCAGTTTCCGTATCTTTAAAATAGGAATATACTGCCTACTTCGAAAAGTTGTAAATGATAATTGAATAAGATAATGTTAAGTGGTCTATAAGTTACTCTAAAATGGTTCAACATATAGAGTGTGATAAAATCTTATCTGTATGAGTTTTAACCTATATCTTAGGGGCTGTTAGTTACCCTAATCAGCAAAATACATTTCAGTGTATTTTGGCTAGCTAGCATTTGATCAAAGGTTTCTGGAAGATTTTCATTCAACAGAGTGACCTTGTGATAAGGTTTTCTTTCCTTAACTTTCCATCTTTTATGCCTGCCTACAAATGAACACTGGTCAAATGTGTTCAGCAACATAGTAGAGGTAACTTAGAAATAAAATTCCTGCTATTACCTTCAATGAGATTACAAATTTATTGAAAATCACAGAAGATCTAATTCCAAAATCAGCTAAATAGTAAATCATTAGACACTGGAATAATATGGTTGGGATGAAAATAGTACAAATAGGATATAAGGGTTCCTATTCAATTTCAAACATTTTTGCTTAATTGTGTATTCCAAACTTTGTTTGAAGGAAATCAATCATGCATTTTGGAAGTTTGACCATTTTGTTAATTGACATAAGACAACAGATATTTAAAAAGCTGTTTTTTACTCTTAAAGTGTGTGTGTGTGTGTGTATGTATATACAGCATATTCTTCTACATATTTGAGGTGTAATGGGCATGTATAATACAAATTTATCTAAGATCAAATAGTAAAACCATAACCAAATACTCCAAGTATCAGGTACTAAATGTTTGTTTCCATTATAATGGTAAATTTATAATAATCAAAGCTGTTTTAATGGGTCATCAAGAAAAAGAAGCAAAATATCTTCTCCCACATGCCTCAACAAAGATACCCCATTCCACAGCTAAGACTGATGCAGACATAAAAATAAAATAAATAAATAAAATATTTTTAAAAATAGAGATTTTTTTCAAAGGATATACAACCATGAGCTCCAAGCATAGATTAAATCACTTTTAAGTATTATTAATTATTTTTCTCAAAACTCTCACCCATTAGCAAGAGATGGGATCCATCAGGAAACACAGAAAGAAGTAAAACAAATACTAATATAGTCACCCCTCTTAAATTTTACCTTGTTTTACTTCCAAATGTCTCTTTGCTGTCTACACTTGAAGTCCCCAGACAATCTCATACTTAGCAGGGCCAAAAAGAAATCCACTCTTTTATTCCTGCAACCCTGAACCTAGGATCCATCTTAGACTCCTTTTCAAAATCTCTAAATCTTGTTCCATTCCATGTGTCTAAGCAGTCTCCAGGCCCTGTTGATTGAGCCAATTTTACATCTCTGGAATTTTTTTTCTCTGCCTTATCCCACCTTGCCACTATTCTCTCAGACCCTGACACTATTCTCTCAGACTTTGATTGGATTACTATAATAGTTCTCTAACTTACCTCTCTGCCTCAGTCCCACCATCCATACTCCATTCCTAAACTATTGCAAGAGGCCTTAAATCCTTTCATGTCACCCTGAGTTTGACTTACTATTAACAAAGAGAAATGTATCTGGCAGTCACCAACTATACCAAATGATTAAAGGCGGCATCAACAATAGTGGGATATAACCTCATAACGCAACGCAATAAAAGGCATTTCACCTGGTAGTTTCCTTGCCAAAAACCTAATTAGGGGGAAATAATCTTTCAAGTTCAAAATGTGGGACCCCTATAAGAAAATTAGCTTTACTTCCTCTCCCCAAAAATCAATATCAGGAAAAAGTCTAATCACTATACTGCAATCTGGTTGTTTGCCAAGAAAAAGGGGCATACAATTTGTTTTCCTTTTTTTTTATTCCTTAGTCTCAAACTATTGAATGTGAATTTTATTTTGTGAAAGGTATTGGGTTAAAAATCTTCAGAGATATGCTGGGTGTCTGGCACGCAATACTTGTTTGGAAGAAATGCATCACTGGTAAGCTTCTCATGGGCAGAATGCACTGCAAGCATTACCCACAATGAATGTTCTGTCACGGGGGGACTGGGCAGGAGCATCTGTTAGAGTCTTTTATGACAGATCAGTATATAGGCAATGTTGCCAGCAAGGGTTTTTCTCCATTATAAAACAACAATCTTCAGTAGAATTAGAGTCACTAAAAGCAGGAAAACAGCTTGCTTTATGAAAGATGCTACCTTTTCTGCAGCCAAGAAATCACCAATCTGACATTAAGTTCCTACTATTAGTCCTTCTTCAGCTGTGCAGGTGGCAACCGTTCCATGTTCCAGTTCAGCTCCCCAAGGTTACAGCTGTGAACTTGGGTAATGGCTGTGTTTATTCTCTGCCAGCCTTAAAAGTCTTCCGGGTAACGCTTTTCTTTTTTGTTTTTCTTGCTGCTCATTGAAAAATGCCTTCTGGAGCAGATGTGCCTCCCCTCATCTTCTATAGTTTCTGTGTTTGGGGATAAGTTAAACATCTTTGTTTTGTTTGTGGCATTTTTTTTTTTCTTTTTTTTTTTTTGCGGTATGTGGGCCTCTCACTGCCATGGCCTCTCCCGTTGCGAAGCACAGGCTCCGGACGCGCAGCCTCAACGGCCATGGCTCACAGGCCCAGCCGCTCCGCGACACGCGGGATCCTTCCCGAACCGGGGAACGAACCCGTGTCCCCTGCACCGGCAGGCGGACTCTCAACCACTGCACCACCAGGGAAGCCCTGTGGCCTTATTTTTTTAACTGCTAATGACATAGCCAATTTTGAAGTTAGTTTCTGTATATCTGATGCCTCATCTCTTGTCTCTAATAAAAAACATTCATGGTAATCTTGATGTCAAATAGCTTATGCCCTGAGCATCATAAACCGTTGTTGTTGTTTACATTGTAGCCTATGTCTGCTACTGCCACACTAGCCTGGGTTATAAAATTTGGATTACAGAGACCATAATAACACTAATTTTTACTGCTTTGTATAATTTTCTGATATGTTTTTCAGATCCTCCAGCTCCTGCAAAGCAGCCTTCTCTAACCTAGTTATTTCTAGGAGGCTCTAAGCAGCATCTCATAGTTGCTCTTGAATAAATCCTATCATTATACGAGAGGAACCATTTCTTTTCTCTCTGGTTTTGGCCTCCTTCAGGTGCATTAAGTATCTTCATCTTTGGCACAACTCCCACCCCTCTGATGTGCTATAACCCCCACAGATCTCCAAGTGATTACAAATATATTCTCTGGAGTTCCAATGCACCAAAGTCAAGCTGTCTACATAAAGAATATCTCCTTCATTTACTCCTTTCTGCTTTCATTTCTACCTGCAATTACTAACCCTCACTACTACTAGAAGGCTAGCACCGTGCTAAGACTGGAGATAGAATAATTAACAAGAATGACATGGTCAGGGTTTCGTGCATTTGATCTAAAACAAACTGTGTTATAATTGAAGGGTTATAACATGCATTTGACCTAAAACAAATTGTGTTGTAATTGAAGCGTTACAGGGTGTGATGAAAGCAAGTATATGGGCCCAGAAAAGGCCTCCCTGAGGAAACTGAGAACCCAGAGAGGAATATAACGTAGCTAGGTGAAAAGGAAAGGTAAAGTATTCCAAATAGAAGAAAAAGTACAAAGCCAACCTGTCACTGCATCTGCATGAAGTCTGTAACCAGCTTTTTAACGCAATGAGGTGCATATGCCAATATTTCATAGATATTTTTTTAGTAGATGCATTATTAAATTTCTTTTTGCAATAAAGGAAAGAGTTATAAAATGAACACCCACAGTCCTATTATCCATTTGTCAGTCTGATCTATCAATTACTGAATATAAGTGTATTAAAATATCTGTTTATAATGATGGAAATGTCCTTTTATTTTATAGTAATTTCCCATATGTTTTAAAGCTATGTTAGAACATGAATTCAAGTTTGAAAATTTATGTAATTCTAGTGAAACTAGTCCTGCTTATTCAGTAAAGAGTTTTAACTTAAATTCTCTTTGTCTAAAACAAATATAGCTTCATCAAATTTTATTTTAATTTTGAACTTTTTGAGTCTTCATGTTTCAGACGCACCTAATGTAAAGAGTATATTGGCAAATTTCCTTTCTTAATCTGGAAAATAATTCTTTTCCACTGTAATGCTTAGTCCCATTATTATAACTATTGGTAGATTTATACAAATTTCTACTGTTCTATTTTGGGGGGTTTTCTTATGCCATCTTTTCTATATGTGTTTTTTTTCCTTTGTTGCTTTCTTTTGAATTTTTTCACATTTTTTATTCTATTTTGTTTTCTATTGTCATTTTTGATGGTACCCTCTCTATTCATTTGGTGTTAACCTTTGATTATTTATTATATGTACTTAATTCAATAAAAAAATATATCTTATATCTCTATTTTCCATAAACTACACATGAAATTACAAGGATGTTAGAATTCTTTAAGCTGATCATCCCTCACCTCATTTAACGACATTGCTGTTAAGTATTTTAATTTTTTATTTATATATAATTAAATGACAATTATGAACACATTATTGTGATCTTATGTAGTCAAGGTTTGTTTTTTACCAACATATTTATTAATATTTTTGCTCACTATTTCTCTCTGCATCTTAGAATTTCAATCTGAGAACCATTTTCTTCTGCCTTAAACTTATTTTTCATAATTTTTGTTACTAAGAATCTATTAGAGGCCAGAAGTTTTTATATTCTAAAAAATGGCTTAATTATGCCCTCGTCTTTAAAAGATATTTTACAAGGTGTAAAATTCTAAAGTTGAAAATGAGCTTTCCTCAATACATTTAATGTATTTTATTAGGTTGAAAAGAAATAACTATCAATATAATTTGTCTATTATGTAGAATCTCTTTCTTTTCTCTTTGGTTGGTTTTATGACCTTTTTGTCTTTTTGATTTCTCACTGTGATTTGTCTAAATATGGATTTCTTTTTATTTACTATGATGCTAATATATTAGGCTTTCTGGACTGGAGGTTAGTGTCTTGCCACAATCCTGGAAAAAAATCACAGCCATTATTTCATTAAATCTTGTTTCCATTCTACTCTCTCTATCATCCTGGACTATGATTAGATAGGTGTTCACCTGGCTTACTCCACGGTATAGGTGTTTTGTTTCCTTCTGTGGTACAGTAAATGATGATTCTCGTCATTCATGGATCCTTAATTGTGAATTTGTCTACTCAATAAAACTTATATGTAGCCCTAAATTCAATTCACATGGCACTTTCATGGTCATAGGTGGACATGCACAGAGTGGCAAAAATTTTGAGTCACCTGACAAACACATTCCCAGCTGAGGTCCAACAAGTTGATGCTCTGCCTTCTTATTTTGGCTTTCCTACCGAAAACAAGTGTCCAGTTTGTAGTCTGTTTAGTGCCAAGTTTTGCGCATTTTTGTGCTTGTGTGTGTGTATGTGATTTCACAGTTTAAGATGGTCCCCAAAAACAGTACTGAAGTGCTGTTTAGTATTCTTAAACACAAGAAGCCTTCGATGTGCCAATGAAGGGAATATGTGTGTTAGATTAGTTTCATTCAGCTGTAAGTGATAGTCCTGTTGGTCATGAATTTAATGTCAATGAATTAACAATATATATTAAATACAGTGTCTTTAAACAGAAACACACATGATAAAAAGTGATGTATCGATTGGTTGATGAAACATTGTGACTAGAGGTTCACAGAAACCTAACCCATCCCATTATTTCCCCTAGAAGCAATAGGTCAGTATTTGCTAATTCAGTGTTCACGGGTAACATTATAGAACATAAATACCATGAACAATGAGAATCTATTTTATTTATTTATTATCTATTTATATTTTGCTGTGACTTCATATTCTTTGGACTTTATCTGTTGAATTATCCCATGGAAAAGTTATATTCCTCCAAAAATGGTTTTTATTTTCTTCTGCTAGTTGCCTGGTAGCAATACAATCCCAGTATGGCTTTAAATAAAGCTATTTGCTTGAGGTTTTATTACTAAACATTTTAAATGAATTCAGGCTACACAACTTTGTGAACAACTATTTATGTTTACAGATTCTCAATAGATATTTTTTTAACTTCTACTATGGCCTATGTTGGGGAATTCATCTTTCCTTTTGTTAACGTTTGCTCAGAAGGTGTAGCACTTTGGAGGTCCCAGATTTTTGTGGCAGCCTGCTGTTCACTTTCCTGGTTTAGTCAACAGATTTATTATCTTCCACAATCTGCATAACTGCATAACTATTGAAATTGAATCTCAGGTTATCAACTTTGGCAGAATCCCTCCAGAAACATTCTGACTTTGGTAGTTGTTTCTATCCCAGGATTCTCATTTTTGCTTCTTATTTTTCTTTACAGATGTGTTACTAAGTATAAGATCAGGGACTAATGTTAAAAAAAGATTAAAATAAAATTTTTCACTTTTTTATTTATTTTCCTCAGGAGATGCACTCAGTATGGTAGAAACACAATTCCTATTCTCTGGAAAGTTTATAATTACAAGCTAGGGCCGAAATTTTAGAGTAGAAAGAGTTGTCAGCATAGAGCGACATATCCCAGTAAATCCTTTTCCTGATGCTGTCTAGCTATGTGACTTAAGGCAATTTCTAAATTCTTTGATTTCCATTACCTATTTCTTCAAAGTGAGAGGGACTGGCGTACCATGTGAGTTGTTATGGGCCATCAAATGAGATAATTCAAGTGAAAACATATATCATCATGCTGCTATATGTTTGCATATTAATTGAAGGAGGAAGTGTGATCCAATAAATTCCAGAGATTTAGAACAAGAAATATTTGAATGTTTATCATTTGGGAAAACAACAAAGAATAAAGTGAGTGGTCATTTGCTTATTTCAAGGAAGTTAGATAAAAATCTCATTTCTTTCAAAGACTTACATACAATCATACACTTTATACCTGATTTGTTTTTAAAGTAAGGAGAATCAAATCATGAACATTCTTCTGCTCACCTTGTATGAACGCTGGTAATTCAATATTTAAATTTAAATACCTTTCTGTTGGCTGTGATGGGGACTCAAGCTTTTGTTAGGTTAACAGTAGCAATAGTTGTTATAGTTAAGTCTTGTGTTTACTGAAATAATGATAGTGAATGTCACTTCCAAGTTTGCATTCATTACTCAATTTTTTAAAGTTCAATACAAAAAGAATAAATTTACACTTTTGTAACTAGAGTAGACTAGGCTACAGTACATTTAGAACCAAGTGTGTAAGGTGAGACAAAACAGAGTTTATGTCATAAACTCATCCAGCCAACATGAGTTTCCCTAGCTAGAAGACTTTCCTCCATGTACTGATTCAGGGAACCAGACCCTACCTTGTGGTTTCAACATCTCTTAGAGATTTGTTGGTACTCAAGCCAGTAGGAGAGAAAAGACAGTAGTCAGTAGGCATACCTTCTTAAAGCCTCTGAACTTTTCTTACTCACAACACTTCTGACTAAATGTGTGGTATTTTTCCCACCTCCAGAAAATTCTCAAATTCTTCAAACACCATCTGAGTGTACTACAATTAAATTCAATTCTGACACTAACTATAGGGAGTTAGTGTGGATCCTACAGGTTAATGGTTCAGCCCCACAAGACTCTCCCAACTTTAGATGACAGTTGCAAGTCTGAGGTTGTCAACCACACTTCTGATCGACCAGGTGTAAATCAGTGGTTCCCATGATTCTCTCATCAGGTTTGATAATCTGCTAGAATGGCTCCCAGGTACACACTTTCCATTACTGGTTAATTTCAAAGGACACAACTCAGAAACAGCCAGATGAAGGAGAGCTTAAAGCAAGGTATAGGGAAGTGACACAGAGCTTCTATGCACTCTCTAGCACATTGATATGTTCACCAATCAGGAAGCTCACCATATCCCATCATTTATATGTTTTTATGGAGGTTTCATTAAGTAGGCATGCTTGATTAAATCACTGCTCATTGGTGATTCACCCAATCTCCAGCCCCTCTCAGGCTGTGGGGCTGAAAGTTCAGAGATCAGGGGTTGGAACTGAAAGATCAAGCCCAAGTACACCCCTTGGTCTTTCTGGCAACCAGCCTCATCCTCAAGCTAGGGGCGCACCAAGAGTTGACTCATTAGAACAAAAGGCACTCTTATCATCCTACCACTTAAGAAATTCCAAGTGATTTAGGAACTCTGTTAGGAACTGAGGACAAAAACCAAATACAAGTATCCTCCATTTATGCCACTTTGCTTTTACGAAATACCTGTTTTAGTATTATGTTTTCATTTACTGAAAGAAATATGAAGGGGATTTTTGCTTTCACATAAAAGGCAAAAAGTGAAAATAGTGTTCAGCATTTGTTTCACAGTGAGCCTTTATAGAGGCAGTTGCACCCTGAGCAGCAAGAGTGGTACTGGCAAGCTCCCTCCCCAGGAACTACACTCAGCATCTCATCAGCCATCAGAACTTTGAACTGTGCCTGTAAGAATCTGGAGTTTATCTCCATTTGTTTTGTGCACCCCTTAGATATGTCCACAGGCAATGTCTTCTGTGCTTTACACCACTTTTAGCTTACAAATGGTTTCACAGGAATGCTCTACTTTTGGATAGTGGGGGATGCCTCTATATATTTCTTATTGTAACACAAAGCCCTTGGGCCAAAAATGGTGCATGTAATGTCTACTCATTTTTTGTTTGTTTGTTTAGAACCCAGTGATATGGCCAAACCAAACTGCAAAGGAATCTGGGAGTTTTACTCTGTGAGATCTGTGTAGCTCAGAAGAAAAGAAACTGTATATTTTGGAACAGCTGGTATTTTCTGCCAAACCAACAACAGGTAATAGCATCTAAAGTAAAGCAAAATTATCTTTTACTCCAATATCTGAAAGAGCACTAAACTACTTCTCTATATAATCCAAAATTTAAATTAATGTACAATATACATTAATTATTAGGAAAATAGAGTAAGGTAAAAAGTAAGTGTTTTTCATTGTCCTTAAATTTCTGCTTAGGTAGCACATGAATAGTAAGTTTAGTTTATATAATCTATGTATTATAGCCATGGTTTTTGAATAATGTTCATCTGTTAGCTCAAAGTAAAGGTTCTAAATATATGCATTATCGAAATTACTTCTATACATGATTATAAGTTCTTAAAGAAAAACTGCTTCATTGATGGAATTCACTGATCCAGGCTGTATGTGAATAAAATACTTGAAATGGCTCTAATGCTTGGTGGCAGAAACCTAAATAAAGTCCATTTAAATCAAATGCCAAGCACCATGATTGGGCACAGATTCTTCCTGGGAGCAAAGAGATGCCATAAGATAGCTAAAGAAACATGTTTTAACAATGGCACGTCGCTTTGTCAGGGATGTCTTTGTAATGACTAAGAAGCAGGTTAATAGGATGATTAGATTGAAGGCTAAATGTGACAGAAGTACAAATCACTTTCCTCCTGTCATTCCTCAGAGATATGTGGGTGGAAAATACTATCTCTGTTTTGTAGATTGAAAAATGAAATAGTTTATGTACTCAGAGACATTTTACCAGCACTCTGAAACTCATTTTTGCTCCCTATGTAATTGGAGCCTAAAACTGGTAGCTGAAACATTTACCATCTGAATTGTCTAGCTAAATGCAAAAATATCCATAAATTTATCAATTTTTACTTATTGCAGTAAGATAGAAAATGGAAAACACATTATTTAAAGTCCCATGTTAGTACTGCACAATTCTGCATGCAATTAATGGAATTCAAAGGGATTTACCAAACTAAAACCACAGTGCTCAAAAGTCAAGAGTTATGTAAGTAACACATTCTAATAGCAATGATTTTCACTCTGCCAATTGATGGGCTGAGGTTTTGGGATCCTTCTAGTCTCATTTCTGATCACTTTAACCTTCTCTTGGACCCCTCCTAAGGTTGTTCTCTTCTACACTTTCTCACCTAACCAAATTTATCTTAATCTTAAAATTTATGACTATTAGTAGCAATCTTCTGAGTTGGAAAGAGAGCTAGAATACTTTTTCATAAGCACTATATGATACATATATTTGCTATTCTAAATGGGATTCTATTCTATACTCTGTATCTGAGATTTACTGAAGGTTTACCAAAATTCTGTGAAACCCGAATAAATTCATACAAGTAACCAAAATGTCACTTGCTTTTGTCAGTATCTCTAGGAAAATAGAAAGGAATTTCATCAAAAGTGATTAGTTTACTCTCACTTTCAGAGATCAAGTATATGACTGCAAAAGTTTAACAAAAAAAAGAAGTGTGTTAATATCAACTTATATAAGGCAATTTTAAAACAAATTAAATTAATTAAAACCAAATTACATTATCTTTGTTAGCCTTCATATTCCTTCTGAAGCAATTAGTAATCATCCATCTTTATGTAAGAAATTATGCAATTTAGTTTTATGATAGTTTATGTTCAATGTGTTTTATGAATATGCAATTTATAAATCTGACATAATTTTAATAATAAATTATACATTGCTTTATATAGAATGGAAATTGTCAAAATGAAAACGTTTTCATATGTGTGATAAATATTTAGCCCTCAATATATCTGCTTAAAGCTAGTAATTATCAATTAATTATTTTCATAAGTAAATGAATCTTTAATACACATAGCTTTCTGGATTCCATAGCTACTTTTTTCCAAGCAATACTTATTTCCTTCTTTTGTCCATTGCAATTAACTCCAACGACTTAAAGTTTTACTTATTGCAAACTATGGGTGTTCTACTTAGATTCAATTAGCAATATTTATGTCTTAGATATTTATTTGTCCTAATTTTATAATTTTTTTATATTGTAAGGCTAATTTTATAATTTGTGTTGAAATTCTCTATCAGTTAAGCATGAAGAACTAGTTATCGTTAACTGGTTAATGTCCATATGTCAAGTGATTCATATTGATTATAAATGGATTTATATGTACTGTTTACCTTTTGGTATTTTCCGTCATCATCGCAGGAGTTGACTGTCACACAATCCATGAAGAATTTAGAGTGAACTCCCCCTTAAAAAATACAAAAGAAATAAAATTTCATTTTGTGTTTCTATGTTTTATCTTCATTTCACTCCTTGATGAAATCTCTAAACTCATTACCATGATGCACTTATTTAGATTTGCCAACCATCTCCTTACCTTCTGTATCCAGAGTGAGCACAGTCACCCTTCCTTCTAACTACAGCCAGAGGTAGCACTAAACTTGATGAGATCATAGAATAGCTTGTCGGCAAACATCATGGCTCAGTCACAAAGGATGACAAACATTTAATAAATGGAGAGTAGGAAGATGAACATCATCTCAGCAAGAGATGGAGATACATGAAAGATAAGTGTGTTAAAAGTAATGATGAGGGGCTTCCCTGGTGGCGCAGTGGTTGAGAGTCCACCTGCCGATGCAGGGGACACGGGTTCGTGCCCTGGTCTGGGAAGATCCCACATGTGGCGGAGCGGCTGGGCCCGTGAGCCATGGCGGCTGAGCCTGCGCGCCCGGAGCCTGTGCTCCACAACGGGAGAGGCCACAGCAGTGAGAGGCCCGCGTACCGCAAAAAAAAAAAAAAAAAAGTAATGATGAGAATTTAGGCCTAGGGTATATGAGGATAATAACAAGAGCTGAAGTAGTTTTACTTTCAAATATAAGGAATAATGGTGTATATCTAATATCCAACTATAGTATAGGAAGGAAGACGGGAAAGAAGAAAGAAAGGGCAGAAGAAAGGAAAGAAGAAAGAAAAAATACAATTGTGGATGACTTGTTTGGATTCAATTATCAATATCTGTCCTAGACATTTATTTGTGTTAATTTCATGATCTGTGTTGAAAGCCTATAATTGGAAGGAAGGGAGGAAGGAAGGAAGAGAAAAAGGAAGAAAGGGTAAAATTCTGTATCCTGAAAAGAGTTCTTCCAAGTCAATAAAATCTTTGTTGCTAAGTCTTATGGTGGTTCAACTCCCATAATCAAGGATCATCAAAATTTAGACACATAATCTTAACCCATTTAATGAGACCAGTTTCACCCTGTTACCAAAGCCAGGCAAAAACACCACAAGAAAAGAAAAATACATACCAATATTCCTCATTAATACAGATTAAAAACTTTCAAAAGAGCACTAGACAACTGAATCTAAAACAAATGGACAAAAAAAAAAAAAAAAAACAGAATACAAACTAACAAACTAGGACCAAGTAGACCTCATTTCAGAAATGTAAGGTTAGGTTAACATTCAAAATTCAATTAACCTGATATATTATAATATATAAGACAAACCCAGACAATTCTCTCAATAGATGCAGAAAAAAACACTTGCCGAATTCCAAACCATTCATGATTTGTTTTTTAAATCTTTATTGGAGTATAATTACTTTATAATGGTGTGTTAGTTTCTGCTGCATAGCCAAGTGAATCAGCTATACATATACATATAACCCCATATCTCTTCCCTCTTGCATCTCTCTTGCACCCTCTCTATCCCACCCCTCGAGGTGGACACAAAGCACGGAGCTGATCTCCCTGTGCTATGCAGCTGCTTCCCACTAGCTAACTATTTTACATCTGGTAGTGTATATATGTCAAAGCCACTCTCTCACTTCATCCTAGCTTACGCTTCCCCCTCCCCGTGTCCTCAAGTCCATTCTCTACGACTGTGTCTTTATTCCTGTCCTTCCCCTAGGTTCATTAGAACCAATTTTTTTTTTAGATTCCATATATATATGTGTAAGCATACGGTATTTGTTTTTCTCCTTCTGACTTACTTCACTCTGTATGACAGTCTCTTGGTCCATCCACCTCACTACAAATAACTCAATTTCGTTTCTTTTTATGGCTGAGTAATATTCCATTGTATATATGTGCCACATCTTCTTTATCCATCCATCTGTCGATGGACATGTAGGTTGCTTCCATGTCCTGGCTATTGTAAATAGAGCTGCAATGAACACTGTGGTACATGACTTTTTTTTTTTAATATCTTTATTAGAGTACAATTGCTTTACAATGGTGTGTTAGCTCCTGCTTTATAACAAAGTGAATCAGTTATACATATACATATGTCCCCATATCTCTTCCCTCTTGCATCTCCCTCCCTCCCACACTTCCTATCCCACCCCTCTAGGTGGTCACAAAGAACGGAGCTGACCTCCCTGTGCTATGCGGCTGCTTCCCACTAGCTATTTTACATTTGGTAGTGTATATATGTCCATACCACTCTCTCACTTTGTCACAGCTTACCATTCCCCCTCCCTGTATCCTCAAGTCCATTCTCTAGTAGGTCTACATCTTTATTCCCGTCTTGCCCCTAGGCTCTTCTCACCATTTTTCTTTGCTTTTTTTAGATTCCATATATATGTGTTAGCATACAGTATTTGTTTTTCTTTCTGACTTACTTCACTCTGTATGACAGTCTCTAGGTCCATCTACCTCACTACAAATAACTCAGTTTCGTTCCTTTTTATGGCTAAGTAATATTCCATTGTATACATGTGCCACATCTTCTTTATCCATTCATCTGTCAATGGACACTTAGGTTGCTTCCATGTCCTGGCTATTGTATATAGAGCTGCAATGAACATTGTGGTACATGATTCTTTTAGAATTAAGGTTTTCTCAGGGTATATTCCCAATAGTGGGATTGCTGGGTCATATGGTAGTTCTATTTGTAGCTTTTTAAGGAACCTGCACACTGTTCTCCATAGTGGCTGTATTAATTTACATTCCCTTCAACAGTGCAAGAGGGTTCCCTTTTCTCCATACCCTCTCCAGCATTTATCGTTTGTTGGTTTTTTTGATGATGGCCATTCTGACTGGTATGAGGTGATATCTCACTGTAGTTTTGATTTGCATTTCTCTAATGATTAGTGATGTTGAGCATCCTTTCATGTGTCTGTTGGCAATCTGCATACCTTCTTTGGAGAAATGTCTCTTTAGGTCTTCTGCTCATTTTTGGTGGGTTTTTTTTTTTTTCATATTGAGCTGCATGAGCTGCTTGTATATTTTGGAGATTAATCCTTTGTCAGTTGCTTCATTTGCAAACATTTTCTCCAATTCTGAGGGTTGACCTTTCGTCTTGTTTATGGTTTCGTTTGCTGTGCAAAAGCTTTTAGGTTTCATTCGGTCCCATTTGTTTATTTCTGTTATTTCCCTTTCTCTAGGAGGTGGGTCAAAAAGGATCTTGCTGTGATTTATGTCATAGAGTGTTCTGCCTATGTTTTCCTCTAAGAGTTTGATACTTTCTGGCCTTACATTTAGGTCTTTAATCCATTTTGAGTTTATTTTTGTGTATGGTGTTAGGGAGTGTTCTAATTTCATTCTTTTATGTGTAGCTGTCCAGTTTTCCCAGCACCACTTATTGAAGAGGTTGTCTTTTCTCCATTGTATATTCTTGCCTCCTTTATCAAAGATAAGCTGACCATATGTTTGTGGGTTTATCTCTGGGCTTTCTATCCTGTTCCTTTGATCTATATTTTTGTTTTTGTGCCAGTACCATACTGTCTTGATTACAGATTTCTGTATTTTAACCTTGTGTCTTGCAACTGTACTGAATTCATTTATCAGTTCTAATAGTTTTGGGGTGGAGACTTTAAGGTTCTCTATATAATAAAGTATCATGTCATCTACAAATAGGAACAGTTTTACCTCTTCCCTTCCAATCTGGATACAGTTTTTTCTTTTTCTTTTCTGATTTCTGTGGCTAAGACTTTCAATATTAGTTTAAACAGAAGTGATGAGGGTAGACATCATTGTCTTGTTCCTGAATTTAGTGGGAAGGCTTTCAACTTTTCACCATTGAGTATGGTGTTGGCTGTGGGTTTGTCGTAAATGTCCTTTATTGTGCTGAGATATGTTCTCTCTATACCCACTTTGATAAGAGTTTTTATGGTGAACAGATGTTGAATTTTGTCAAATGCTTTTTCTGTGTCTATTGAGATGATCATGTGACTTTAATCCTTCCTTTTGTTATTGTGGTGTATCACATTGATTGATTTTTGAATGCTGAACCATCCTTTTGTCCCTGGAATAAATCCAACTTGGTCATGGTGTATGATCCATTTTATATATTGGATTTGGTTTGCTAATATACTGTTCAGAATTTCTGCATCTATAACCATCAACAATATTGGCCTGTGATTTTCAGTTTTATAGTGTCTTTGTCTGCTTTTAGTATCAGGGTAATGGTGGCCTCACAGAATGAATTTGAGAATGTTCCATTCTCTTCAATTTTTTGAAATAGCTTGAGAGGTATTAGCTCTTCTTAATATGTTTGGTAGAATTCCCTTGTGAAGCATCTGATGCTGGACTTTTTCTGCTGGAAGTATTTTTATTACAAATTCAGTTTCACTACTAATGATAAATCTTTTCAAATTGTTTGTTTCTTTTTGATTCAGTCCTGGAAGGTTGTATGTTTCTAGAAATTTGTCTGTTTCTTCTAAGTTGTCCAATTTGTTGGCATATAACTATTTGTAGTATTCTCTTATAATTTTTTTGTAACTCTGGTATCGGTTATTTCTCCTCTTTCGTTTCTTATTTTGTTTATTTGGGTCCTCTCTCTTTTCTTCTTGGTGAGCTGGCTAAAGTTTTATCAATTTTATCTACATTTTGTAAAAATTGTCTTGGTTTCATTGAAATTCTCTATTTTTAAAATTTCTTTTTTATTTATTTCCTCTCTGATCTTTATTATTTCCTTCCTTCTGCTGAATTTGGTTTTTGTTTGCTCTTCTTTTTCTAATTTCTTTAGGTGGTAGGTTATGTTGTTTATTTGAGATTTTTCTTGTTTCTCAAGGAAGACCTGCACTGCTATAAACTTCCCTCTTAGAACTGCTTTTGCTGCATCCCACAGATTTTGGAGTGTTATTCCATTTTCATTTCTCTTGAGGTATTTTCTAACTTTTTTGATTTCTTCATTGACCCCTTGGTTTTTTAGTAGCTTGTTGTTTAGTCTCCAAGTGTTTGTTCTTTTTCTATTTTCTTTCTATAATTGATTTCTAATTTCACACCACTGTGGACAGATAAAGTGCTTGATATTTCCATCCTCTTATATACTAAGACTTGTTTTTCAGCCTAGTATGTGATCTATCCTAGAGAACGTTCCATGTACACTTGAAAAGAATGTGTACTCTGTTGTTTTTGGATTCAATGTCCTGTAGATATCTATTTAGTTCTATTGGTCTATTGTGTCATTTAAGAGCACTGCTGCCTTATTGCTTTTCTGTCTGGATGACCTGTCCATTGATGTCAGGGGGTGTAATTATTGCCCTATTATTACATTGTCAATTTCTCCTTTTATGTCAGCATTTGCTTTATGTTTTTAGGTGTTCCCGTATTGGGTGCATATACATTAACAAGTGTAATATCCTATTCCTGCATTGATCCCTTTTAATTATATAATGTCCTTGCTTGTCTTTTGTTTTAGCCTTTGCTTTAAAGTTTTTTTAGTCTGATATGAATATTGCTACCCCCACTTTCTTATCTTTTCCATCGGCATGAAGTGTATTTTTCCATCCCTGCACTTTCAGTCTATGTGTAAGAAGCTCTAAAGTGAATCTCTTATAGGCAGCATATACATGGGTCTTGTCTTTTTATCCAATCAGCCACCCCATGTTTTTTTTTTTTATTGGAGCATTTAGTCCATTGACATTTAAAGTTGTTATTGATTTGTATGTATTTACTGCCATTTTATTACTTGTTTTCCGTTTCTTTTTGTAGTTCTTCTGTTCATTTCTTCTTTTTGTTTCTTCCCTGTGGTTTGATGATTTTCTTTAGTAGTATAATTTAGTTCCTTTCTAGGTTTTTGTGTATCCATTGTAGGTTTTTAATTTGTGGCTACCATGGGGTTCCTATATGTTGAACTATAACTATACCTTCTTGTTTTAAGCTGGTAGTCATTTAAGTTCACATTCTAAACAATCTACATTTTTTACTTCCCTCCCCCACATTTTCTGTTTTTGACATCATATTTTACATGTTCATCCCTTAACCCTTAACTTTTTACTGTAGTTATAATTGTTTTTGCAATTTGTTTTGTCTTTTAATCTCGATACTGGCTTATTTAAGTGTTTGATCCTTGGTTCTTACTATATATTTATCTTTCCTACTGGGACTTTCCCTTTCCTGTAGATTCTTACTTCTTTTCCACTTAGAGAAGACCCCTCAGAATTTCCTTTAGGGGAGCTTTAGTACTGATGAACACTTTTAATTTTTGCTTGTTTGAGAATTTCTTTATTCTCCTTCTATTCTAAATGATAGTCTTGCTGGTTAGAGTATCCTAGGTTGCAGGTTTTTCCCTTTCGGTACTTTGAATATATTCTTCTTCTTTTGATTTTTCAACCATTTAAATATATTTTTAAAATATTTAATATATATACAGATCTAACACAAACAGGTGGTGGGCCAGATTTGGTTCATTTACCTACCCTATCCTAAAACACAATCGTGATTCCATGATAATCCTTTTCTAAAAGCATAAGAACATACTGTTTTACAAAAGTGTTTACCTATACTTTTTGCTAATGTGTGCAAAATACAACAGGAAGTTATAGGATCTTGACACTTTTAAACAAGGAAAGTAAGTTTTTACTGCAGCCTATATCAGTGGTACAGAGTATGCAAGTTAACTCTATAATTCCACATACATCTTGGACTGGATTCACTTACTGTAATTTAGAGTTGGAAATCCCTGCAAAATAGATTTATATTCATTGATATGAAGAAACCAAGGGACTGGATGGTGCATAGAGATGATTTTTCTGAAACACCTAGATAGTTCTTTTGCAGCTCTCCCAGTGTTCTTTAAATTTTCTAGCTTTATGACAACATCTATAATTTTGCAATGTTCTAATACCTGACTTAGTTAAATGTCTGGCTCACAATTTTTTTTTTTTTAGTTTTCAGTAAGTATCTATTCAGAAAGTCCTCCCCACTGTGATCTTACCCTCAAAAACGCCCATTTGATCTTGTAATGCCTATACATATTTGCTTCTAGCTTTTACATTATTTTCATTTTAAAAATTTTATTTGGTGAGAACATTTAAAATGAAATATACACTCTTAATATATTTTAAGTGCATAATACAGTATTGCTATCTATATACAAAGCATTTTACAGAGATCCTTAATAGTTATTCTCCTTACATAATTGAAATTTTAAATCCACTGATTAGCAACTTCCTGCTTTCCCTTTCCCTTAGCCCCTCACAACCATAATTATATTACCTACTTCCATGAGTTTCACTATTGTAGACACCTTATATAAGTTGAATCATGCAGTATTTGTCCTTCTGTGACTGGCTTATTTCACTTAGTTCAATGTCCTCCAGATTTTATCCTGAATGAAGACCATAGTCAGCATATAATACTGACAAAAGCCAAGAGATTTCTGGACTGAGGAACCAGAAGACAGAGTTAAGAGTATCTAGACACTTGGAAAATTGAGAGCCCCAGAAATAAAGAATGCTAGTGAATGTTGCAAATTACCTATACAACCTGTGCCCCAAATTCTAGCTGGCCCCTGAACTATGTAGGTATGGAGTAGATTCAAACAACTCAGTTAAGGATAGAAAAACTGAACTGTGATTTAAGTTACCACCCACTGTAGAAGAGGGGGAAAAAAATTAACACTCTTCTGAGGAATATAACATAATCCAGATTCTTCTTAACACAATATTCACAATGTCTAGAATATAATCCAAAATTAATGAAAACATAAAGAATCAGGAAAATGCAACCCATTCCCCAAAATAAAATAACCTTAACTGACACTGAGATAACTCAGTTGTTAGAATTATCAGGTAAATATTTTTAAGCAGGTAAATATTTTTCACCTTATACGCAGTGAAAATAAAGGAAAAATATATCCATGTTAATGAAAAGATAGAAAAATTAATCACAAAACAAAAATCATGAATAGAATCAAATAGAAGTTTTAAAATCAAAATATTAATTTAACTTAATTTAGAAGTTAAATTTAAAATTCAATTAATGGGCTCTATAGAATAATGAAAATTATAGAAGCAATACAGAACTTGAAGATAAATGTATAGAAAATAAAATCTGAAGAACAAATAGAAAATAGATTGGGAAAAAAGTTTCAGAACTTGAGGGTCATATGAAATAATAACAAAGCTACAATATGCATGTTGTTGTAGTTCCTAAAAAAGAAGAGAGTGAAATGGAAGAGAAAATATTTGAATAAATAATAATTGAAAATGTCAATAATTTGGTGAATGATCTACTTACAGTTCACAATGTTTACATTTTCCTTAGCACAGAATACTAACTACATTCTGAAATGTTGCTTTTTAGCATCTGTGAAAACAACAATTCCTTCTCCTTTCTTACCAAGATAAATGTCTTTGATGAATTAATTTGTCATGTAGAAATCATATAATTAAGCTTTAAATACCTTCTGAGGTATTTGTCAAAATTTTCTTTGACTAAATTGAAAGGAAGTCAACATATCTATGAATGCCTTAAAATGATATTTAGTAAGAATAAGGAAGGTTATGGTTATGACCAAATGTTTATAAATTGAAAATGCTTGTCTTCCAGAAAAGTAAAGTAAGACTTGACTGCTTTTCAAGTAGATACTGTAGATTATAGCACAGAAACACTGTAATGCAGAAATTGGTCAGTTATAAATATTTATTATGTAGGAGAAAGACAGCATAAACTAATATTTTTAAATATATAGTTTATTCTTGACCTTGTGTTGGGCTTTTTTTCCCTTTAATTCTCTGTATTTTAATCCATATTTTCCAGGAGATAAAAATGAGATTTAGTGAGCATAAAATAGCACAAGTAGTGACAGTTAGTTAATCTGATTTTAAAGTTTCTCATTTATCACACCTAATAATATAAAGAAGAAGAATGAACACACACTTATTTTATATAATGAAAACAACAAGAACAACAAAAAGCAATTTAGCAAATAACATCACAGATAATAGAAAATGGTATGCCTAGAGCACCATTTCAAAACCTGATTAAAGCAAGAAGCACCTATGGCCTCCTAACAAATCTGTATTTCTGCATATTTTCTTTTTTTAGTACTGCTGCCCAAGAGACACTACAGTGGTCTCTACAATATATAAAAATATATTAGGTGATGTGCTTGAAA
Source organism: Globicephala melas (assembly GCF_963455315.2). Classification (NCBI taxonomy): domain Eukaryota; kingdom Metazoa; phylum Chordata; class Mammalia; order Artiodactyla; family Delphinidae; genus Globicephala; species Globicephala melas. The sequence continues at coordinate 71,551,992 of NC_083319.1, read as the reverse complement.
GTTAATCCACTACTATAAAGCATAGTTATACGCTTTCAAGGATTTAAAATTACCTGATCAAAGCAGGAATAACTGTATTTAAGATAATTATCTCATATGAAACATTTTCTCAAGCACTTAAATCACAAAGTAATCAAGACAGTATGGTACTGACACAAAAACAGAAATATAGATCAATGGAACAGGACAGAAAGCCCAGAGATAAACCCATGCACCTATGGTCACCTAATCTATGCCAAAGGAGGCAAGAATATACAATAGAGAAAAGACAGTCTCTTCAATAAGTGGTGCTGGGAAAACTGGACAGCTATATGTAGAAGAATGAAATTAGAACACTCCCTAACACCATACACAAAAATAAACTCAAAATGGATTAAAGACCTAAGTGTAAGGTTGGACACTATAAAATTCTCAGAGAAAAAACCCCACATTTTGACATAAACCACAGCAACATCTTTTTTGACCCACCTCCTAGAGTAATGGAAATAAAAACAAAAATAAACAAATGGGAACTAATGAAACTTAAAAGCTTTTGCAAAGCAAAGGAGACCATAAAGAAGACAAAAAGACAACCCAAAGATAATGGGAGAAAATATTTGCAAATGAGGCAACTGACAAAGGATTAATCTCCAAAATAGACAAGCAGCTCATACAGCTCAATATCAAAAAAACAAACCCAATCCAAAAATGGGCAGAAGACCTAAATAGACATTTCTCCAAAGAAGACATACAGATAGCCAAAAAATACATGAAAAGATGCTCAGTATCACTAATAATTAGAGAAATGCAAATCAAAACTTCAATGAGGTGTCACAAATGGCCATCATCAAAAAATCTACAAACAATAAACGCTAGAGAGGGTGTGGAGAAAAGGGAACCCTCATACACTGCTGGAGGGAATGTAAATTGATATAGCCACTATGGAAAACAGTATGGAGGTTCCTTAAAAAACCAAAGATAGAACTACCATATGACCCAGCAATCCCACTACTGGGCATATACCCAGAGAAAACCATAATTCAAAAAAACACATGCTCTCCGATGTTCACAGCAGCACTATTTACAATAGCCAGTACATGAAAGCAACCTAAGTGTCCATTGACAGATGAATGGATAAAGAAGATGTGGTACATATATACAATGGAATATTACTCAGCCATAAAAAGGAATGAAATTAGGTCATTTGTAGAGACGTGGATGGACCTAGAGAGTGTCATAGAGAGTCAGAAAGAGAAAAGCAAATATCATATAATAAAGCATATATGTGGAATCTAGAAAAATGATATAGATTATATCTTAGTTGCAAAGCAGAAATAGAGACACAGATGTAGAGAACAAATGTATGGATACCAAGGGGGAAAATGTCGGGTGGGAGGAATTGGTCGACTGGGATTGACACATATATGTTATTGATACTGTGTATAAAACGGACAACTAATGGGAACATGCTGTATAGCACAGGGAACTAGCCTAGTGCACTACAGTAACCTAAATGGGAGGGAAGTCCAAAAGGGAGGGGATATCTGTATGTGTATGGCTGATTCATTCTGTTGTGAAGTGGAGGCTAACACAACATTGTAAAGCAACCATACTCCAATAAAAATTAATTAAAACAAAGCTATTCATTCCCTGGTATTAATAAAACTGTTTAAAGTTATTTCTTTTTCCTCTAAAATATTTCCTAGAAGTTTGGAAACTTACTCTTACAGAGACTCTGAAATATTTCACTGTTTAAGAGGGAGCATTTCCAGTGCCATTACCAGGAAAGCATGGTAATATTTGGGCAGAATGTGCTCCATGATAGTAAGTTTATACATGACTAGAACACAAAAATAATATTTAATTTTCATCTCTAAGTTTAGTGAAGTGGAAACCATGCAATTTTTTCTGTCAAATACTTACTAGCTTTCCTAAGTCTGGAGTAGCTCTTCCATAAAATGAGCTATATAACTATAAGGGGTGGTATAAGGAGGTAGGAGAAAAACTAGACAATTGAGCCATGAAATTCTCTTTAAGAAGCTGAACTTTTATAAAAGAGTTCTTTTGAATCCTAAAACATTTTGTGCAGATGAATATTAATGTGCATGAATATCTAGTAATTTTTAAAATATATCACTATTCAAAACTTTGTACAGGAAGCTACCTTTTAAAGCAAGAAATTTTATTCTCAAATTTTAAAAGCATCAGTGTATTAATCAGAATCAATACATTACTTTTAAAACCTTAGTCCCCAAAATATATTTAAGTTTTTCTCCTTCTTGAGGAAGCTACTTTGAATATATATATTTTTTAAAAGAATATATAACGTGTGACACCAAGATTGACTGATCATGGGATACAGAAATAAGTATTGCAAGTAAGGCTTCATGTTAATGATCATAAAGTGATGAAGGTATACCCACATTAATTATATGCCAACAACTTCCTATTTTTTATTTTATCAATATCAGTTAAGATTAATATTATGCAATATAAGGATACACATAACACTCAAGAATGAAATGGGATTCTAGGAAATTGATGGCAATCATGTCATAGTTCTTGAATATCCTTGAATCCAAAGATAAAAATAGACCAAATAACTCAATAGAAAACCAGAATCCCACGGACAGCCTTTATAATGAAATTAGGCAATGAGATATCACTATAAACCCCAAGATAATGTGAATAGGGGAAAAAAACCAACAATAGCCAGAAGTCCTACCTAGTATCAATGTCTCTGGGGGGAAGCAAAGAAAGCAATAGAGAATCTAATAGATCTGACAACAGTAGAAGCCCAAATAGCTTATTTACTAAAATTCATAACAGATCAATTCATATGCAGGAACTAAAATTAAGAAGAGGTTTACCTACTGCAAAAGTGAGTAAGTGGAGGGGTTTATGAGAAGTTGTGAAGGGTTTGGAGCAGCCTCACAAATTGAACAACCAGGGTTCACTGCACAATAGCAAAATACTTTAATAAAATGATATAAAACATGAAAGAACAGAAACCAGGATTATAAAAATTCTAAAACAAGATGACAGACCACAAGACATAATTAGAAATAAAAAATCATTTCAGATATGTAAACCAAATTAGACGGAATGCAAGAACAAATAAATACAACAGATTAGAGTTGTAAGATAAGTAAATAGTGAAAAAGATGAAATCTTAAAAATAAAAAAATTGAGAAAAAATTTTAAAAAAGGATTTGAGATACATGACAATTGCTAAAAATAGGGAAAAAAAGAAAAAAAAAAGAGAGAGAAAGATAGAAAAAGAGAGAGAGAGAAGTAAAGAAAAAAGAAGGTCCAAAATGGGTAATAGAAGTCTCTGAGGACAAATACCAAAACAAGGGAACAGAATAAATACCAGCTCAACTAAAATTAAAGTAACTTTTCTGAGCAATTAGAAAAAAATTTAAGTGTCATCAGTGAAAATGACTGAGTAGAGAACTCCAAAATCCCATCGTTCCACAAAAGAAGTGAAGTGAGGATTGTCAGAAGTATCTTTACTGGAACTTAGAAATACCGTATGCTAACACATATATATGGAATTTAAGAAAAAAAAATGTCATGAAGAACCTCAGGGTAAGACAGGAATAAAGACACAGACCTACTAGAGAATGGACTTGAGGATATGGGGAGGGGGAAGGGTAAGCTGTGACAAAGCGAGAGAGAGGCATGGACCTATATACACTACCAAACGTAAGGTAGATAGCTAGTGGGAAGCAGCCGCATAGCACAGGGAGATCACCTCGGTGCTTTGTGACCGCCTGGAGGGGTGGGATAAGGAGGGTGAGAGGGAGGGAGATGCAAGAGGGAAGAGATATGGGAACATATGTATATGTATAACTGATTCACTTTGTTATGAAGCAGAAACTAACACACCATTGTAAAGCAATTATACTCCAATAAAGATGTTAAAAAAAGCTAAAAAAAAAAGAAACTAATCAAAGCAACTAAGCAAATGTTTAATGAAGAAAAGCAAGAAACAGCTGAATCTCAATAAAAAAGATTAGTAGAGTTTTAATTTGCACTGGCCCCATCATCCACTCTCCAGCTGTGCAGCAGCCTTGAAGACAATAGCCTCTATTCTCAGTGGAGATTATAGCTTCCTAGGGAAACAGGGAGGGAGCCAGATGAACCTTACTCTCAAAGAATTTTGGCTCTTCATTTTGAAATGTCTTGTGGTTACCTGAAGGGTCAGGTCAAAGAACTTGGCTTTATTTCACTTAACTCTGAACTTTCCTAAGACTGAGATGGCTACTTGGCAATGTGTTTGTGAAAAACATTTAAAGGCAAATGCATTAGCCATTGCCACTTGGGTTAACAGATACAGTTGGGGTAAACAATAGACAAATCTAAAAGTGTAGGAGGAAAGGCTATGGAATGAGATATTTCTCGGAATAAGGGCTATGAAAAGCTCCCACATACTACTGAGAATCTAGAAGACAACAGAATGCCCAGGGCTGGTGTATGAAAGGTGTGCACCAACAATCAGAGCATAGCTGCAAATATTTGGATTTTTTGTTTTTTCTTGTTTCCAGGTATTTAGGGAAATTGCTGTCAAATCACAAGTTGACTACTATGATGATGAAACAGGAACTTCAAGGACTATACACAACAAAAAATATAGACTTTACAAAATTTGTGTGGGAAATCCACTAAACAAACAAACAAATGAAAAACTACAAAAAAACAGAACAGCAACAACAAAAATCCCTGGGGAACAGGAGAATCCAATTTTCAATACAAAAATTATGAGGCATACTACAAAACAAGAACGTATGACCCATACACAGGGGAAAAAAAGAAATTAGCATAAATTATCCTTGAAGAAACCCAGACATTGAACTCACAAGATAAAGATTTTAAGTCAATTATTTTACACATATTCATATTGCTAAAGAAAAGCATGGGAGAAGAACTAAAGAAAATAATGAAAACAATGTCGCACCAAATAGAATACCAATGAAGAGAGAAATTATAAAAAGGAACCAAACTGCAATTCTGGAATTAAAAAGTATGATAACTAAAATGAAAAATTCACTAGAGCACTTCAGCAGCAGATTTGAGAAGACATAAGAAAATACCAGCTAACTTGAGGACAAGTAAAATGAGATTAGGAAATCAGAGGACCAGAAAGGAAACAGAATGAATTAAATGAACAGAGCCTAAGAGATCCATATGTCAACATAGTCACAGTGGGAGTTCCTGAAAGAAGGGAGAGAGAGAAAGGTACAGAAAGATTATTTGATAAAAGTAATGACTAAATTTCCCAAATTTGATAAAATACATGAATCTGCATATCCAATAAGCTCAATGTATTTAAAGTAAGATAAACTGAAAGAGATCAAAATTGAGATACATTATAATAAATTGTTAAAAGCAAACAGAAAGGAAGAATCCTGAAAATAGCAGGGATCCTCCATACGATTAAAGCTGATTTCTCATCAAAAACCACTGAGGCTAGAAGCTGTGGGAAGGCATATTCAAAGTACTAAAAGAAAAAGAAAAAGAACCTGTCAAACAAAAATTATGTATCTGGCAAATCTATCTTTCAAAAATGAAGGAGAAAGACATTCCCACATAAACAGAAACTGAAAGTTTGTTGCTAAAAGACATGCCATAAAATAATGCTAAAAGGAGTCCTTCAGGACTTTTTTTTTTTTTTTTTTTAATGTTCCTCAGTGATATTGGCCTGTAGTTTTCTGTTTGTGACATCTTTGTCTGGTTTTGGTATCAGGATGATGGTGGCCTCATAGAATGAGTTTGGGAGTGTTCCTCCCTCTGCTATATTTTGGAAGAGTTTGAGAAGGATAGGTGTTAGCTCTTCTCTAAAAGTTTGATAGAATTCACCTGTGGAGCCATCTGGTCCTGGGCTTTTGTTTGTTGGAAGATTTTTAATCACAGTTTCAATTTCAGTGCTTGTGACTGGTGTGTTCATATTTTCTATTTCTTTCTGGTTCAGTCTTGGAAGGTTGTACTTTTCTAAGAATTTGCCCATTTCTTCCAGGTTGTCCATTTTATTGGCATAGAGTTGCTTGTAGTAATCTCTCATGATCCTTTGTATTTCTGCAGTGTCAGTTGTTACTTCTCCTTCTTCATTTCTAATTCTGTTGATTTGAGTCTTCTCCCTTTTTTTCTTGATGAGTCTGGCTAATGATTTATCAATTTTGTTTATCTTCTCAAAGAACCAGCTTTTAGCTTTATTGATCTTTGCTGTTGTATCCTTTATTTCTTTTTCGTTTATTTCTGATCTGATCTGTATGATTTCTTTCCTTCTGCTAACTTTGGGCTTTTTGTTTTTGTTCTTATTTCTCTAATTGCTTTAGGTATAAGGTTAGGTTGTTCATTTGAGATTTTTCTTGTTTCTTGAGGTAGGATTGTATTGTTATAAACCTCCCTCTTAGAACTGCTTTTGCTGCATCCCATAGGTTTTGGGTCGTCATGTCTCCATTGTCATTTGTTTCTAGGTATTTTTTTATTTCCTCTTTGATTTCTTCAGTGATCTTTTGGTTATTTAGTAGCGTATTGTTTAGCGTCCATGTGTTTGTATTTTTTCCAGTTTTTTTCCTGTAATAACTATTTGTTGATGGCCACAAAATAAATAAAGATGTAATTTGTGACAATAACAACATAAAGGGAGGGAGCTGGATAGGAAAAAAGTTAATGTGGGCTATTGTAACGAAGATGGTATTAACTCAAACAGTATTCTTATAAATTAAGATGGTATTTGTAATCTCCACAGGAACCACTAACAGTATAACTAGAAATCATTTAGTACTATATGAGAAAAAATCAAAATGCCAACTAGAAAATAATTATCTAACATAAAAGAACGCAGTAAAAAGGCATAGTAAAAAAATATATATATAAGACATACAGAAAGCAAAATGGCAAAAGTAAGTTCTCCTTTGTCTGTAATTTTATTGAATATGAATGTATTAAACTCTACAATTAAAAGATTGAGATAGAAAGGATTTTTTTAAAATTTCAACTATATTCTGTCTATAATATACACTCACTTCAAATTCCATGACACAAATAGGTTGAACATCAAAGAATGAAAAAACATATTTCATGTAAACAATAACCAAAAGCAAGCTGGAGTAGCTATACTCAGCTCGAGTGGGTTGTTAATATCAGATAATCTAGATTTTAAGTAAAAAATTGTTATAGGATATTACATAATGATAAAGTATCACCCTATCATGAATATATAATGATTATAAATATGTATGCAATAACAACAGAGCTTCAAAATATATGAAGCAAAGATTGACACAACTGAAGGGAAAAATACAGTTCAATAATAATTCTTGTATAATAAAACAACTAGATAAAAGATAAAGAAATATAGGCTGTGACGACTAAGAAACAATCATACCTAACAGACGTCTGTAAAACATCTCACCCAACAACAGCATAATACACATTTTTCTTAAGTGCACACAGAACATTCTCCAACATAGACCATATTTTAGGCCACAAAAAAAAAGCCTCAGTGAATTTAACAAGATTGAAATCATACAAAGTATCTTTGTGATAACAATTAAATGAGTTTGGTAATCAATAATAGAAAGAAATTTGGGAAAGTCACAAATATGTGGAAAGTAAACAACACATTCTTAACCAATGGGTCAAAGAAGATATCAAAATAGAAATGAGAATATACTTTGAGATGAACTAAACTGAAAACACAATATATCAAAACTTATGAGATAGAGTGAAAGCAGTGCTCAGAGGGAAATTTATAGCTGAAAACACTTTCATTAAAATCGAAGAAAGAGCTGAAATCATTAACCTAAACTTCTACCTTAAGGAACTGAACAAAGAGCAAACTAAACCCAAATCAAGCAGAAAGAAGGAAATAAAAAGATTAGAGCAGAGATAAATGAAACAGAGAAGAATGATAGAAAAACCAAACTAAAAGTTGATTCTTTGATGAGAATGAGTATAAGGATATTACTACTGACCTTATAGAAATAAAATAGATTATAAGAGAATACTATGAATGCTTGTATCCCAATAAATTAGATAACCTAGATGAAATAGACAAATTCCTAGAAACATACAAACTATCAAAAATGACTTAATGAGACACAGAAAATCTGAATAGACCTAATAAATAATAAAGCGATTGAATCGATAATCAAAAAACTTCAAATAAATAAAAGTCTAGGACAAGATGCTTTTAACGGTGAACTCTACTGAATGTGTAAAGAATAATTAACACCAATTTTTCTCAAATTTTTTCAATAAATAGGAGAGGAAAAAATTTCTATCTTATTCATAAGGTTAGTGTTACCCTGCTTACCCTGACCCCAAAGTCAGAAAAAGACATTAGAAAAGGAAACTACAGACCAATACAGCTTATGAATATAGATATAAAAATCCCTAATAAAATACTAGCAAGCTGAATTCAGCAGTATTTAAAAGAATTTTACATTATGATTCACTGTGATCCATTGGATCCATTATGTGATCCATTATGATCCAATCTTCCCAGGAATACAAGGGTGGTTCAGAATTCAAAAATCAATTAACATAATACACCACATTAACAGAATAAAATTTTTATAAAACCCACACAGTTATCACAAATTGATGCAGAAAAAGTATTTGACAAAATCCTAAACCATTAATAACAAAAATATTAAGTTATAAACATATACAATATGATTAAAATTACAGTAAGTCCCCTACATACAAACCTCAAGTTGCAAACTTCCAAAGATGTGTATGTGTGTTCACATGTCCAAACACGTAAGTTGGTTCACACGTCTGGCTTACATTGTCATGTGCGTGCATCCTCTACAAGTGGTTGTGCTTTTGTGTACCCTACTATATAGTTCTGTATAGAGTACAGTAGTACATATCTTTTTTTCAAGCCTAGGATGTCTCGAAGCAAGCGTAAAAGCAGTGGTGACGTAGCGGTACTGCTAAAAAGTGCCAAGCAATAACGATGGAAACAAAAGTGAAAATAATTGAGAGAGTGGAGCATGGTGAAAAGATGGTAGGCGTCACTAGTTCTTATAACATGAATTGTTCAACCAACGATATGATTCTAAAGAACAAAGACAAGATCATGGAACATGTGCCAATGATGTCAACAATACTATCGAAGAAGTGTGGAAAAGTGATGGAGGAGATGGAGAAACTTCTCAGCGTGTGGATGCAGGATCAGCATCAGCATCGAGTCCTGCTCAGCTTAATGCTGATTCAAGAGAAAGCTAAAAGCCTTTATGAAAACTTGAAGAATAAGCATGGGGAAGAATCAGAGGGCACACCTTTTAAGGCCAGCCACTGCTGGTTTCATCAGTTCAAGGCTAGAGCCAACCTTCACAATGTAAAAGTAAGTGGCAAGGCAGTGAGAGTGTAGGTACAGTAGCTGCCCGGGAATTTCCTGAAACTCTTCAAGAAATTATTGATGAAGGTGCGTATTTACCTGAGCAGGTTTTTAGTGTGGATGAGACAGGACTGTACTGGAAGAGGATGCCAGACCTAAGTTACATCAGTAAGGAGGAAAGGTTGAAGCCAGGCTATAAAGCAGCAAAAGACAGGCTACTCTTTTGTTTGGTGGCAATGCTTCTGGCGAGATGAAGCTAAAGCCTCTCTTAGTTTATCATTCAGAGAACCCAAGAACCCTTAAAAACATACCCAAGGGCTCTCTTCCTGTTATGTGGAAGAGTAACCACAAAGCCTGGGTTACACAGGCAATTTTCCAGGACGGGTTTTTCCACCACTGTATCCCAGAGATAGAGAAATATTGCTTGGAGAAGGATGTCCCATTCAATATTCTTTTGCTGCTCAACAATGCTCCAGGCCCCCCCCCCCATTCATGGACAACTTTCATCCCAACGTCAAAGTAGTGCATCTGCCACCGAATACTACATTGCTCATCCAACCTATGGACCAGGGAGTTATAGCAACTTTCAAGAATATTATTTATGTCACACTTTTCATCAGGCAGTAAAGGAGAGTGGTGAATCAGGAACAACCTTGCAACAATTTTGGAAGGACTATAACATCTACAAGGCCATAAAAAACACTGACTGCTTGGCATGAGGTTACAGCTGTCACCATGAATGGGGTTTGGAAGAACGTTTGCCTTCAGTTTGTTCACGATTTTCATGGATTTGAGAAGGTGGATCAGGAGTCCAAAGAGGTCTTCAGCAACTTAGTGACCCTCAGTGCAAAGCTGAAGCTACATCTGCAAGAGGACGACTTCATTGAACTCCTTGCTGTGCAACACAAGGAGCTTACTAATGAAGACCTGATGGAACTGGAAGCCCAGAAAAAGGGCAAAGAGAGACAAGAGGAAGAAGCAGTAACTGAAAAACTGATGAGATTCATGATGCAGGAAATGGTAAGGGGATTTTCTTACTGTACTGTAAGATTAAAAATGTTTTATTTTTTGTGTGTGTTTGTTTTTTCTATATTTGTGTGAAAAGTATTATAAACCTATTACAGTACAGTACTATATAGCCAATTTTGTTAGTTGGGTACTTAGGCTAACTTTGCTGGACTTACAAACAAATTGGACTTATGAACCTGCTCTCAGAATGGAACTCATTTGTATGCAGGGGACTTACTATAGTGTAATACAGTGGACACTGGAACAACACAGGTTTAAACTGAACAGGTCCACATAAAGTAAATTTCTTTGCAGTAAATACATACTACAGTACTACATGATCTGAGGTTAGCTGAATCCATAGATGCAGAATCTCAGATACAGAGGGCCAACTGTAAAATTATAGGCAGATGTTCCACTGTAAGGAAGGTCAACACCCCTAATCTCCATGTTTTCAAGGGTCAACAGTATTTAGGAATAAATTTAACCAAGAATTTGCAAGATTTATAGACTGAGAATTACAAAATATTGCTGAAATAAATTTTAAAATACCTAAATAAATGGAAAGACACCACACGTGTTGATGGATTTGGAACATTTAATATTGTTAAGATAGCTATTCTCCCCAAATTGATGCACCAATTCAATGCATTCCATATCAAAATCGCAATTGCCTATTTTATAGACATGGACAAGCTGATCCTAAAATTTATATAAAATTGCCAGGGACACAAATTAGCAAAACACTCTTGAAGAAGAAGAACAAACCTGGAGGATTCACACTTCCAGATTTCAAAACTTACTTTAAATCAACAGTAATCAAAACAGTGTGGTATTAGCATAAGAATAGATATATAGATCAATGGAATAGAATTTAAAATACAAAAAATTGGCATCTATGGTCAATTTCTTTTTGACAAAGGTGCCAAGACCATTCCGTTTGGAAAGAATAATATTTTCAACAAGTGGTGCTGGGAAACCTGGATATCCACATGCAAAAGAATAAATTTGGATACATACCTCACACCATATGGAAAAATTAACTCAGTGTAAGAGCTGAAATTATAAAACTCTTAGAAGAAAACATAGAGTAAATATTCATGACCTTTGATTTGACAATGGACTCTTAGATATGACACCAAGGACAAAACCAACAAAAGAAAAATCCAGAATATTTGGACTTCAACAGAATTAACTTTTGTGCATCAAATATCACTATCAAAAAGGTAAGAAGACAGCCTTCAGAATGAGAGACAATATTTGTAAAAATCCAGAATATATAAAGAACTCTTACAGTTCAACAAGAAAAAAAGAAAAATAACCAGATTTTAAAAGGGGCAAAGAACTTTAATAGACATTATTCCAAAGAAGGTATACAAATGGCCAATAAGAATATGAAAAAAAACTCAATATCATTAGCCATTTAGGGAAATGCAAATTAAAACCACAATAAGATATCACTTCATATCCATTAGAACATTATAATAATTTTAAAAATGGAAATAAGTGTTAGTGGGAATGTAGAAAAATTAGGAACCTCATACATTGCTAGTGGGGATGCCAAATACTGCAGCTGCTAAGGAAAACACTTAGGAAGTGCCTCAAAATTTAACATTAGAATTAACATGTGATCCACCATTCTATTCCTAGTTATATATCTAAGAGAACTGAAAACAGGTGTTAAAACAAAAACCTGTACTCAAATGTTGATAACACAATTATTTATAATAGCCAAAAAGGGGAAATGACCCAAACATTTATCAACCAATGAACAAATATAGAAAACATTTTACAGGTACATATGGTGGAATATCATTCAGTCATAAAAAAGAAGGAACTACTGATACATGCTCTAATACGCGTGAACCTTGAGACATTATGCTAAATAAAAGAAGTCAGACATAAAATTCCACGTATCGTATAATTCCATTTATAAGAAAGTGCAGATTAGTCAAAACCATAGGGACAGAGAGCAGATTAGTGGTTGCTAGGGGCTATGAGGAGAGTAAAATGAGGAGTGATTGCTTAATGACTATCAGTTTTATTTGGGGGGGTGATAAAATATTCTGTATTAGATAGTGGAGATGATTATAGATCTTCATGAATTTACTAAAAATCATTGAATTGTATGCTTTAAAATGGCTAAAATGATGAATTTTAAGTTAAGTGAATTTTATCTCAAAAAAAAATAGAAATTGCACATTAAAAAGTACACCATGGCATATCTGAAAATACTGAGGCACGACAATCAACATTGAGATATTGCCTAGTAAAATTAGTTGACTTGAAAAGAAAATTCTTTTGGACATACAAATATGAAGAACTTAATTAAGAAAAAGATAATATAGATTCTTATCAGGTTTTTTAATAGCAACATTTTATGTTAGAAGAAAATTGAGTGAGGTATTTAAGTTACTCAAGGAAAGAAAATGTGAGCCCCCAATTTTGTAACCAGCAATAGACTTTAAAGGACACAAACTGTTTTCAACACTCAAGAACTCAGGAAGTGTTCCTCTGAACCGTTCCTGGGTAATCTACTTTAGAATGAGCTTCAGACAACAGAAAAATATCAAAAGATATCAACATAAGGACCTGATGATGGGTATTACATATATATTTATTATAGGACTAAAATTAAATGAGGGTTAAAAGAATCTAATATATATAATCTATATGCTCTAACAATGCATATATAGCATAGTTATAAAAGTTGAGTCCATTCGGGTAGTTTACACTTTACCAGAAATTTGCCCATTTCACTTAAGTTTTCAAATTTATTGACATAAAGTCAGTTGTACTAATCTCATGTATTTTAATGGTTGCTGAATACTTATTTTCATCTCCTTTTTAATTCTTAATATCATTCACTTGGGCTTGCATTCTCTATTCTTTTCTCTTTATCATTCTTGCCCAAAGTTTATCATTTTTATTAGTCTTAGCAAAAAACCAGCTTTTATCTTTGATGAAACCCTGTTGTATTGTCCTCACTAATTTCAATTCTTATCTTTATTGTTTCATTTCTTATACTTTCTTTGCTTTTGTTCCTAGTCATTTTTAAAAATTTCTTGAGTTCAATGACAGTCTTTAGCATTTTTCTTATTCCAATAAACATTGAAGGCTATAAATTTCCCTCAAAAATCACTTTATCTCCTTCTCAAAGTTTTGATAGGTATTATTTTAACTATCATTAATTTTCCATTATGAATTCTTATTGGGGCCTGCTTAGGCTCCAGACTTTTTTCCCCTGTGATGAGCATGTGGGCCATTAAAATCCTGCCTCTGGGTCTCCATGGATTATTGATATCTCCAGAGATAAAGCTGACTCCTGCATTCTCTTAGCCCTATGTATTATTTCTTGGCATTTGTGTCCTTTGAGGATTTCATTTGCATTATGCCACATATTTGAAATCATTATATTGCATTACACATTTTATAGGTACTTTTTCAGAAGTTTCTCTGTGCATATCATCCATACTATTACCAAAAATAGAAGCTCAGCAGTTACTTCTATAAATATCTGTGATACTCTGCATTTCTAAAGGGCAGAGATTGTCCCTAAATCATCCTTTTCCTCAGTTTGAAGGCCTAACACAGTGCAGTATATTTTGAATTGTGAATAAATGAATGAATAAGTGTCCATTTGGAAGAGCTTGGCAAGTAACTAAAATTAAACCAAGAAAATCTACATAATATTATCAACTAATTTCACTTATTTTATAATATAAACATATGATTTAAATTCTCTAGCATCATTTTAAACAAAAATTCTAGGATCAGATTTTATTAGAAGTATTTTTACACAGTAAAAAAGCAAACCTGTCTAATTTCTTAAAATACTTGAAAAGGGCAATAGTCACTCTAGTTTTAGTATCTTTCCAAAGGGACTAGACCCAAATATCACAAAAAGAGTTTTTGAAGATTATTCTTTAGAAGTGCAATTTTAGTTGTGAATTTCTGCCTTTACCAATAACAAAACATCAAAAAGAGAAGAAAAATACCCTGACCAGTCAAGCAAATAAAGCGGGATCTTTTTCCATGGCTTCAACACAAAGTTTATTTAAAACACACACACGCACACGCACACGCACACACACACACACATCACACAGGACATAGACATAATTTCTTTGTTGGAATCTGCCCAAGGTACAAATTTAACTCCTTTATGTTAACCTAAAACCATGGGACTTTTAATGATCATGATTCTTTATGAATAATCTAAGAGATGGGACCTCCAACCAGCACAGTTCACTAATATCCCACTGACGCTGCGAATCACCACTGACTCACATACATACCCCCTAGTGAATCCCTTACAGCACACTTCCCTTAGCTTTTAAAATCTGACAGATCAATTTGGTACAATTGCACAGGTGGAATATGTAGGTTTAAGTTCTTTTTTTCATGTTCTCCCAGTCATTCTCCCCTTCATCATCAGAGTCATTCTCCATGCTACTAAGAGTGTCTTTTAGAAAAAAAAAATCTTTTATTTCATTCCCTTCATTCTTATATCCCTTCTTCCTTTCTATCCTTTTCTTACTTCAAAATACTGTATCTCTTTTTCACTTTTTCCATTTCCCTCTCTGCTGTTCTTTACAGTGGTTTGGTGTTTGTACTGAACTTCTCGCCTCTTTCGCTTATCAAGGTTCAATTTAATTGACTTGGTGAGAGGTTATACAAGTAAGATGTCCTTCTAAATTTTGCTTCCTGTTGTCAGGCTGAAGGAGAAAAACAGGATAAATCTCAGCTTCAGTTGTTAAAAGGTGTAATTTCCTTAGGAGCTTGAATTTGATCCCTTCAAGTTTTGTCCTATAGCACATTCATTTCACTTCTAATTGATAAGTCTCCACCTTGGTCAGAGTTCAATTCTTCCGAGAACCCAGAATAACTTCTCTAGTTGATGCTGTCTTTGGTCACTATTTATGCTCTCTCTTGTCAAAGTCACAAGGCACTTGCTTCCATTTACCACATTTGGTCTTTCGTTTCCATGCTGAGTAACATTTTCTGGATATGACGAATCTATTTTTTTTTTTCCTACAAGAATAGACACTAGGGATCTAATTATGGTAGTCACAACTCTTCTAATAGATATGTTAGTTTTGAGCATGATGTATGATGTTTCTAGGAGTCTACAGAGAGAACTGAATTATCAGCTCTGTCTTGCTGCTGTTATTGTTTGGGTGCCACATCTCTGCAGCTGTTCTAAAGAGGGTTCATTCTAGCTATATGATGTGTTTTAAAAAATATTTTTTTATATATTGTCATTATCTAACGTTATTTGAACATCTACCATGTACCAGGTATTGTTCTAAATACCTTACAATGTTATACCATTTAATATCAGTGAAATTGGTAAAACTGTCCATCTGCAGAAGTGGAGGCACAGGGAGAAATCTGAGGTCACATGTTATATGAACCCTGGTTAGTCTAAACCCAAGTCCTCACTCTTTTTTTTTTTTTTTTCAAGTCCTCACTCTTAATCATCATTCCACAGCTGCCTGCTTGGATAATCATGATAAGCTTGATTTCGGGAATTTTAAATAGCAAGTGCCAAGTGCTTTATTATTTGGTTAGTTGCCCTTTTTAACAGCCCTGAGGAATACAGAAAATATTGTCATTTAATTTTATGGCTGGTGAAAATTAAGCAGTTTGATTTAAGATTTCTTGATGTTCCTCAGTAATGACTCCCAGTCTGACTGCTCTACAGACAAGCAAACATTTTAATTCTCCAAATAGCAATGATGTATTTGGACTTTATTAATAGAAGAGTATTCATGGTATCATTATTAACACAGTATTTTAAAATTTTGAAGGAAAAAGCAAAAATTAGGGATGTCTAAGGAAAAGTATATGCAGTTATTCAAATAGTCTTATAAACTTACAAATACAACTGTAAATAAAAACAAAAGAGTGAAAATATTCTTTATGCAGAGAATTCTAACATATATTTAACTAGCACTTACAAAGCACCTACTGCTAAGCATTGTGCAAAGTACAATGAAGAGACTGGCATCCTTTCAGATAGAGGGCTTTACGAATGTCACTTGTGTATATACCTGGTTATGTTCAATTCTCTCTCAGGGGTGTGGTTGATGACGAAGAGAACTCAAAGAACCATCACAGAATGTCATTTAATAATAGACCATAATGTCCTCTTGAATGTCAGTTCTTGTCTCAGTAGCCTCATAAATGGGAATGGAAGGAACACAAATATGGATAGAATAGAAAGGAAAGCAGTTAAATAAAAATGGAAGTTTCTATCATGGCCAAAGCAAATATAAAGAAGGTCAGATTCATTAAGCCCTCCATTAACCAGCTCTGCCAGAGTTGCTCCCACTTCCCCACTGTCAACTTCCTGTTCGACAATAAGAACAGACTTTTTGACAAGAGACCTCATCAGCATCCTCCAAATCCTTGAACTAATGTTTCTTTTAAGACTTAGAGTGTAAGAAAGAGAGAGATTTAAATCCCAGCATTATTTAGAATTATCAGTTGAGAAGAGGACTTTCAAATTTTCCTCTCAAGATCTCTTACTCCTATTTGCTGGCATCCTGGAAATCTTATAATGACTGATCAAGAAATGATTCACAAGGTCACTTATTCCCAGAGAATCAAAGGGCAGGGCAGGAAAAATGCTACTCTCCCCAATTAAGCCAACCACAAAGTTCCTGGAAAGCTTACTGACAGCTTAATCAAATGGTTCTGGTAGTTTTAACTGCTTGGACTGTTTCAGGCTTTTCCTTCAGTAAGGAAATGGAACTTGGACAAGCATGAATTTGCAGTATCGTCATTGGCAAAGGAAATGCCAGTGCATTTGTTAGCGCAGAAGAATTAAAAATTCCTGAATACAATTCATCATCTACATCTACCCAAAGAAAGGCAGATGGAAAACTCAGATTAGAAGTTGAGAGAAATGGACAATGTTTTGTTTTAAAGAAATAAAACAAAAATCTGAGTTTAAGCCTCAGTCAACCAGGAGTTTATTACTTTCTGTCACCTTCCTCATTTCTGGAAACAGAGAATTTAAGACACACACTGTCATCCAGTCCAATTATTGCCATAGGGCTGTCATTCCACAATAACCCTGGTAGACAGTTTATCTAGACTCTATATGAACATGTCCAGTGATAGCAAAGTCCATCATGGAAAAAGAAATATTCATTCCACTGCTTTATAAGTCTAACAGTTTAAAAAATAAATAAGGGCTTTCTTACTCTGAGAAACTTCTGTCTTAGTAGTGACCCTGGACATACTTCATATATGAGACTGATCTTCACATATTTTGAGATAGCTGTCAGTCAAACTCAGCTATTCCACTTCTCTGGGGTGAAAATCCTCAATTCTCAGTGTTAAATAACATATTTCTTTAAGATATTGCTCAAAAATCTTTCACTACTCTGGTCATCCCTTGAACATGATTTTAATGGTTAACGGCTCACAAAAATGTGGGGTTCTGCAAAGTAAGAAAGATAAAAGCAACCTCTCCCAGCCAAAGGCAGTCATGGTACTACCAGACAGGTCTTGGTGTTGCCAGAAGCTGGCCTAGAACTCACAGAAAGATTATGGCATTGTTCTCTTGAACTTAAGCAATTTCACAGAGCACTCACGTAAGACAAGGTCACTCTGACCATGATGCATTAAACCAAAAATAAGACCACTTTGTAGACTTTACACAAAACTGACCATACAACCTTTATCCTAATTAATATGAGTCCCTGCAGGTTTTCTTCTTCTTTACCAAGCTTTAGTCTCACTTCATTCCTCCTACCTTCTCAATAGAAATGACTAAGATACCCAGTCATAATGTTGACAATAGGACAAAGGCAAGGCAAAAAAAAAAATTTGACACTGGATCTGAGAAACGAAGATAAGGCAATACTATTAGGTTGGCCAAAAAGTTCGTTCGGGTTTTTCCGTAAGATGTTATGAAAAACTCGAATGAGCTTTTTGACCAACCCAATAGTACTGTACTACCATTACCTCTACTATTACTAATAATAACAAAATAATAAAATTAGAGTTAACATTCACTAAGTTCTTGGTCTGGATTACGGAAGGCCTTGTGCAAAACAATTTACCTACATTATCTCTTCAATGTGCATGATTTATTAAATACAGTTATACTCATTTTACAGAGTAGAAAAAAAAGTGATGCTTGTGAAAGTAATTAGCACAAGATCACTAAGTTAATAATTAAGCATTGGAACCAAGATCCAAAATCCACACGCCAAGATTTTATTCACTCAGTTGTAGGCAGTGCGTAGGGCTGACATTTTTGATGTGATTGTGTCTAACCAAAAGAAAGATGCCTTTTGAAATTTGTCTGACCAGAGGATGTACTTATTACAGATGCTCAAAAAGGTACATGTGTGCCAACTATGAATCCTCTTAATACAGGAAGAATCCATGCCAGTCTTGGCTCAAACATCCCTTCTTTGAAGAATTTCCTTGAAGTTTGGGTAATTTTTATTATTTCTATTAACTCTCAGTTCCAAATACATCTGTCAATTCTTATATGCCAAGCACCAACTAGGAGATTGTTCTGTATCAACCAAATTATCATTTTGTTCCATCTCTCACTAAGCTCCCACTGCCTCATCAAAAGTTGGAAATATCAGTACCCAAGTTCTACTGGATAATCAGGGTTATTATTTGTCCCCATGATCTTACTCTGACAAGGAAGATGATGATGTTTATAAAATCTTTTCCCACTCACTTTTGGAAATTCAAATAATCTGCTTGGTGATTTGTTACTGACTAAAAAACAAAGATTATAACCCAGTCATGCTTGTTAGCAAAAGCACTTACCAATTATACATTTTCCAACATAAAAATTCACAGAATCATAAATATTACAAAATTATAAAAATAATTAGCAACTCTTCAATGAACCAAAGACACGGGGTGAAACTCCAAAACGAATGTTAATAGAAAACTCCAGGTCCTTCCTAAAAATACAAAAAAGGCAATCTATGTAGTTCACCCTTTCCCAAAAACGTCAATAAACTCTGTTAGTAATTTCAGAAAACAGCTAATGCAAACAATGTCAATTTCTGAGGAAAAGAAAGAACTTAGTTGTTTAGTTACCAAGATACCAACAATTGCTTGGCTCCAGTTTTATTCCAAATGATACCAGGATGAAAGCTTTGGGAATTGAAATCATTTTCTCTGAATAGTCCTGGATCACATATAATAGAGGGCAGTTTCAGGGCAAAAGACTCCACCCAGAGACTGAAAACAGCAATACAAATTAGCATGGCCCACAGGCCAATAATCCATAAGAAATAAGAAATAACACTATAGGCAAGTGAGATGTGATTTTGTTAAATGGTGAAAAGAGTGCCATGCTAAATATCACAGAATGAGAGGTATGGAAAGAGTCTTACATATACTTATTTGGCTTTATAATTTTTTTTTTTACTGTATCTCTTATCCATTTACTGTAAGCTGGATGAAGATAGAGAGATCAGCCTTGACCACTTTTGTATTACAATTCTTTAAGAGAATAATTAAGAGAATGAAAGAATGAAAATCTACCAGGCCTTTTGCAATGTACATCTGTTACACTGTGTGCTCAGCATTCACTCCACATTTATCTCATAGCAGGACTTCTATTTTCCCAAGGAATGCAGAGACTTTCTACTCTTAGCCCACATGTTTCAGGTGAGACTAACAATACCGACCCTTCATGGTTAATTAAAGGCATGTTATGTGATTCAGTGCAAACTCATCAGCATACTCCATCTATCTATCTGTAGTAATTTATTCGGGAAAGGGCACATGACCCAAAAGAGATTAGTGAAACTAAATTCCAAAGATCTGGGGGTAACTTTAAGGCTAGGAATCTTAGTTGTAAGAAAACCTATATATTTTTAAGACTACCAAATGTAAGTTCCTCCCTGAGAATGAAGTTAACATAGACTAATAAACAGCTGCTAGAGATAGTGGTTACTTACACACACACAGACACACAGACACACACACACACACACACACACACACACACAAAGATACAGGGAGAGTATTCTGTTAATATTTCTTTGTTTTGACCGTTCTTGAAGCTTGGCTTCCTGAACAGGTAAATTACCTTTTTATGCTCAAATCATTTTGAATTGGGCTACTTTCATTTATAACTAAAAGAGTTAATAATATACTCTTCCTTGTACATATGGAAAAACTAGAGCTCAAAGAAGGGAAGTACCTTGTACTTCCTTAGGTTTAATACCTTGCAGTGAAAGAAATGTAACTAGAACCATGGCTCCTAACTTCCAGATCTTTCCACCATGCCAGGCTGCCTTTATTAAATAATTCACTATGCTTATTAAAGGCTTGGAAGATTAAGAAAAGGAATACTTATAATTTTATATTTCAATCAATAAAAAATTTTTCTTTGGAGAAAAAACAAAAAACGACTTCTATAAGATGCACCTGTTTTCCTCAATTATGGTCCTCCAAGTTGAAGACAGAATTTGAATCTCTGAGTTCATTTGGCCAGTTAGCTTTCTGCTGAGACTGCCCGAAGAGGAGCCAATGGTGCCCAAAGGGTAGTCTAAGAAATAAGTAAAATTACTCATTGAAATTTGTATTACCAGAAACAACACTTGTCCATCCGGCAGGTAATTTGTAGTAATGTTTAGTAATTGATAGCAATTTCTAGTAATTAATGCTGAGCCATTTCTTCACTCAATATTGGTTTCTCTTAGTGAACCCAGTACTAAGAAAAGGAATTAGTGGTTGATGACCATGTCTGGTATTTAAATGCTTTACTAAGCAGAGGACGTACAGAGTTAAGGAAGAAGTAGCTAATTTACAAGGTTAGATTGCCTAAGTGGTTTTGTACTGAAATAAATATCTCAGATTACATGATTAACAAATATAGGGGTTTGAAAGGAAAAAGAATACATACCTGGAATGCATTGGACCTTTAATGGGTATGAATTTCCATTTAATATATTGCCTTTTGGGTTAACTCCAAACACTCTATATTTTCTAGAGGGATAAAATAGCTTAAATCTATTGAAAAGTTCTGTGAAGGATATTTAAACCCATTATGCTAATTGTCATTGTGATAGTTAATGGATCAATAGATCAGAATAGGATTCCTCTTGCTAGAATGGAGTTTCCTTGGCAATGTACTTTCACTTTGGTAGATCAAAGAGTAAACTTGTAGCCAGGATTATATCTATGATATATTAAATATTATCCAATTGTTAAAGGGTTCTATAAAATCACTGAATTGACTTAATTGTAAGCTCCAATTGGCTTTAAATACCATTAATTTATTTCACATAAATGTATAAGACTTCAATAGTAAGTTTAAGTTGAGAGTTTGCACATACATATGTCAATATATAAATATTCAAAGTCAGGTATTTTATTTTCTTTTTGAAGTGCTGACCACTGGGCCTACCTTCATCTCTGTTTCTATCTTCTTGGTCCCTCCCTCATTTTCTGCCCCTTTTCAGTCTATCTGGCAACTGTAGCATCTCGTGGGGTATTGTTTATTGTTGTTTCATGACCTACTTCTCAGACTTTTTTCTCTTTTGCAAAAACCCTTTGAAACCCTACAGATCTAAACATTTAAGTGCTATAATGTTCAACAATCAATATCTAACCTTGAGAAGTCTGCAAGTTCCTAGAAGAACAATTTTCAGCATTCATCCTAAGTAAATAACAAGGAATGTATATATCAGTAATTTAAAATCCCCAATATTTTAAAGCACATAGAGATGAAGCAATCACTATATAATAGCAAGTGCGAGAACTATTTTGATTTAGTAATTACTGATGAATGTAAAACCTTTTCTTCTCGATCCTTTTCATAATAGGAGTATTTGTGGTTTGGGTAAATCATTGAAATTGTCAATCTAATTTCACTCCGTCTCTAAATATCTGAAAGAAAACAATATTTTGGCACCATCAGTAAACTAGGATGACTTTGACAGACAACCAAGGATGGAGAGCTTCATTCCTAAGCCCTTGAAGTCTTGAATCCTCCTGGGTTATTGATCTATTTAAATGTATAGTGGTTGAGCTATCATCAAAATGTAATGACCTCTTCTGTCACTGAAACCAGAAAACTATATTTGGGTCAGGAGAAATCTAGTTACGTAACCGCCTTGAAAGGTAAAAAAAAAAAACATATTATTTAAAGCATAGTTAGTTCTACTAAAATTGTGAAGCAAGGGACTCTAGTTTCTAGTCTCTGCCTACTTTATACTTCCTCTTTTACAACTCTCTTTCCTTTCCTCCAAGCAGAGTATCTACACTGTTTTAACCCAGCTAACTCCCTCCCACATTACTCTCTTCTTTTAGCAATACTATGTATTCTTAAACAATTACTCCTTTCTCTTCACAGCAAATAATTTGGAATAATGTTCCATAATTTGACAGCAATTCCTAGTAGTAATAGATAATTGTAGTGAACAAAAATGGGCTTTATGGACAGACATACTTATATTCAGATCCCTGGTCTCAAGTCTGCTAACTATATGTCCTGGGAAGACTGTTTTCATCTCTTTGAGACTCAGTTTCTTTCTTCCTTTCCTTCCCATCATCTTTCCTTCCTCCTTCACTTCCTCTCATCCTCCCTCCCTTCCTCTCTTCCTTCCTTTTTCTTTCTTACTGTAAAATGAAGATAAGATTCACCATTTTGATGTTGCCTTGAGGTAAAAATGAGATTAAATCTGCAAAAGTACTACGTTCAGCTAATGTTACCTAACTTTTCACACTTGTATTCTGCTAGGTATAAGTTAAGGAAAAACTGAACTAGTAATACTAGGTAACATTTATTGAGGGCTTATTACATTATCAGGGATCCTTCATGGCCTATTTTAAATGCTGCCCCCTTCTAAAATATTTAATAATATCCCCAGTTAGTATTATCTCTTTTTCCTTTGATAACTTTAATATCTTTTGTGTGTTGTGAATTTACTCACATTTGTATTTGTGTACCTTACTCTTCTTACGAGAATATAATTTCCTGAAAATAATACTCCATTTTGGACATCTTTTTATTTCCTGTCTAATCACACAATTTTAATGTAGACTGTATGAAGTCAAAATAAATCAAGTTAAATTTAAAGAGATTAGTAAACAATCTCATGCTGAAGTATAACTTCTTTCACTCACATACACTAACGCACATGTGAATACATCTTATGATGGTGAAATTTAAGAATCAAATATTAGTTGCTTAGCTGCTAAAGAAAATGTTTTGGATAAGTCTGATTGGTGGAGCAGTGTCCTAATTTACATTCCACAAATTACTTCTCCAACTATTACAAGTCATACTCTTCAATTCGCATTCTAAGATGTCAACCTTGGTCATTATGTTCTCTTTGTTTTTAAAGCACATGAATCTTCTTTCAATTAGCACAATAAATACACTTCAAAAATTCAGTGAAAGAATTATAGATAGAAAAGCTTTGCTATCATTATAAAACTGTTATTGAAGTTACAATCCAGAATATTGTCCAGAGCATTTTATAATGACTCTCATAATAATGTCTTAGTGTTCAGAGTCAGGAAAATGTTAGTTTCCCAGGAAAATGGATCATATTCCTATTTTTAGCTAATAAAAATCATGCAAGACTTTGTGTTTCTCTACTTTCTTTTGCTAAAAGTCAGAGCTATCATTCATGCTCAAGAAATTTACTCCCCTGTCCTCACCCTATCAGGTAGCTCTTTTTCTTTTACGGGTGTTTTAATGTTTTGTAATCTCTTTGCCTTCTAGTAGAGTATATCAAACCTTTTTGTGGAGGTGAGCAGAATAAAGTTAATAAATAAATGAATGCAATACTTACTCTTCCATATGTCCACCTTCACCGTTAGACTGAGTGCTTTTAAACTAATGTGGTAGAGCCTATGTTGAAGGATTTGTTGCCCAGCTCATAGGAACACTTGGCAAACAGAACTTCTGCTGTCTGCTCCTTTCAGAATTGCCTTACTGGCAGACTGCCACATTATCCAAGGTCACCCTTCTTCCTAAAGCATCACACAAACAATGACTAATCATTGAAAGTCTAAAGTCCACGTGTTCTCAGTACAACTGGGACAAGTATGAAGGAACATTCTCAAGAGTGCCCAATGTGATTGGCTAATTTTGTCATTGGGATTGCATCACAGAGAAAATGAGAGAGAAGCTCTCATTTTCTACAGAGTGAAGGAAGATACAGTTGAGTACCACGCCAAAAACTCCCAATCAAAGAAGGCCTGCTTTCCCAAGGTCAGGGTCCTTGCTGGCAGAGTATGAGATACCACCAAATAAGCTGGAGACATTAGGGATGATGTCCATGAATATCTATAATCTTCAGATTCCCCCAAACCTTCTGAGTTTGTGGAAGCACCCTAAAAATCTCTATTTAAATCTAGTATTCCCCTCTTTCTTGAAGATGATTTAGACAACATGTGTTCCCCACTCCTCCTTCTTGGCCAGCGGTCTATAACCAGAGTTAAGTTATAATGTAAGCCAGCTAGGGATGCGATGAGAGGTGCATTGCTAGTGACTCTGTCACTGGGCATTACAACCTGGAAGACCTTATGGCATTCAAGGTATCAGTGATGATAAAAGACGTCATGTAGAGATGATGGCAGGCACCAATGAGAGAATCACAACATAGATTGCTGGGGGTCTGGAGCAAGGTCACACCATCAGAATTATGTGCCCTTTTATAAAGAACTATTGGCATACCAATGAGCCTGGTATAGATGGCGTGGATGACAACGGGGCACCAAATGACAAACTGAGCCACAGCTGCTGATCATGAGCTGGGTACTGTCAAACCCATTAAGTTGTAAGGTCAGAAGATTCCTGCAACTATCATTGAGGATTGTAAGTGCTAAATCCAGTAACAAGCTCAAGCAGGATCAGAGGGTCCATGCAAACTATACAAGCATATTGCCAAGGCCCCTGTGTCATCCACCAGTGTTCTATGTTCCAGCATATAGATCTTTCCCAGCTCATATCTATAGCAATATAGGGGATTCTTATACCCAACATATGGAGGAAGACAAAGCACAAGGTTGGTTCATGAAAGTGTCAGCTCAGTATATGAGTATAATCTGAAAATGGACAGCAGCTGCATTACAGCTTCTTTTATTACACTGAAAAACAGTGGTGAGGGAAAATCCTCCCAACGAACAGAGTCTCAGATGGGGCACCTCGTTATACATTTTGTGTAGAAATAAAAGGAACAAAGTTTAGAATGTATATGGATTCAAAGACAGTAGCAAATGTCTTGGACAGGTGATCAGGGGCCCAGAAGAAGAAACAGAAGAAAATACAACAAAAGGAGTTCTGGGGTAGAGGCACGTACAATGAAAACACAGAAGAGAGCATGAAGTATGGAGATTTTTGCATCACTTGATAATATTCACTAGAGAGCAGCCATCTGGCAGAAGCACTGAACAACTAAGAAGACATAACAATTTGGCCAGTGATGCCAAGATCTATCATTGGCTACCCCATTGTTGGCATTTTGGTCACATGGAATGGCCAAGGGTACAAGGATGGAGACTCCATATGGGTCCAACACCTTAGAATTCACTTAGCATACCAATGTTGATCTAGCGACTGTCAATACTGAATATCCAATTGTCATCAATAGAGTCCAGTGCTGAGTCTCCCAGTACAGCAGCATCCCTCAAGAAGACCAGTTGGACTCTTGGTGACAAATTTTTGGAAGAATAAGTAACTTATTTTGATATGAATAAATGTATCTTTTAGGTATGGATTTGCTTTTTCTGCCTGCAGGTCCTCAGCCAGCGCCACTATCTGAAGATTTAAGGAATGTCATGTACTGGATCCCACGAAACATAACGACTTTCCAGGGAAACCCATTTATAGCAAAGGAGGTACAAAGCCAAGCCCATGACCATGGGATGAACTAGTCATATAACATATAGCACCATTCAGAAACTGGTAGAACATGGTAACTGAAGTGCCAGCTTGGAAGATAGAACACAATTCTCTAAGCTATGGTATATGCATGGAATCAATACCATTTTATATATAGCTGTGCCCCCAGCAAGAACACAATTCTCTAAGCTATGGTACATGCATGGAATCAATACCATTTTATATATAGCTGTGCCCCCAGCAGGAAGAGTACACTGGTCTAGGAACAAAGAGCTGGAAGCCCAAGTGGCATCATTTAAATCATTCCCAGTAACCACTTGGGGATTTGCATTTCCTATACCTTTAGTTCTGGGCTCTCTAAGTTTAGAGGTCTTGGTTCCCAAAGGGGAAACACTTCTGACAGGGGATACAGCAAAAATCCCATTGAATTATAAACTGCGTCTGCCATCTGGGCACTTTAGGATCAGAGGAAAAAAGAGCAATCACTGTCCTGGCAGGGGTAATAGACCGTGATGATCAGGAGCAGGGGTGTGATGCACAGTGAGGATGGAAAGAATATGTTTGACGCCCACGTTATTCAGCTGGGTACCTCTGGTGCTCATTCGCCTGTGACAGTTAATGGACAAATGCAACAATCCTAGCTTTCGAAGGGTATTGTGACCAGGGGCTCTAACCCTCAGACTCCAACAAATTCTCTTTAAAGTAAGTAAAGGCCTTATGTGTTTTTGATAAGCTTGAAATACACTCAGAATGAGCTTAATGTTAATTTAGATGGCTATTGAGTTTTTTTTTAAAGGCTTTTTACTGTACTTTCCCACCCCCAAAAGGGCAGGCCTTAAGAAGTTTTAATGTCTCTTGAAGATCAAACTCATTCCTGAAGTTTTGATTTTGCACCATTTGAACAAAATATTAAAAGATTATCCAATTTTATTGTAAAAAAGTAAATTTCCATTTACAAATTCCTAACACTTATCAAATATATTACTATTTGAGGTATAGCAGAAGCCAGTTAGTTAAAGATACAGATTCTGGACTCAGGCTCAGACTTTGAAAACCAATGCCGTAGGCCATTTCATTTCCAAAATCTTATCATTGGATAAATTCTGTTGTAATGAATGACTTTTCCATTTTACTTCTTTTTTACTTGTAGGTACATTTTAGTGAAGTAAAACATATAAAGAAAAGTACACTCATATAAAGTGTGTGTTTGATCAAATTTCACAAAGTAACACAATTTTAAAAACATGATCCACATAAGTAAATTGAACATAACCAGTATCCTTCTCATGTACTTTCCTGGGCACTACTAACCCTCTCCAAAGACAGTCTCTATCTTTATATCATCAAGTAGTTCTGCCTATGTGGAATGTCATATAAAAAGAATCTTGTAGTATGTGTTCTTTTTTATCTGGTTTCTTTTACTCAATATTATATTTCTGAAAGTCATCTATACTGTTGAATTTGTCAATACTTTTTTCATTTTCATTACTGTATAATATTTCTTTGTATATATATTCCACATATTTTTCTTATCGCATTTCCATTTTGATGTTTTTGGGGGGTTGTTTTCAGTTTTTAATTATTATTAAAGAAAGCTGTTACTAACATCCCTGTACATAAAATACACTCATTAGTCATATATATATATATATATATATATATATATATATATATATATACACCTAAGAGTGAACTCACTGAATTATAGGGCACAGAAAGTTTGAACTTTATTTATATACTGAGCATTTCTGTTGAGTATTTTTTCCAACAAAATTGTTCAATTCTACACTCATACCAGAGTTCCAGCAGTTCCACCTTTTCACCAATAGTTGGCATTTTCAGTTCTTTTAATTTAGCTATCATTTCATTTAAATGATAGTCCCCACCACTAAACCCACAAAGTGTCTATTTTATGTACTGTGTCTACAATATTTATCCCTTACTGACTTTTTATTTAAGTATATGTCAGTTATTTGAAGGCGGAAACACATCACATAATAAAATGACTAACACAGATTAACTATTTATTATATGCATGTATTTCCTAAGTGATCTAAATGAGACATGTAATAATAGTAATAAAAACAATAAGGACAACATTTATTGAGCACTTATATGTGCCAGACATTTTTCTAAACATAATTTATGTTTTATCTCATTTAGTTTTTACAGTAACCTATTTTACAGATAACAAAACCAAGGCACAGAGAGGTTACATAACTCACCAAAGTTCACACAGCAAGTAAATAGCAGAGTCAGGACTTGAACCCAGAAGTCTAGATACAGAGACTGAACTCTTATTATCCTCATTGTACATCATATATTGTACATTGTACATTGTACCTTCTAATTTAAGGCTTAGAGAGAGTTAAGTAATTTTCCCATGCAGCCAGAAAATGGTAAAGCTAGGGCATGAATCAAAGCAGTCTAGCTACAACTTCTAGCTGCTCTACCATTCCCCCCTTGAGCCATGGTAATACCAACAGTATTTATCATACAACCCAATGCACATTAAGAGTAGTAAGTTTTATTGAATTATTGAGTAACTAAAAAATGTATATACATAACATGGTGGAAGACCCTATGGAAGGATAGTAAGAATGAAGGAAATAAGAAAGAGAAGGGAAAGGAAGAAAACACTTTTTTATATTGCACTCACTAAGATTTAGGACAGGGATGGCCAATAGGTTTCAAAGCTCCAGTCATTTGACAGTTACTGTCTGGAGCTCTAAGTTGAAGAGTCTGAAGTCTCACTAAAGTTTAGGAAGAAAAGAATTATTGCTATAATCTAGGGGAGCAGGGTCCAGGGAATCACAGCAGCACATATTCCATGTAGGTGCTATATTCTTGTTAAGAATGATATATTAGAAACTTTTACAAACATTTCTTTAAAAATTTTGCACAAGGATCCTGAGAGGTAGATTTGATTATTCCTATTTTTCAGATGAGGAAATTTAATGAAGTCAATGAAGCCTTGGTCTCTACTTACGACCTAATGATTGAATGAGGAAATAGTGGCAAACCAATCAGAACACTTCTAATTACACTTTCAATGGGAACAGATGACTAGGTGACTGTCCTAGAGGTTCCAGCAGGTTACACTATCTAATGATTACCTTGCTATCATTGTCTGGTTTTGTGACTGTCCCTCTTCCCAACCCTAACTCATATTCTTGGTCCCAGGCAATTAAGTTCAAGTTCAGGCAGATCCCTTTCAGCTTCCAGGAAAGCATGGAGAGACTTAAAGTGAAAATATTTTCTGCTTCTTCTTCTCACAAAGCAAAGAAAGTTTTCCAGCAGGTGAATCTTGTCAATGGTTACAGCTTTTCTGACAAAGGGCCACTGGTGTGCAGTTTTAGGATAAAATAGTGCTTCCTAGGTCACATAGGCATCTAGATTCTGGTACTTTATAAATTTACAAACATTTTCTTATCTGTGCTCCATATGACTATCATCTAGCACCTACATAAATCACCTTTCATTTTTGTGCAATAGACAGTCAACTATTTCAGAGAAATTATCTGCTCCTTGACGATCGCACGAATTTTAAAGAGGTAACTTTTGCAAGAATGGAAAACCTTTGTTCCCAAGCCACTATCCCTTAGTATTCAGTAATCCGGGGCACCAGGAGTATAACAGAGCAATTAACTTCTAACAATGGTATAAATTTAGCCTTGTTAAAACAAGGATTATTAATATTCCCTTGGGTTATCACCCTGACCCAACTTACCCAAGCATAAAGTACAGTAAGACACAGACCTGTAAATTTGTGGCTCACATAAAATGCCCAAGGAAAGAGAGGAAAAAAGAGAAACACAAGAACATAGTATAAGAACCTAATAAATAATTATAATAAAAAAGTGAAACATATTAATCACATTTTAAAGAGATGAAACTTTGCATTTTATTTTAAAACCAACAACTGCAACAATCCTATAATGATTGTGATAACTTCTTAGAGTCTATGATGACATGGTGCTCATAATATATTGGTCATTAAAATACCAGAAGCCTCAGCTCTAGCTTATCTCTGACTTTTTTAAAATAACACTCTCTGGCCTTCTCTGATAGAAAAACACTTCCAAAAATATTTAATTGTGTCATTGCAATTTAGTACCCTTATCAGTCTTGGAGGTAGTGTTATAGATGAAGAACTATGACTCTCTTACCTTTTTTTAAGAAGATAATAAAAAAAAAAAAGCAGCAGCAGCAAGATAAATCTGACAAGTCAAGCAGAGAAATGGAGATATATTGGGAAGAATGCCGGCTTTTGAGACTCGAATTCAAAACTAAGCTTTGCCCCTGATGTGCTATGGGACTTTAGCAAGTCTCAACTTCTCTATACTTCTTTGTTTCCTCATCTGTAAAACAGAGAGGAGGAGGCCTACATCATAAGATATGTATCTTTACCCCAGAGCATGACATATATTAAGTAACTAACACATTTGATACAGTAATTACATTAGGTAACTGTATAAGATATATTAAGTATCCAGCACGTAGTAGGAACTGAATAAATGGTTGCTGCTATCTTTAGTATGTATCAATTACTACAATTTACTGGTGTTGGATAGTCAGCAATGTTTTTGTAAGGCAATGAGTAAAGTTTTTCAAACAGTCAAATCATGCACACAAAGGAAAGAAATGAGAGGAAAGATCAGGTCAAAATCAATCACTTTATGTGTATATTGCTATAAGCTAATTGTTTAACTCATGGTTTTTACCCCCATTTAATATTTTTTCTGCTTTTCCCCACCACAGGATCAGACTGTTAATGCACTTAATGAGGCAAACAAGCATAGCAGTGTATCTGAGCAATTAAAGCCCCTTCATTCAGACAGCAATAAAACCTACAATTGCCTCCTTTCTGCCTGGAAGAACAACTTTATAGTTTATTGAACAAGAGAGATTTTGATCGGGCTGTAACTCTTCTCCTCAAAAGTCTCTGCACTTTGCTGTGCTATCCTTGCCTAATTCTCTCAAAAGATTTTTTTTTAATGGGAAGGATTACAAATCAATATTATCAGGACATATCCAGGTTCAGTACATTCTCCAAGCATAAGTGTTATTTGCAACAATCTCAATGAAACAGACTTCTCTCTGCGCTTCATCAAAATTTGCACTTTTTTTTCCTTTCTAAATATGAAACAAACAGGGTAGCATCCAGGGACAGCCATGTTTTTTTTACTCTATTCTAATGTTGCATTCTTTCCTAGCAGGCAAACTGTGCCCCCTTACCAAACTCTCAGACTAGCAAATCCTCACCTCCACTAAGCATAGTCTGCCTGGCATATGTGATAATAGAAGAATGGAGAATATAAATTGGCCTCCTTTTATTTTGAACTTTACCATTTATCATTTACTTGTACCAGGTATGTACCTTTTGGAATATATGTGCAGTCCTACATTCTCTGACTTAAAGGAGTTCTGGAAAACTACAAAAGAAGCTCAGAAGTGTGCCATAAATTGATTAAAAGTTTAGAGATTAAGTTAATGAAGCTGAAATTCTGCTTCCAGTTAAACAGGCTGAAAGGAGTGATTTTGCAGTCTTTGAGTAAAGAGTGTTTCAGAAAATGGTGACAAATTTCTTGGTTCTCTAAGTACATAATAAAGGAAACAGGTTTAAATGGCAGAATAAAGGACTTGGTAAAGGTTGTTAATAATGAAATTGATACAGCCACTACGGAGAACAGTATGGAGGTTCCTTTAAAAAGTTAAAAATAGAACTACAATATGACCCAGCAATCCCACTACTGGGTATATACCCTGAGAAAACCATAATTCAAAAAGAGTCATGTACCACAATGTTCATTGCAGCACTATTTACAATAGCCAGAACATGGAAGCAACCTAAGTGTCCATCGACAGATGAATGGATAAAGAAGATGTGACGCATATATACAATGGAATATTACTCAGCCATAAAAGAAACGAAATTGAGTTATTTGTAATGAGGTAGATGGACCTAGAGTATGTCATACAGAATGAAGTAAGTCAGAAAAAGAGAAACAAATACCATATGCTAATGCACATACATGGAATCTAAAAAAACGGTACTGATGAACCTAGTGGCAGGGCATGAATAAAGACGCAGACGTAGGGAATGGACTTGAGGACACAGGTGGGGAAGAGGAAGCTGGGATGAAGTGAGAGAGTAGCACTGACATATATACACTACCAAATGTAAAATGGAAGCTGCTGCATAGCACAGGGAGATCAGCTTGATGCTTTGTGAGGATCTAGAGGGGTGCGATAGGAAGGGTGGGAGGGAGGCTCAAGAGGGAGTGGATATGGGGATATATGTAAACATATAGCTGATTCACTTTGTTGTACAGCAGAAACGAACACAACATTGTAAAGCAATTATACTCCAATAAAGATATAAATAAATAAATAAATAAATAAAATAATGAAATGGGTTCTGTAAGGATGGTATCTGAAGTTACTTGCAATTGAACTAGTTTCTATACTTGGGGATTTGAGTAGATGGGTGTACACTGTTACCTTCTCAGGTCACTCTTTAATCCTGTGGGTACAGTATCAATGCAGAGAAGAATAAGAACAAGAAGAATATGGGGGGGAGGAGAAGGAGAGGAATGAAGAGGAAGAGGAGAAAGAGGAGAAACCGAACCAAGATTCTTCTGCAATTAAAAAAAAAAGTCTGCTTCTTTCTGTGGCGTTTTAAAAAAGATAACAAACCACATTGAACTCTCTCTCTGATGCACTAGCTGAAGCCTTACTGTCTTCAGTAAGCAAGGCATCTTAGACATCCTATCTCAGTCCATTTATAGCCCATGCTCAGCTCTCCAAGAAGCAAGCAGCCTAACTCACTGTGATATGAAACACCACACACAAAGAAGAAAATGAAACTCATCATCACTCCTCAGGTTGAAAAGAGCTTGTGGCACAGAAAATTATATGAACATTAAAACACACGCACATACACACAAAGAGCATGTTTACACACAAAGAGCATGCTTACACGCACATCAATTAATATCAAGTCTGGACAGGGGATACGCATCTAGAAAGCAGACGTGCCTGAAATTACCAATCAAAAAGTAGCATCATTGAAACCTCTCTCCCCTTCTAAAGATAAACAAACAATTCAATACCAGCTTCGTAATGACCATATATTTTCAGCCACAGCAGGTTGCTGCCTAGTCCCCGCAGGAAAATGACAAATGAATGCTGTTTAATATTTTGCTTGAACAGTTTTTTCTTTCAGAAAACTATTTGCAATACGATAATGAGAAGAGCATAGCTGCAGAGAGTAGCATTTTGTAAGGATGACTACCTTTCTGGGGCATGTCATCTGATACACACTTTGTTTATCCAGAGTGAATTCAGTGGTTAAAATGATTAATTGAACCCATTTTGTGTTACTCATACTAGATCTTGCAAAGGAGGTGATTGCTATTTTTTCTTAGTGACTCATACAAAGACCCCAGCAGTACACTGGCAATAACAAAATGACATTTCTAAATTTAGTAGTTCATAAATCTTCTAAGATGCCAACCACATCCAGTACCCCCTCCCCCATGCTCCTCTTCCAGTACTTGCTCGTATGTGCAGAAGACCTAAATGTGCATGGAGACAAGACAGAGACTTCCTCAGGGCACATCTCTGTGTTCCTTTCTTAATACCTACCAACACCTCTGTGCACTCTGGGAGGAGCAATATGTATATTTCCCAAATGACAGCTTTATTAAGATGCTAAATTTGTCTGGCAAAAACATATATAGAATATGTGCATGTTTCCAAAAAGTCCAATTCAATGAATTATTTTCAAGGGGCACTGTGGAAACGAGCGAATTTCCTCCTGTCCTCCTATGTTATCTATTCTGTGACATGAAATATGTAGTAACTTCACAGCCTCAAGAAATGAAAATTTTTTCCCTCTATCATTTTCTCTGGTTTACATAAGGCATTTACCAAGTGTATCATGCTCTCCTGATGTCATTTTGCCTGTTGTCCTAAGATGTCAGGGCTACTAATGCCCTCCAGAAATTTTACCAACATATGACTCACACAGATAGTGTGCAAAAAGAGAATTATAGTTGGTGCACTCAACATTCATATGGCTAAAAGACAGATTCCTGAGCAAAGTGACATACAGGTATGGACCTAGAGACTGTCATACTGACTGCAATAAGTCAGACAGTGAAAGACAAATATTATATGGTATCGCTTATATGTGGAATCTAAAAATAGGGTACAAATGAACTCAGCTACAAAACAGAAATAGAGTTACAGATGTAGAAAACAAACTCATGGTTACCAGGGGGTAAGGGGGGGAGGGATAAATTGGGAGATTGGGATTGACATATACACACTACTATATATAAAATAGATAACTAAGAAGGACCTACTGTATAGCACAGGGAACTCTACTCAATACTCTCTAATGGCCTATATGGGAAAACAATCTAAAAAAGAGTGGATATATGTATAACTGATTCACTTTGTGCAATGTTTTGCATAACACTGTAAATCAACTATACTCCAATAAAAATTTTAAAAAAATAGTTAGCTACTTTTAATCCCTCCTTCTCACAACCTCTTCACAACCCTGGAGTAATTCCCATCATTGAATGTAAGAGTCCATAGTGTGTCTTTCCATCTACGTGAAATGACTTTCTACAAATGGTAAATATATAATAAAGTTTTTGCCTCTCCTCCATTTTTCTTCACATCTCATGTTAAAAATACCCCATTCTTGAGGTCAATGACAACAACAAAATTATCATTTAAGAGTAAACGCAATCAACAGATGCAAGATGAATATACCAAAAGGCTGAAATCAATAAGATAATTCTTCACAAAATACTAGCTTCTCAGTGACAAAGCTGAGGTATAGAAACATGAAAATTACAAGAAACCCAGAGCTTTATTCAAAGTAGGGAATGCACATTTTGTGACTGTATGGAAGGGCAGACATTTCCAAACAAACTTTCCCCACTCACATTTGCTTTCTCTCTCTTTATTTAGTATTATGCTTGTACCATTCTTCTTAGTCTACCAACTTCTGACTCCTCCTCCCCCAAACACTTCCTTCTAGAAGGAAGTCAGCTGCATTAATTTTCTTAGATAGTAACTGTATTCTCTAGTTAATTTATATAAGTTTTTCTGAACAAATAAATAATTCCCTCTAGAGTAGAGATAGCATTGTATTGAAAAATGTAAACATCTAAGAAATAAAATTTTTGTTGATGTAAGTGATCAGAGTAAACAAAACTTTCATCTCTCTTTGATATGCCGTATATCTCCACTGGTAGAATTTGTCCTTAAGACAAGGGATTCTGAGTTACTCTATTTGTGTTGCCTGATGTGCTTACCATTTATATTACAACAAATAGAATGTTCTATATTTTGGAGCAATTGAGCTGAACAAACAATTCTTGACTTCTTGTATCTGAGTTAATAAATTTCAAAGACCCAGGATGTGACATATTATGCCTGGTTACTGATTCAGCTAAGTATCTCTACAATGAAAATAAAGGCATCTGAGTCAAGTGTCCCCTCTCGCTTAAGAAAATAAAGTAATCAGCTTTCCAGTTGGGTTAAAGATAATGGTTACTCCTTGATTGGGAAGAAATGAGGTCAGATTCCACTTCTACAATCAGATGACTTCCAGTCTCCCTTCTGAAGATCCACTGGTGATAAACAGAACTTCCAATTATGTTTAAAGATAGGTTGTAGAGAAGGACAGGTCCAAAATCTACCTCTTTAAGATGATTGTTTACTGAAATTTGCTACTGAATTTACGTCAACAATTAAATTAAAATTAGCACCACTTCCCTCTACTCCCATTTTCTTGATCTTAAAACATGATAAAAAGCAATGTTACCCTGAATTTTTCTTGTTGTTCTTACATCTGAAGATGTACACATCTATCCTATTTTTTATGGCTTTTCGATATTGATGGATCATTTAGAATGTAGGAACCATGGATCAGATTCCTTTTCAACAACTGTTTAAACCACCCCAATCTCAAAGCAATTTACCAAATAATGGATTGGGTACTAGGAGGGGAGTGACTGTGTAATTTTTTTCTTCTTTTTTCTGTTTATAGTCTATGGTGGTTCTGGTTCCTGTTGTGAAGTAGTAATTTGGCTCTTCATTAACTAGTAACAAAAATCTTTCATACTTCCCCCTCCCTTTCATTCTCCCTGAGAGAGAAAAATTGCCGGTTGTATGCTGGAGATAGTATTATTAGCAAAATATCCATAGTATTATTAGCAAAACATCCGTAGTATTATTAGCAAAACATCCATATGGTCTCTTTATCAAAACAGGACTTTGAAGGGAGGTAGATTTTTATTTAAGAGATTTCTGTGTAAAGATGGTAATCCGTCAGCTAGGTGTATATGCGGTAGGGAGAAGGAAGCACTGACTCAGGTCTTGGGTGCTGACGGAAAGCCAATGTCACAGGAAACAATGATATGACAAACAGGCCTATGCTGATTAAGTTGGGCTATTTTCACAGCTAACTTCAGTTAATGCAGGCAGCAGAAAAACTAAGCTGTCAGTCCAATTCTACCCCCTGTCCCCAGATATCACACTTGGCTCTAGAATTCTAGGAAAAGCAGATGCTCACTCTGCCCCTGATAAAAAGTCACTATTTACTGGCATCAGTACAATTTATTTAGGCTACTCCAATCCCTGTAGACTCAAAAGCTTTCAGAATAACCAAGGAAATAGACATGGCTTGTCATGACCAAAATCCTCAATAAACAGGAAAGCAAAATGCCTTTCTACCTAAACAGATGTTGCAAAGCAAATGAGTGAAAGCAGTGTAATTTTGCTTTCCTATTTTTTTTTTACTACCCATGGTGGATTCTCCTGTGTCACAGAATTTCTACACCTGCACAGTGCAAAAAAATGGGGACTTTGATCTACTATAGTTATAATGCACATCACAGAATTTCCTTCCTCTTGAATAAGTTATAGCCATTTCATCTTAAAAAATGTGAAATCTGAGATAATTAAAAAGTAGCCAAAGGAGCTACTCAAACTAATCTCTTTCCTTTACAAGAAATGGGACCAACCAAATTCTCATTAAATTAACCATAAAGAAGCAAAAAAGATGAAAGCTCACAATACTAAAAAATAAGACTTTAGTCAACCTCATGCCAGTATCTGGGCAGCTGAAGTGAGAATTAAGTTCATAGCATATCCCTGCTTTGTGCTGTAAAACACAGACTACCTGGCATGGCTAGGGAGGAAGGGAAATTATAATACTTCCTATCAATAAAAAAAAAATAGACCTAGCAGAAACTTTAAAAATAATCTAGAGCAGCAACTCACCCTTGTGATAAGCAAAGTGGGGCAGAGGGAACTTAGTGATCTGCCTGTGGGCAAACATTTACTTATAAATAGAACTAAGATTGACAAGAAAGACTTGAAAGAGCAAAGGCTCTGGAGTCAAAACTCTCTTTGAATATGAACTATGCCTTAAGAAAAGTTACTTAAACGCTTGAGCATAAATCCTCTAACTGTAAAACAGAGTTATTTATTAACACCTATAGTATAAACTTGAATAGTTACAGGATAAAACAGGATAACGCACTGTCTACAGAAGTTATTCGTAACACAAAAAAACTTGCCTTCTTCAAATTTAAATAATGAGAAAAAAATGGATCAGAGCTGAGAAAAGTGAAGTCCTCATTCAGAAAAACCTGACCAGAGTTACCAATCACATCTAAAAGTGAGAGCAGTTTTTTGGTTCTGGATGGTCAGTCCAAAGGCACAGAAAAAGAAGAGACTTATGCAGTTGTTGGCAGTGACCATTCATGCAATGCCCAGGAAAAGAACACCTTGTCAGGCAGACCTGAAAAGTTGATCCCCTGGACAAATAAACACATGTTATAGGAAAGGATACAGTAGGGTCCTCAAAGCCTTATTTATTAAGCATTTAAATCTTACAACCAAATTCTCCTTTTCTGGTAGGTTCCAAACAAACATCTGCAGATGTGTCTTCCCACTGTAGTTTGGTTACTGAGAAAAATATCCCAGTAAATTAATACATTTATACATTACCTTCATGAGAACTTTGTTAGCGTGAGTCTATATCCTTGAATCTGATCAAATTGGGAATTGTAATGAAAATTTATTTCAAGGGTGAAAGGCAAGTCCACCACTATGAAAACACAACATTTGAGGTCAAACTATATGTCTCCATAGCCTGCTGGCGTTTCCCCGATAACTCTGCTCTGAATTTTCATGTACCATACAGTTTTTTATTTATAACTTCTCTAATAATTACTTTTAAAAGTTATGTTGGAATGATTAAGGATATAATATATTTAAGGCATCCAATGCAAAGCCTTGGCACATAATACATCTCAATAAATGTTCTCTTCCTTTACATTTTTAATCCAATGCACTTTCTTCTGTATCACTCTTATTCCAAGCTTGAGCTCTATATGTAAAATTAATACAAATTAATGTACATAATTAAATTTTGAAAGATCTAAAAATAATTCATTTTTCTAATAATAAATACATTCAATATGTCAGACAATGCTACCTGTTAAAGATTCAATAAAAAAATAGAATGTTCTAGATCCTAAAATCCTCAAGAAAATACTAGCAAACCAAATCCAACAATACAGTAAAAGGATCATACACCATGATCAGAGGGATTTATGCCAGGGATGCAAGGATTTTTCAATATCTATAAATTAATCAATGTGATACACTATATTAACAAATTGAATAATAAAAACCACAAGACCAGCTCAATAGATGCAGAAAAAGCTTTTGATAAAATTCAATATCCACTTATGATAAAATATCTCCAGAAAACAGGCATACAGGGAACACACCTCAACACAATAAAGGCCATATATGACAAACCCACAGCTAACATCATACTCAATGGTGAAAAGCTGAAAGCATTTCCCCTAAGATCAGGAATAAGACAAGGATGACCACTCTCACCACTTTTATTCACCATAGTTCTGGAATTCCTAGCCACAGCAATCAGAAAAGCAAAACAAATAAAAGGAATCCAAACTGGAAAGGAAGAAATAAAACTGTCACTGTTGGCAGATGACATGATACTATACATAGAAAATCCTAAAGATGCCACCAGAAAACTAATAGAGTTCATCATTAATTTGGTAAATTTGCTGGATACAAAATTAATATACAGAAATCTGTTGTATTTCTACACAATAACAACATGCGATCAGAAAGAGAAATTAAGGAAATAATGCCATTTACCATTGCATTAAAAATATTAAAATACCTAGGAATAAGCTTTCCTGAGGAGGCAAAACACCTCTACTCAGAAAACTATAAGACACTGATGAAAGAAACTGAAGACAACACAAACAGATGAAAAGATATACTGTGTTCTGAGATTGGAAGAATCAATATTGTTAAAATGGCCATACTACCTAAGGTAATCTACAGATTCAAAGCAAACCTTATCAAAATATCAATGGCATTTTTTACAGAACTAGAACAAATAATTTTAAAATTTGTATGGAAACACAAAAGAACTCAGACAGCCAAAAAAATCGTGAGAAAGGAGAACAGAGCTGGAGGAATCACACTCCCTGACATCAGACTATACTACAAAGCTACAGTAATCAAAACATTACGGTACTGGCACAAAAACAGACACATAGATCAATGGAACAGGATAGCGAGCCCAGAAATAAGTCCATGCACTTATGGTCAATGAGTCTACAACAAAGGAGGCAAGTATATGCAATGGAGAAAAGACAGTCTCTTCAATAATTGGTGCTGGGAAAACTGGACAGCTACATGTAAAAGAATGAAGTTAGAACATTCTCTAATACCATATACAAAATAAAAATCAAAATGGATTAAAGACCTAAATGTAAGACTGGCTACTATAAAACTCCTAAAAGAAAAGTCAGGCAGAATACTCTTTGACATAAATCAAAGCAGTATGTTTTTGGGTCTCTCTCCTAAACTAAAGGATATAAAAGCAAAAATAAACAAATGGGACCTAATTAAACTTAAAAGCTTTTGCACAGCAAAGTAAGCCATTGACTAAACAAAGGCAACCTACTGAATGGGAGTAAATATTTGCAGATCATATGACCAATAATGGATTAATATTCAATATACATAAACAGCTCTTACAACTCAACATCAAAAAAACAAACAACCCAATTTTAAAATGGTCAGAAGAAGCGAATAGACATTTTTCCAAAAAGGACATGCAGATGGCCAACAGGCACATGAAAAGATGTTCAACATCACTAATCATCAGGTAATTGGAAATCAAAACCACAACGAGATATCACCTCACACCTGTCAGAATGGCTATCATCAAAAAGAACACAAATAACAAATGTTGTCCAGGATGTGGAGAAAAGGGAACCCTGGTACACTTTTGGTGGGAATGTGAATTGCTGCAGCCACTGTGGAAAACAGTACTGCAGTTTCTCAAAAAAGTAAAAGTAGAACTACCATATGACCCAGCAATTCCACTCCTGAGTATATATCCAAAATAAAAAATAAAAAAACCCAAAAAACACTAATTCGAAAAGATACATGCACCCCACTGTTCATAGCAGCATTATTTACAATTGCCAAGATATGGAAGCAACCTAAGTGTCCATCAACAAATGAATAGATAAAAAGGATGTGCCATACACACACACACACACACACACACACACACACACACACACACAATGAAATTCTACTCAGCCATAAAAAAGAAGGAAATTTTGCTATTTGTAG
The DNA here is from genome assembly GCF_963455315.2 of Globicephala melas. NCBI lineage: Eukaryota > Metazoa > Chordata > Mammalia > Artiodactyla > Delphinidae > Globicephala > Globicephala melas. The sequence goes on along the minus strand of NC_083319.1, from coordinate 71,511,061 downwards.
CAGCATGGATGGACTTGGAGGGCATTATGCTAAGTGAAATAAGTCAGACAGAGAAAGGCAAATACTGTATGATATCACTTATATGTGGAATCTACAAATAAAACAAACTAGTGAATATAACAAAAAAGAAGCAGACTCACAGATGTACAGAACAAACTAGTGTTTATAAGTAGGGGAGACAATATTGGGGTGGGGGAGTGAGAGGTACAAACAAAATAAATTCTTAATATGTAATCATTAGGTAATAAAAAGGGCGGATATTTTTTTAAATAGGATACTTCTTTGATCTGAAACTTCTCACTCTCTACCTAGTCTCTGAGTGATAGTACCATGTGATTATTGCAATAATAAAAGCAGCAATGTTATAAGAAACTGGGCTCAGGAGTAGAGCCTAGCCTTGGAGAAGAATAAGAACTTCCTGTAGGAGGTGATAATTAAAATGTTTCTAACAAACAACATGAAGATATGGAGGAAAATATTTGGAGTAGGAGAAGGAAGAGAAAAAAAGGAGTAAAGAAAGGATAATATGAGCAAAGACCCAAGCGTGAGAAATAGTACAGGGAACTCAGGGAATTTAAAATTATTCAGGATGATTTGAGAGTTGGGGACTTATCCTGAGAGAATAAAGGATTTTGAAGCAACACAGTAACATGTGAGTTTCTTAAAAAAAAAAAAAACAAAAAACCTCACTGGCTACAATACAATACTTGAATGGAGAGAAGTAATGCCTGAGACAAGGAGACTAGCTAGTAATTTGTTGTATAATCAAAATAGGAGATGATAAATTGAGGACATGCCATTGGGTGTAGAGGAATATGGCTGGATTTGATAAACATTTAGTTGGTAGAATCCCTAGCAGATGATAGATTTTGGTTATGAGACTAGAGACAGGATGACTTCCAGGACTTTTGTTTTGGCAAATGTTTAGATCATTTCCTTCATTAACACCAGGAGCAGAGTAGAAAGTGGAGAAGTAGAAGTAGGGGGAGAGTGTAGATTATGGGTCAGCTTGTGCTATCTGTTTTTGAGACCTGTAGAACAGATTAATGAGAATTGTCTGAGATAAAGACTTTTTAGTTGTCAGAATACACTAACACAAGTTTGGAGAAATTCATTCATGGAAAATATGTGTAGTAAGGAGAAAAAAACTAATTATAAAATCCTCAATATTTAATAACATGATAAATAAGAAATATATTCAGTATCCGAGCCAATGAACCTATGTCAACCCCCATCTCTAAAATAATTTTCAAAAGGGTATAAAAATGTAAGCCTCTATTATTGAAGTGTCATTTGTAAAAGATATGACATCATTGGTGTAACAATTTAGTTCTAAAAATAAGGAAGTCTGTTTATATTTACTTAAGACAAGAAATAATTTAAGATTATAGTGGCATGTGTAGTAAGCAGAATAATATCTCTCCCCTCCCGGAACCTGTGAATATTTTACCTTACATGACAAAAAGGGACTGCAGAATTGATTAATGTTAGGGACCTTGAAATGAGAAGATTTTCCTAGATTACCCAGGTCAGCCTGGTTTAATCACATGACTCCTTAAAAGTAGACAATCTTTCTCGGCTGTGGTCAGCAAAAGCAATGTGATGATGACTAAAGCAGGTTCAAGGGGATGTGACTGTTTCTGGCTTTGAAGATGGAGGAAGGGGACTATGAGGAATGGGAGCTGGAAAAAGCAAGAAAATGGAATTTTTCCTAGAGCCTCCAGAAATGAACACAGCCTAAATAACAGGATGATGTTAGCCCACCAAGACCCATATCAGACTTCAAACATACAGTACTGTGAGATAATTTGAATCATTTAAGCCACTAAATGTGTGCTAATTTTTTATACCAGCAATAGAAAATTAATATAGCACAGTATAGTCGTGATGTTGTATATTAAAGAGTACGTTACACTATAGGTTACAAAACCTAGTTTTGAACTTTCCCTCCCTTCATCTGTCTTACTGGCAAACTCATTTTCACCAATCAAAATGTGATTCAAGCATGAACCCAACCTATAAAGTATTTCATGACTCTTGCAGACAGTACAATTACCTCTTTCTCTATATTACTTTTGTGTTTTGAATATACATCACATTGTACATATTTGGGAATTTGTTTACCTCTACACTTGAGATAAATCCTATGAGTGTAGGTACATTTTAGAAATTGTTTTTAATATCCCAATGGGCCAGAACATTAATTATATAGTATGTGCTTAATAAGTGTTTTTGAATTGAACTACTTATGAATTGGGTTAACATGAACAAATCTCTCAATCTCTTCAAGCCTCCATTTTCTCGTCTATAAATAATAAAACTGACATTCGTGGCTGCTTGAGAGATCAAATCAAATAATATATATGAAAGGATTAATGAAAAGGGTAGCAGTATACAAAGTTCATTATTTTAAATATATATAACCCTTAGCGTCTGAAACTGGAATCAGATACTTATATCAATAAACTCAGGTGAATTATTACTACCTTGTTTAACAGTACAAAAGAAATAAAATTTTATCTAATAGTGGGACTTTTTTTTTTTTTTTTTTTTGCGGTACGCAGGCCTCTCACTGCTGCGGCCTCTCCCGTTGTGGAGCACAGGCTCCGGATGCGCAGGCTCAGCGGCCATGGCTCACGGGCCCAGCCGCTCAGCGGCATGCGGGACCTCCCCGGACCGGGGCACGAACCCGTGTCCCCTGCATCGGCAGGCAGACTCTCAACCACTGCGCCACCAGGGAAGCCCATAATAGTGGGACTTTTAAAAGCACAATATAAAGGACAATGTTGAGGACTAATAATGTTTTCAGCGGTAGGTTTTTCATGCATAGATATCTGGACCAAATGAAAAAAATAATAATAGTGAAAGGCTTTGCTATACAAAGTTAATTTTCTGAAGACAACTTAAAGAGTAAAATATCCCTAATGGTATATAAAGAATCTGTAATAAGAGCAAATGATCTAGTGCAGATAATTGCAACAATCAACGTCAAACAGGGAATATTTTGCTAACTATTAATTTAGACAGCATTGTCAATGTTGATTCATATAACTTGTGTTCCATCTATTGTTCAAGAAAATAGCTGTTCTCTTTTTAAAGTTCTCTTTTCTCCCATTTCCTATCAATGGATGCCAGAATACAGAATTTTCAGGTGCATTGTTGAGAAAAACTTTGTACGGTTGTCCATTTTACATTTTTAGTGAGGACTCTATCAGGTTATTCAAAAGTGCTATAGTCATCCAACTGCTTAAGGTAGATTCAATTTTGGTCTTACTTTCTATCACATATACAAAGCCACTTATCTCAAAACAACTAATCTTCCATTTTCCTCCACTCTACTTTCTTCATAAGGCATATTTTCATTGGTAGTAATGTTTTCATGTTATTGTTATCTCCTGACTATAAAAATGAAATTACATGCCAATGGAGCAAACTTTTCACTCTGCGTGTAAAAGTTAATGGCTTTTAGAACTCCATGCCTTTCAATCAGGTGGTTTTGTAGCTAACATTAAGTTGGCTTCTTGGATTGTTGACTTAGAATGCTGGCTACCCAATGCACTGATGCCAATTCAAGTAGAACACTGAAGTGATAATTACCATTCATCAATAACTACCTATGAAGAAACTATAATTACAAAAGAAGGTTTAATCTTTCTCCAGCTAAATGTACACTTAATAAGAAATATAACATGTTATTGTTTCACAGTGACTATTAGTTTTATGAGATATATTAATGTTTAGAAACACTGCATAGATGAATATTTTTAAAAATGAAAAAGAAACTACAATAGAGCATTTACTAATAATCTTTTAAGAATATAATTTTGGATTTATGGCTTCTGTCTATCCTAAAGTTTTTACTTTATATATCTCTTTCCAAGATCTTAATGACAATTTTCTCTGCTCTCATCAAAGAACTTCATGAAAATTGCATAGTCGATTCTACCATACCTCTCAAAAGTTTTAGAACTTGGCCATCAGATCTTGTTGACTCCTCAGAGAACTGAGGAACCGATTTCTTTGTAACCCAAATGGCAAAAAAAAAAAAACAGATATTGCATAATTACTGACCTGTTATAGAAGACAGTAATTGACCAATAGATATTCAAAGTTAATGGAAATCTGACTAGATGAATACCATTTTAAAGAAACAGACTTAGGAAAAGTAGTGAGTCAGTTATTCAGACATTGGGTTTAGGTGATTGAAGGGTACCAAGAAGTTCTAGTAGGGACTAAAAGGAAAGGAAAGATGTGATAAAACCAATACATGTTTTGTGTTTGTTTAAACTCAGTCTCTCTAATGCACAATGTAAATACAAAAGATGACTACAATTTACATGGGAGTCCTGTTATTCTTGTTTTTGGACAGGATGTTGGTTATTAATATAAGAACAGTCTCAGAAAATTATTTAACTTCACATTTCATTTTTAGTATATTTTTACATGTCATTGAATAAAAATATGAAATTATTAAATTAGTTGACAATTATTTTTAAAAACTTGTTAAAATAAAGCAAACATACTACAAAAATGACACTAAAATTCTTTTTCCCTTATAATTACTTTTGTACTATCAATCAGTGCTCTATAAAACTACTATTTACCTGTATTTTTCATTTCCTTCACTTAAAAATAAAAATTTAATATGATTAATCATAAAAAGGGCTAGGTTTCGGTTGAAATTGGCGATTAGGATTAGATGAGGATAGGTCCTGGGGGAAATTACTAGCAATGAAGAAAAGGGAGGAAATGTAAGAGTTCCAGCAAAAAGGAATGAAAGAGCAAACAGGCCAAATAGAGGACTGTGTGAAAAGCAGAACCAGCGTTGGTCTCATGAAGCATCCTATAGTCAGCTGAATCAATGGTAAATGAAAGTCAGAATGGGATGTGCACTAAGGTTCAAAATCATCAGAGAGAGAGAAAGAAAGGGAGAGAAGACAGAGAGAGAGAGTGAGAGAGAAACTAGAAGAAACATAAAAAGTAAACCACTAGAAAATCTTATTAAACAATGATTATAAGGTTAGATATGGTAAAAAAAAAATGGCTTGAGGATTCAGGTGGTTCCCAAAAATTACTGTATGGAGCCAAATTCATAGTGTTGCATAAATTATCTAGCCTAATTCCCAGACAGGAATGGTCTTTGATGTATCCCTTTTTAGTAAAGGGCTCCATCTAAGCATCAGATATTCAACTGTATTTTTCACCTGGATTCTCCCATTCTAGGTTAACAATATCTGAAAAGGACCATTTCCTTCAGACTTTACAGTCAAAGGAAACTTTCATGAGAGTGGTTAAAACTATATTCTGGAAGGAATCATTAGCAGTTTGCCAGACAGTTAATACCCAGTGAGCTAGGGTTCATTAGAACAACAATTCATCACTAGCAATATAATAAACATCCTAGAGAAAAATCTGGCAGTTGTTTGACAGAGGAAGCTGCAGGTAGATTTTGGGCACATTAAGGGTAGGGGGAGTATAAACTGAAGGACAAATTTCAGTTGTGTAGCAAACTGTGTAGACTCATACAAATAACCCATATATGTAGACATATATATAATCACAAACTGAAAATATGTATTAATTTTCATCTCTATCTAAGATAGGATAACAAAATTATCTCTATCATTCTGTTTAAATCACTTTTTCATTACCTTGGTTTTGCATTATTCATGAATCTGCTTCAATGATCCATATGGTTCCAGTTTGTATTCCAATCATCACTTCCTTATTATCTCAGCTTTTATAGATAATTTTTAGTGTCTCTACCATCATTTTGCTCATGTTCACATTTTCTCTTGATCAATTAAATATCTGTAACATTAGCTACTGTTATTCTTAGGTTTCTACTGCACAGATCTAGGCAACACTAGTGTTTTAAAAAATGTGTATTCTTCAAAAGTGTTCTCTGCAAATGCCAGCTACGTATTTCACAGAAATGGTTGTCCCCTTACCTTTGCAAATCACCCTGTGCTTTCTTTGAAATAATAGGGATGGATCTGTAGATTACACCATTGTTCAGCAAATAAAGAACAACTGAATACAATTCACAAAAATAAAAAATAAAAAACTTTTCTACTGTGCAGTCATCATTAATTTTCTGTTATTGTCTGTTTTACACTATAATGCCTTCCCACACCTGTACTAAGGAAGGCAGCTTTACCTAAGAGTTATGAATATGGACTACTGGAATCAACAAACGCTGATTGTGAATTATGGCTTTGCCACTTACTAGCTGTGTGACCCTAGGTAGATTATCAAATTATGAAGTCTCATTAAACTCATGCGTAAAAGGAGATAATAATTCCCATTACCAAATAATCTGTGATGGAAATTTTATGAAAAACCATACGTAACGGTCTTAGCACTGGGGTTGGTATATACTAAGTCTTCAAGAAATGATGGCATTTGTTATGTTTTTGTGCTCAGTGTTAGATAATTTCCACCCATTATGTAAGGACTATATAAACAAGGAAAGTTACTAGCAATTTACAAAATTAGTGAAGTAGCACCATATAACCACTGCTCTATAACCAAATACAAACTTGAAGTAAAGTAAGATCCCTACTGACATACATTTACATAAAATCTGAATTGAACCCTAATGAAGCAGGTTTAATAAAATAATAAACCATAGGTACCTAGAGGAATACTAATCACTAAGGATATGTTAAGTGTGCTAGAGAAAACTTTGGCCTTTATTTAGGATGACAGCAGGTGCGCTTTTAGCCATGACAAGGCAAGAATAACTTGAGTGCTGTAGCTTACAGAGGTGAGCCATATGATCTCCATGAACTGTGGGTTATTGGTTTTAGGCATTCTTTAGGAATTCATAGAAAGAAAGAAAACTTAGCAAGCTGCTACAGTCACTTTCCAGAAGAAAAGTAATAGGATCTACCACAAAATATGGGCTGGTATGCTTCTACAGGCAGAAGCCATCAAGTTGGCTTTTCCTGCCCAGTGCCCTACAGTTACACAGAATTAATGTTAGCATGGATATTCTTTATTATTAGAATAGTTCACTCATCCCATACAGGATAGCCTTTCACTCTGCAATAGACTCCTACATCTTGAGAGATCTCAAGATATGCAGACAGATAAATGTATTTTCATAAATGAAATTGTTCTTTTGCAATCACAGATATATCCATTTCTTTCGAGTTTTTCACTAAATTTCTAAATCAAAAATTAAGTCATTAAAAGAACTTTCTGAAAAACAGCTGTTAAAATTGATGGGATAAAAAATATAAAGCTTTAAAAGTGACAATTTATTATAATTTTGTTATAATATTAAGAAAGTAATTTAAAGAGATAGAAGACTTTGTCACATTCCATATGGTGATACGGGGAAATACATATTACACATACACACACACACACACACACACAATGTATACTATAGATACCTATACTGTATCTATAGTATGCTATGGATATTCTATACCCATAGTGTATGCAGGTATATGTGTGTGGGAGATTATGTCTATGTGTATTTGAGGTATTAAAAATCTGAGAATTTTAATTGTGTCACTCAAAATATTTTAAGTTCCCTGAAGGTTAAAGTTTAGAAGGGGTGCATAAAGAAGTAAGATTATTACCTACTTTTTCTTTCACTGTGACCTCAATCCACTGTCTGAGATTAGGATAAACTTTCAGGTGCAATGATGTAAGTACACATCAAGTAAATACATTATGATTACACTTTATTTCCCACCATCCCTAGAGATGTTCCATAAAACTCTTAGGATAAGACAAATTGAACACTGTTGGTTATCAACTTAGGTTCCAGAAATACTGCATTGTTATTATCTAGTTTCATTAATTTGTTCATTTATTTTTAAAACTTTCAATGAATGATATTATGTTATAGAATTTATGCTAGGTCAAACCTAGAAGTAGATAAATAACACAAAAGACCTCCATCAAATACATTTTAGTCTTCTAAGAAAACAAAAGTAAATTGTGTCACCACAGGCTGTGACAAGTGACATAATAAAAGCATGCAGATACTGAGAGGAGTCAGAGAAATGGCTTCTTCCCCAGACTGGGCATCAGGAAAAGTTCACAAGCTGAGTTGAAGAATGAGTAGAAATAAGTGTTGTGGAGAAATGGGGAAGGGCTCTCCAAGCAGAGGAAAAAGCAAGTGGGATGTTGGAGAAAGCACTAGGCATTTGAGAAACAGCAAATAGTTCAGTATGGTAGAAAGAGTGCATGTGGGAACTCCGTGAGAAATAAGACTATGGAAATAGGAGGAATGTTCTTACATATTGAATGAGCTACTCATCCTAGGATGAGCAAGAGCAGAGTTCTCCACACATTAAGAAGCATTTTACATGAGGGAGCATAAATCAGTATTTATGAGTATAGACTCCAGAATCAGACTGCCTTGTTTGAAATCTTGGCTCTACCACTTACTAGTTGAGGGGCCTTGAGCAAAAATTTAACTCATCATGTCTCACAAAATCATCTATAAGATGAGGATAAAAACATTACCTACCTCATAGACAAAAACAGCACCTACCTCATGATTTAAGATACAAAAAGTTAGTAGTTGTGAAGCACTTAAAGGAGTTTCTGACATAATAAACTGCTTGCTATTTTTATAAAGAGAACAAGGTTCAGAGGAGACAGGCCTTTTTAATCCAACTTGTCATGATCACCAGTTTCACAGGGTCAGAATAGGAGGTGGAGCCTTCTTGACATATTGGTAAGAGAACTGAGGAGGACTCTGCTCAGAGGGAGGATAATACTGAAAGATCAGTTAGATGTTTACTCTTTAATGGAAATGAGTACATAATGTTTATACCTTTGAAAAGGAAATGATATGGAGAAAATGTAAAGAAAAATAAGAAATCTGAGTCACAAAATAGAAGAGGACACAGGAAAAAGAGAACAAAAATCATGACTGAGCCATTCTTGTCTTCCCCCAAGTCTATTCCTAGTCCTCTGCCTGTGAATGCAGTTTCACTCTGTCCTGTACCTGCATTAGGCATAGAGTAGTAGAACCTTTTAAAGGCTTCCCCAGGAGCTTCCCTGGTGGCGCTAGTGGTTGAGAGTCTGCCTGCTGATGCAGGGAACTCGGGTTTGTGCCCCGGTCCAGGAAGATCCCACATGCCGCGGAGCGGCTGGACCCGTGAGCCATGGCCGCTAAGCCTGCGCATCCGGAGCCTGTGCTCCCAATGGGAGAGGCCACAACAGTGAGAGGCCCGCCTACCGCAAAATAAATAAATAAATAAAAATAAAAGGCTTTCCCAAACCCCAGAAGGACTATCTCCTGAGAGGGTTAATAATGCCAGCTCTGAATTTACTGTGAGCTGGGATTGGGCAATGCAATACAAGCACTTCATGGTAAAGGGTTAAATCTTTATTTCAAAAGTTAAGAATATAGAATATTTGTTGCCACCATTAATTAGAGATGCTAAGATAGAAATATTTACATATTTTCATACACACACACAGGCTGTAATACCACAATTCAATTCTGGCACTAACTATCCAAAATTAGAGTAGATTCCACAGGTTAAAAGTATAGTCCCCAACAAGACTGCTCTCATTTCAGATGCCTGTTGTGAATTCAGAAGTCCTCAGGCCTCTCTGATACTTATGACTAACTTGCCACATATTTAGGGGTTCCCACAATTTCTTCAGGTTTGATAATTCACTAGAATAACTCACAGAACTCAGTAAAGTGCTATACTTAGAATTAGACTTTTATTATAAAAGATACAAATCAGAACAAGTCAAAGAAGACAAATATATGGAGAGGTCTGAGAAAGTCCTGAGGGTCCTCTCATGTGGAATCAAGACATGTCACCCTCTTAACACATCGATACCACCTCTCAGCACCAACCAAGGAACTCACCTAAGCCTCAATGTCCAGAAATTTTATTAGTTTCATTATGCAGGCACCAGTGATTAAATAATTGGCCACATGACGGATCTCAACTTCAGCCCCTATCTTCTTCCCAGAGGTTGGGCTGATAGAGTGTGGTTCAAAGCCCCAGTCCTCTGGTCACATGGTTGGTCTTTCTGGCATGGCCTGCCCCCATCTGCATCAACTTGGAAACTTAGCAGCATAGGCTATCTAAGATTCCATTATGTAACATCCCATATGTATAAAATCAGTAGTCAGCTCAGGGGCCCATCATGAACAACAAATATACTCTTATCACTCAGGAGAGTCTAAGGGTTTAGAAGCTCTATCCCAGGAATCTGGTACAAAGACCAGACAAATTCTTTACTTCACAATACACACATACATATGTGGATATACAAATACTCATGTGCATATAGACATATTTATATAAATGGCAAGCAGCTAAGTACTTGATATGCTATATATACTGTTACAGATACTGAGAGAAAAAGAAACAGTCCCTGCACTTAAGGAACTTAGGGTTTGATTACTGAGCTGGGGTGAGGGTAGCATAGTGCCAGTATCTAGTAATGTTAGGTTATAGAAGGAAAAGGCAAGCATCAAAGGCTGTGTGCCACACAGCAGGTGCTCACTAATACAAACATTTGCCTGGAGGTCTTGTCATTCTCACTTTCTCTAGCATAACCACAGGCACAAAGGAGACTGAGGACAAAATTTTACTTTCCCAGTAGGCTTATTCTCTTTAACTTAGGTTCTCTTTATAAGACCAGGAAAATTATAACCCTTTGAAACATTAAAATTTTGATTCACTTGGAAGCTTTTATTAAGATATAATTAATAGTTAGGAGGAACTTTACTAGACATTTGGAATGAATTGAACCATTGCCTAATTATCATACTAAGAAAATCCTTTTTAAAAAAGGCTTGGGTGTCCAAATCACTTAGGAAACTTAAAAACACCATTTTAAGTGAATTGTTGTGGTGTTTGTATATTGAAGCTCTCCCAAAGATGTATAAACAGGAAACTACAAGACTAAAATGAATACTTTAAAACCATTAGCACACTGAGTTCCTTGTTAATTGTGCAATTTTATATATAGTAAAAATTTTTAAAAGCTGAAGTTTTTCATGAGATAAGTCCTTTTGAATTTGAAATTCTATTTTATTGCACTGTGCTTTTAATTTATTGGTACTATGTTAATATATCCATTTAAATTGCAACATTTTTTGCAAACACCTTGTATTTTTAACTCGCCAAGAATCTCTAAAACAAATGATAGTGCATAGGCAAGGCACTGCAGCTCCACTTGTCTAACCACAGATGAAAAAAGGCATTAAGAGGAGAAAATAATCATTAAAGGATCTTTTACAGTTGGCTGAGGTATTGTTATGATTGGGATAGGAGGGACATTAACTTGCACATTACTCAAAGCAAAGTATAATGATATATTTTACAAGTTAAAGAGGCTTTGCATTCTACCAAGATCATTTTCAACAATATAGAAGAAACAGCTGAGCAGTTTCATAGTCTCTTTTTGTCTAAGTGTATTGGATTTAAGCATAATTGATCCCTAATAGGTTTTAGGATTTGGGTACAAATGCCCACCATTAATGTAGAATCTATTCAAATATGCCAGGTCTTTAATTGCACACTTCTACTCCAAAGACCTGTTTGGTCCTTAGACCAGAAATTCTTTTCAAACAGAGATGCCTGCTTGATACTATGGCAAAAGTTCAGCACAGTTCCAGTCTTTGATAACAATCACAACATAACCTCATTGAGGTTAGAAGCCAGGAGGCTTATTGTTAAACTCCTCGTTGGATCTTTTGCTCCAGGTTCTCCGATGCCACACACAGAAAGGGAATATGATCACAATTAGTGGTCTTCGGCACATAATCCTTTCAAACATAATTGGAATAATTCAAACCTCACAAATCCTTATTTTCTGGTTCAAGAATATCTAGAGTTTCTCAAATGTGATTGTGCATGCCCTGTACAGTGCTTTTTTTCACTGATGTCATCCAAATATCGTGCTCCTTTACTTAGGAAATCAAAGTTCAAAGAGATAAAGAAACTTGTTCACCATCATTGTTCTAGTAATGAGTAAAGGTGGGAATTTAACTCACAGTTTCTGACACCAAAGCCATTGTTCTTTCTCCTACATGAAGTTTCCATCCTAACTAATGCACAAAATTATACTTTATCTAAGGTTAATCTACCTTACCACCAGTAGACAAATGGGATCATCTTCCTCTATCTCTAAAGGTTGGTTCTATTCTGATTCTGTTGTGGTTGAAAGGTTTTATTACAGCTGTCCTAGGAGTTTGCCCTGGTCTGAAACAATTCAAGCAATCAGCCGCATGTTCAGTTAATGAGTAAAGTTTAAAGGGGTGCCTATTATATGCAAATCTTCGTTCCAGTCTCAGTGAGAGGAAGACATACGCATATATATACACATATACACACACACACATATATGTATAAACAGAATCATCAATCATATACTTATACACAGTTATATATACAAGGATTCAACCATGGCATTGTAGTAGCATAGAATTGGAAGCACTTCAATCATTTTCTATGCACTACCAGCCTTCCCCAATCCATCCTACAAGTTGTTGCAAGTTCAACTTCTGAAAGCCTAGCTCTAGTAACTTTTAAGCTCAAAAGCTGTCATCCTTTACTTTATTTCCTTTGCTTCTCCTCCCTAACTAAATAATTGTAAAATTCCTCATTTACCATCTAATGGGCAGTGTCTTGGGCCTTAGTTAGTTAGTTAGTTAATTAGTTAGTTCGTTTTAAGCCTGTAGAAAGGGTGATAGTATTCCAACAATGTTTTGGATGGCCCCTCCCCTATGACTCAGTTTTTTACCAAGTATCACTCTATTGTTCAGGCAATTTAGAACCTATCAGGAAAGGTTAAAATATAACATGTTATAATCAGGAGCTTTTTTTCTTATGCCTTCTCAGATTTCCTGCTCAAGGTGAATTAACAGATGAGAAAAATATTTCCAATTATGGTGATTTTTCATGGGAGTTGTGGAGTGGAGAAAAAACTGGAATAGGCACTTCCCTCCTTTAAACCTGGATTCTTAATGTCAATCATGCATCCTTACTCATAGCCTATCAGACATGTCTTCATTTGTCTGAATCACAGCTGTGAACAGGGTTAAGTTTCTATCCATAGTGATTCTGGGACTCATAAAAATCAGGGAATGTAGATAGATCTATATATCAGGATTAATATGCCTAGAGCAGAGGAAAATGGTTCCGTTTTCCCTACATAGGGAAATAAGCCTGACTTTAAACTGCCAAAGTAGCACCTTTCTGTACCAAAATAAACTCTTGGAAATAGGCAAGTCAAACATAGTAACTAGAGACTCAGAAGGAGTAGAGAAGAAAAGGGAAATGTGACCTAACTTCACATGCCTGCATAGGCTGCACAGCCAAACCAAAGGATAGCAACCTGCTACTATAACACTTAATATTAGCATCACCCCTTATATTTTACAGAGTATTTTATATACATTATCTCAATCTGAATTTCTACTGCATTTTGATAGCACTGTGATATCAGAGATGTTCATATCCTAGCTTCCAGAGCCTGTGAATATTTTTGGTTACATAGCAAAGGGCGATTTTGATTGCAGATGGAATTAAGAGAGATTTCTTTGGATTATCCAGCTACATCCAGTGTAATTCCAAGGGTCCTTAAAAGCAGAAGAAGAAAGTAATGTATAACTGATTCACTTTGCTGTACACCTGAAACTAACAGAACATTGTAAATCAACTATACTCCAATAAAAATTTTTTAAAAAGAAGAAGAAGAAAGTCAGAGGGAGATACAACTATAGAACATTGCATCTGTAGAGTTGCAGTTTTAATGGCTTTGAAGATGGAAAAGGGGGACCACAAGCAAAGGAATGCGGATAGCATCTAGAAGTTATATAAGAAAAGGAAACAGATTATCCTCTATAGCCTCCATAACAGAACAGAGCCCTGACAATGCCTTGATCTTAGCTTAGGAAGACCCATGCCAAACTTCTGAATTACAGACTGTAAAATAATAAATGCATGTTGTTTTGAGAAATACATATACGGCCATTTGTTCAATACCCTTGAAACATCTTTTATATACATACCCCTATTTTAACATCTGTATTCATATCATCTCCCTTTTACTGCTTATGTATTCCTTGTGGGTAGAGTTGCCTTACTCATTTTGGCATATTTCAACCTAGAACACTTAACACGGTATTTAATAAAGAAGAGTATAACTTACATAACCTCTTGCTTTTAGTCTGTGGCTAATATTTTACTTTGTGAGTCAAACTTTCAGATTTTTGTTATCATACAGTGGTGTTTACATATCAGCTCCCACTTCTGTGAGTTTTGAGATGACCAAGCCCACATTTCATTCATCCGTGGCTGGCCATATAAAAGAAACTTAAAATATATTTGATAAGGAAGGGAAAAGGAAGAAGGAAAGAAGGGAGGAAGGAAGGGTGCAATCTATGAAATTAAGGCATGACCAGAGACATGCCAGTAAATATGTAAGAAAGTTTAAGTTTACAGCTTCACATATTACCAATGCCTACCTAGTCCAGAGTAGGTGTTATTTACATATTTGCTTAATGACTGTCTAAACTTGCTTAAAGTTTTGTTAAACGAATGTATATCAAATTCTCTTAAGTTTATTTGATTAGCACATTCAGGAATACTGCATATTCTATTATTGAACTTTTAACTTTTTACAAGTGGATAACAGATCGGCCAAATATTCCTAACATGTATAATCAGGCAATAGAATGACAATATTATGAAAACTGGAAACACTTTACATCTTCTTATAAGGACAATTTGCACTTCACCCTTATTTAAAAATAGAGACTTACAATCTTCTATTGAAAATCGGAAAAAATCACCTAGCAATTGTCCATTTTAGCATGAAAATTCCAATATAATGTGAATCATTTGATGCCCCAAGATTGCATGACAAATTATTTCCTTAAAACTTGAGAACTTTTAATATTATCAGCAATGACCACGTGAGACCACTTTTAGCCTTGATACCTGAACGAACTCCTGCCTCTTAACACTAACACAGATCCTGATAAAATATTTCATATTCAGATATCCTAATTTATAGGAGATTACTGCACCAAATTGTTCCATTGCTTTTATTTTCCTATTAGTTTCACTTCTCCTTGGGTGGTTTTGTTTTGTTTAGCGTGCAAACTGATTTGTTCCTTTGAGTTGCTGACGTTTTTTAACCAGATTTATAACCAAGTTTAAACTGATCAGAGATTTTTATAAAACAGAACTGTTTATCCACTAGCTGCAACTATATTTTCCTTTCTTCATGATTAAAACTTTGAGAGCCATATGCTCATTCCTGTCTAAGTCATATCCTCTTGGGTTTTGGCCTTAGTCTTTCCTGCTGTTGGCAAACCAAAGGGAATGCTTGCAATATGTAGGTCTGCCCTCTATTGAAACCTATAAACCAAAGGGGACACTCACTTTTAAAGGTGGATTTCATTTTAAATTACCTTTCCAAAGTAGTTAATTCTCCAGGTTCGCTCTCAGATTGATCTGCCAATCCAGCCACTTTGTCAGAATTAACATGGCTTCTCGAAATTGAGAACCACAGATGGTGAAGGCATATAAACTTAGTGGTAGGAAAACAAGCTTCTATAAGGATTCCTAAACAGCATAAATTATGAATGTATTCCTCACTTATCTTTTAATTGCAGGCACAACATGCAACTTAAATGATTTACTGAAGGAAATCTACCCCTAGATATACTTGCCCTAGTCCATTTAAGAGGTTCTGAACACTAAGAGAGAGAACCTATTTCTGTCTAAGTAGGTCACAGATCTGAATACTATTAATGAGTTGAGCATAAAGTATTTTCTATTAATAATTTATTTTATCACTGTGGTTCCTTCAGTCTTTCTATACCTCTGTTCTAGTTTCCATTTTGCTACAGTATTTACAGTACTCACAAGCAAAGTTATGCCTTCCTCCTTTTGTTTTTTGACTCACAGTTTTCTAATTTTGCTGCCTCTTATTCAAGCAAAAATGAGCAATTGACCCTGAAAATGTTTAAATATTACCTTTCCACATGAAAATGGGAAAAAAGAATGTTCTCTTCAATTAGGTTTGGCATGCTGATTTCTCTTCCTTGAATTTTAACTCTCATTTTATTAGCCAAACAAAATGTTTGCCCTCTCTTATCAGTTTTTTAAAAAGCATAGCACTGAGGTGTGGCCAAGGTGGTAGAATTGGAAGACTGAGCTCACCTCCTTCCACCAGCACACCAAAATTACAACTACTTACAGAGAAACTATCTTTGCGAATGACCTGAAGACTAGCAGAAAATATTTTCCACACCTAAGATGTAAAGAAGGAACCACAACAAAACTGATAGGAGGGGTGGAGATGCAGTATAGTCAAAACCCACACTCCTGAGTAGGCGACCCACAAATAGGAGGAATACGCAATCATAGAGGTTCTCTCCAAGGAATGAGAGGTCTGAGCTCCACATCAAGCTCTCCAGCCCAGGGGTCCTGAACCAGGAAGACAAGCCCCCAAAACGTCTGGCTTTGAAAACTAGCAGGGCTTACATTTGGGAGAATCAGTGAGCTATGGGAATCAGACGCTTCATTCTTAAAGGGAAGGCACAAAATCTCACATACTCTGAGTCCCAGCACAGTGGATGTAGTTTTAAGGAAGCCTGGGTCAAACCCACTTGTTGATACTGCAGAGCTTTCTAGAGAGGCAGGAGGAAACTGGGACTCTCTCTGGGGACAAGGACACTAGCAACAGCCATTTTAGGGAGCTCACACTATCCGAAGGACACTAGTGCTGGCAAATGCAAAGTGCCATTTTAAAGTCCTCCCTTTAGCCTATTAGCACTAGGGGCTTACCCATCCACCAGGGGGCCCACAGCAGCCCCGCACTCCCCAGGCCACACAGCAAACTGCAAGGGAAGCCTATCTCACCCTCCAGTGGGCCCGCAGCCACCACAAGAGGCAGTTCCTCACAGCCAACCAGGCCAGGGCCAACTAGCCCTTCCCACCAGGGCACCCACACTGTTCAGCCCCACTGTAGCAGAAGGGCTCATGCAGCTCACACAGGGGTCACTCTATAGGCCTGGTAACCATAAGGGAGTATGCTGCTGGGTCCCATAGGACATTTCCTACTTAAGGCCACTTCTCCAAGATCGAGAGACAAAATCAACCGACCTAAGACATATAAATTAATACAGACAATTAGGCAAAATGAGGAGACAGAGGGATATGTTCCAAACAAAGGAACAAGACAAAACTTCACAAAAAGAACTAAATGAAGTAAATATAAGCAAGCTATTTGATACAGATTTCAAGATAATGATCATACAAATGCTCACCAAACTTGAGAGAAGAATGGATGAACATAGTCAGAATTTCAACAAAAGGTTATAAAACATAAAGAAGAACCAAACAGGGCTGAAGGATACAAAACTGGAATAAAAAATATACTAGAGGGAATCAACAGTAGATTAGATGATACAGAGAAACAGATCAGCAAACTGGAAGAAAAAGTAGTAGAAACTACCCAAAATGAACAGAAAAATGAAAATCAATTTTTAAAATGAGAAGAGTTAGAGACTTTTGGGACAACTTCAGGCATACCAACATTTGCCTTACAGGAATCCCAGAAGGAAAAGAGAGAGAGAAAGGGACAGAGAACTTATTTAAAGAAAATAATAACTGAAAACTTCCCTAATGGGAAAAGAAACTGACATCCAGGTCCAGGAATCCCAGAGAGTCCCAAGCAAGATGAACCCAAAGAGGTACACACCAAAACACATTATAATCAAAACAGCAAAAATTAAAGAGGAAATCTTTAAAGCAGCAAGAGAAAACACCTAGGTAGGCAGAAGGAAAATCCCATAAGAATGCCAGCTGATATTTCAGCAGAAACTCTGTAGGCCAGGAGGGAGTGGCATGATATACTCAAAGTGATGAAAGGAAAAAAGCCTACAACCAAGAATACTCAACCTGGCAAGGTAATCATTCAGATTTGAAGGAGAGATAAAGAGTTCTACAGACAAGAAAAACTAAGAGTTCTCCACCACCAGACCAGCTTTACAAAAAATGTTAAAGGGACTTCCCTAAAAAGAAAAGGCACAAGTAGAAATATAAAAATTATGAAAGGAAAAAAATCTCATGGCAAAAGCAAACATATAATAAAGGTAGTGGATCAACCCCTTATAAAGGAAGGTTAAAAGACAAAAGTAGTAAATCATGTATATTCACAAAAAGTAATTCAGGGATACACAAAATAAGATGTAAAATATGACATCAAAAACATTAAACATGTGGGAGAAGAGAGTAAAAATGTGGGGTTGTAAGAAAGCATCTGAACTTAAGAGATCATCAACTTAAAATAATCATAAATATATGATATCATATAAACACACTTAAAATAATCATATATGTTTTAGTTGTCATAAACGAACCTCATGGTAACCACAAACCAAAAGCCTATGACAGATACACACAAAAAACTAGAAAGGAATACAAACATAACATTAAATATAGTCATCAAATCACAAGTGAAGAGAGCAAAAGAAGAAGACTGGAACAAAAAATAACTACAAAAACAACCAGAAAACAATTAACAAAATGGCAATAAATATATATCTATCAATAATTACTTCAAATGTAAATGGACTAAGTGTTCCAATCAAAAGACACAGAGTGGCTGAATGAGCAAAAAACAAGACCCATATATATGCTACCTACAAGAAACTCACTTCAGCTCTAAAGACTCATAGACTGAAAGTGAAGGGGTAAAAAAAGTTATCCCATGCAAATTGAAACCAAAAAAAGCTGTAGTAGCAATACTTATACTAGACAAAATTGATTTTCAAACAAGACTGCAACAAGAAAAGAAGGACATTACATAATATAAAAGAATCAATCCATAGCTTCTCGGCCTTTTGGCTAAGATCAAGTGAAGAATCAATCCAACAAGAAGATATAATAATTGTAAATAAATATACACCAAACACAGGAGCACCTATTACATAAAGCAAATATTAACAAACATAAGGGGAAAAATTGACATTAACACAATAGCAGTAGGGACATTAGCACCCCACTTATATCAATGGGCATCATCTAGACAGAAAATCAGTAGGTAAACATTGGCCTTAAATGACACATTAGACCAGATGGAATTAAGAGATATACATAAAACATTTCATCCCAAAACGGCAGAATACACATTCTTTTCAAGTGCACACGGAACGTTCTCCAGGATAGACCACATGCTGCTAGGCCACCAAACGAATCTCAGTAAATTTAAGATTGAAATCACATCAAGCATCTTTCAGGACCACAATGGTATGAGACTAGAAATCAACTTCAGAAAAAACTGCAAAAACCACAAACACATGGAGGCTAAACAATATGCTACTAAGCAACCAGTGGGTCACTGAAGAAATACAAGAGGAAATGAAAAATACCTGTAGACAAATGAAAATGGAAACGTAACAATCCAAAATCAATGGGACACAGCAAAAGCATCCTAAGAAGGAAGTTTAAAACTAGCAGTGCAATCCTGCCTCATAAAACAAGAAAAATCTCAAAGGAACAATCTAATATTATGTCTAAAGGAACAAGAAAAAGAACACAAAAAACCCAGAGTTCATAATGAAGATCAGAGCAGAAATAAATGACATAGAGAATTTAAAGAGCAATTAAAAAAAGATAAGTGAAACTATGAGCTGGTTCTTTAAAAAGATGAAGTTGATAAACCTTTAGCCAGACTCATCTAGAAAAGGAGAGTGGGCCCAAATAAATAAAATCAGAAGTGAAAGACAAGTTACAACCAACACAGAAATACAGAAGATCATAAGAGATTATTACAAACAACTATACACCAATAAAATGGACAACGTAAAAGAAATGGACAATCTTTCCTAGAAAAGCATAATCTCCCAAGACTGAATCAGGAATAAATAGAAAATGTGAATATAACAATTACCAGTAATGAAACTGAATCGGCAATTAAAACAAACAAACAAGCTCCCAAGAAACAAAAGTCTAGGACCAGGTGGCTTCACAGGTGAATTCTGCCAAACATGTAGAAAAGAGTTAACACCTATCCTTCTCAAACTATTTCAAAAAATCACAGAGGAAGGAATGCTTCTGAACTCACTCTAAGAGGTCAGCATCACCCTAATATCAAAACCAAAGACATCACAAAATAGAAAATTACAGACCAGTATCACTGATGAATATAGATGTCTCCTGTGGTTTAGCTATATCAAGTTACTTAAACATTTACAAGACAGCCATGCTTTTTCGTATCTCTTCTTCCTTTACATGCCATCCCCTCTGGGAGGAATACTGACTGCATCAGTTATATCTATTTCTGTGTAACAAACTACCACAAACTCAGAGACTTAAAAAACAACATACATTTATTATCTCACAGTTTCTGTGGATTAGGAGTCCTGACATGACTTTATTGGGTCCTCTGTTTAGGGTCCTACAAGGTGCAAATAAGGTATCAGCTGTTGCATGGTCTCATTTGGAAGTCTGAGTAAGAATTTGCTTCCAAGTTCACCAACTGTTGGTTCAGGTCAGGCCACTGAACTGTTACCTGGACAATACTAGTACAGTTTAAATGTCTTATGTGTGTGAAGAGACAAGCCCCACTCAGCCATCTCTTCTCTATCCCCTCTCCCTCTAAACTCCAAGATTGTGTATAACAAACGAGACACATAACCTTCTCTCAATGCTGCTTCTTCCTAAGGTGTTAAAGATAAATCTCAGAGTTGCCTGGTAGAAGGTAAGCAAAGAGAAACTTTGGACTCCTAGACTCTCTGCTCAGGCACTGAGCCCCAACTCTCTCCAAATTTGCCTGAGCATACACAGAGGAGAGCCCAGCCTTAGGCTCACAAAATATACATTACCAGACAGAGTAGCTATAACATCAGGATAAAATGAACACTCAGGGAAGATAATTAGGTACATAAGGATTGCAAGGACCATGAAAGAAAAACACAAACTGAATAAACCATATGAACATTGGAATGGATGGATCAATAATTTAAAATAAGTGTCATCCGTTAGGAGATGAGTGAAGATATTAACAATATAAGCAAGAACAAGAAATCTTATTTTAAAACTGATGGAAATCATGACTATAAAAGCAGGTAAAAGAGGATAATACAATTTAATAATAAATATGTGAATTGGGAGAAGATTATATTGAAAATACAAAAGAAAGGAAAATGAAGATAAAAATAAAAAGAGGGAAGCTATAAAATAAAAACTAAAATGTATGGAAAATAGAACTAAAAATGGCAAGGTTTTTGAAGTTTTTTTTTTTTTTTTGACATGGAAATGCCCATATTGAGAACACTCTTGCTAAAAAAGCCTCAGATAAAAGAATGATGTTGTAAAGTTTTTATTATCCCCAAAATAACAATAATCATAAAAGTAAAAATCAAAGAACAGTGGAACAGGTGGTCATCTCATGTGCCTTCCTAATACCTTATACAAACCTCTATCACAGGACTTTCCATTCTTTTTCAATATAATCTGTTCATGTACATGTCTCCTCTGGTAGTCGATAATATCTCTCAGAAGAACAAGTGTAGGTGTACTTTACCTTTGCCTTCCAAAGTTTACCCAAAGGTATTATAATCTATCACAAACCTCGGCATTTAATGGCCAATCTCTATATACTGGTTAAATGGAGCTGAACTGGTTTTTGTTTACCTCTCTCAATTCTACTCTTTTACTTTATCTCTGCGGCCTTCTGGTTTTCATACCTCAAAACCTAGTTGACTTCAACTAGTTATTTTGCTGTCTGTCTAGCTGTTTGCCCTGCAATTGATCCTAAAGCTTCCCCGTTCTCTTACAATGCCTGATGATGACAAACAGATGCATGGCAGACACACAACCCAGACTTGTCACACAGTTTTCATGTGCTCATGTGCTGGCACTGACATTTAGAAAAGTGTTAATTAGGAGACTGGATAGAGAGAAGAATGAAAGGAATAAGAAAATGAAAAACTCTATCAGACACACTATACAAAGTATTGGAGGAAAACATGCTGCCAGATAGCCTTAGGAATAAAGCAGCTTCTTCCTTATGTAGAACGATCCACAAAATAGAACATACAGGCACACCCTGGAGAAAGTCTGGGGGGGACAAATTGGCAGAAAGTCAACCTATCCTTTAAAATTTTCAATAATTTCTCTTGCTGTTGATTAGGAGATAGATGTAGAATTATCTCTGTAGTTAACTTTGTATTTAAAATTCTCACATTGCTACCATCTTTCTAGGCCAATTAAACATACCTTTATCGTGCCTCCTGGTGGGGTTACTCAGTATGTGCTAAATGGTTTAATTAAAATCTGTCCTATTTCCCTAATGCCCATTTGGAGGAGCACCTTTCTCAAAATAGCAATTAAATATATAACAATCTATTACTTGGGAAGAAAAAAGAATCACCATTGTCCCCTAAAGATAAACAAGCAGACTTTCAATGATCTCATTTTATATCCTACTTTACAAATATATAATGGCATGTTTCTTTACCTTTCTAACTATATTGGCCAAAGTAATCCCCCAAGTTGGGAATTTTGATGTCTTATAATAGAAAGTGTCCTGCTACTATCATTAGAGTGGATAGGGAAATATGCAATGGCAGGCATAGTGATGTTGTCAATGCGAAAGATGTATGGTATAGTAGAGACAGATTAGGTTTTATAGATGAGCCTTCACTAAATCTCACATTGGGTAAGCAGTCTGTCAACCTCTATAAATAGCATTGCAAATCCTTATAAAGTTTAGTATTATTATTCCCCTTTTATAAATGATAATAATGTGGCTTGGGGAGGTTTAGTGGTTTCCCCAAAATCCGTTAGCTATTAAGTGGAGGACAGAATTTGAACCCAAGTTTGCCTGACTTAGAATCCATGTGCTCCATAAACACTCCCTTCTTCCTTTCCAGAAGAAATCAATGGAAGCTTTAAGTGTAAGTCACATATTACCAACTTTGGCTGAACTTTACCTTACTTCTTTTTCCTAAGATCTGAATTTAAGTCTCTGCCCTTTCACAAACTAAGGATGTGGCCTTAGGCAAGCAACAGCACCACTCTGGACCTCAGGAAAGGTGGGACTTTCTTACTTTTACATTGTAAGATTCCTCCACAGGAAACAGCATAGCAGGGAGAATACGCTTATGGATGCTTACAGAAATCAGCAATATGTCACAGACTAGAGCCCATACAGAAGGGTATATAGAGTCATTAAGCTAGAAAATGGGCCTTAACCTAAAGGACAAAAGAGGTCAGATATTATGGTTGAAGCAACGTCCTAAGGTATTCAATCCTTATACCATAGTAAGGAGTTTTAGCCAAATTCTTAGCTTTCCTTCCCTAAACAAGGTCCTGAAACAAGATGGTTTGAAATGCTTTGCAAAGTTTAATATATACTCACTTCTTGTGGCACTACCAAATAATGTCTAATGTAGACTGGCAGAGCAGCACTAGTGAATCCTAAATAGCTAACCACGTGTGCTAGATCCATTATGTAGGGAACAGGAGACTTAATTTTCCAAGGCTGGACTCTCATGCATTTTCTGCCAACAATAAATTCACTATAAATGAAAGAAAACATTAAATTTTAAACCTATGAATATCTTCAAATGGCTAAGATAAACCAAGAATTGAGTTGTATTTGTACTTACTAAGTCTGTTCAATGATTGAAAATCATTGGAAAATGGTATTCTAAATTCAATGATTAATTTACAGTCATTCTGGGAATCTCTACTTTAGTTGTTTCTTCTGTGTCCAATAAAGCAATCCTTGAAGATAGGAACCTAGAATTCTCTCCACACAGGAAGCAAAAGCTCAGACTTTCTGGTATAGCTCATACTGGGCTCCTGGAAATGCATTTTTAACAGGCTTGGTGTACAAAGGGAATTGCTGTTAATCCTAAAGCACATTAGTTTTCCCCAAATAGCATTCTTTAAATCAATAATCAGGAACATAATGAAAAACAGAGAGAAGGGGTATAGAGGATGCTGCTTTGGGATCTGTCTTGAATAATATATATTTACTTATACAGGATGCAATTTATATGGATTTAGAATCTTTGAGTTAGAAATTGAATTTACAAAAGCTGAGGCACAAGGAAGGAAACATAACCAGGAATTTTCTTGAAAAGGTTACCTGAACAATTTCACTAGGGACTTCCCTGGTGGTCCAGTAGTTAAAAATCCACCTTCCAATGCAGGGGATGCAGGTTGATCCTTGGTCGGGGAACTAAGATCCCACATGCCACAGGGCAACTAAGCCAGCGCACCGTAACTACTGAGCACACGGGCCACAACTAGAGAGCCCGCATGCCGCACTACAGAACCCATGTGCTCTGGAGCCTGCAAGCTCTGGAGCCTGCATGCCACAACTAGAGAGAAGCCCACCCGGCCAGCGAGGAGCCCACACACCACAACAGAAGATCCCGCATGCCATGACTAAGACCTGACGCAGCCAAAAATAAGATTAATTAATTAAAAAATAAATGTAACAGCAAAATGGGAAAGAAGACAGTATTTGAAGTGGTGGGGAGGATTCAGCCAGGATCACATAGAATCCTCTCAGAAAACCAAATGAAAGGACCACTTCAAATAAAAACATCTCCCTAACCTGACTCTGCTTTCATGGACATATCAAGGCAATAGAATCTCTCAAACCGAAGTCCCACTTACTTTTATTTATTGACGTATAGTTGAGTTACAATATTATATTAGCTTCAGTTGTACAGCACACTGATTCAATATTTTTGCAGATTATACTCCATCATAGGTTATTACAAGATAATTGTTATAATTCCCTGGGCTATAGAATATATAATTGTTGCTTATCAATTTTATATATAGTTTGATCTGTTAATCCCATAACCCTAATTTGTCCCTCCCCCTTCTCTCTCCCCTTCGGTAACCACAAGTTTGTTTTCTATATTTGTGAGTCTGTTTCTGTTTTGCATATACATTCATTTGTATTATTTTTTAGATGCTATATATAAGTGACATCATACAGTGTTTATCTTTGTCTGACTTCTTTCACTAAGCATAATATTCTCTGGGTACTTCCACGTTGCTGCAAATGGCAGAATTTCATTCTTTTTTATGGCTAATATATTCCATGGGGTGTGTGTGTGTGTGTGTGTGTGTGTGTGTGTGTGTGTGTGTGTGTGTGTGTGTGTGTGTGTGTGTGTGTGTGTGTGTGTGTGTGTGTGTATCACATCTTCTTAATCCATTCATCTGTTTTATTTTTAATTGAAGCATAGTTGATTTAAAGTATCGTGTTAGTTTCAGGTGTATAGCAGTGATTCAGTTAGATATATATATATATATATACACACACACATATATATGACAGTATCTTCCGATTCTCTTCCCTTACAGGTTATTGCAAAATATTGAGTATAGTTCCCTGTGCTATACAGTAGGTCCTTTTTGGTTATCTATTTTATATACAGTATTGTGTATATGTTAATCCCAACCTCCTAATTTATCCCTCCCCCCAATAATACATCATCTGTTGATGGATACTTGGGTTGCTTCCATATCTTGGCTACTGTAAATAGTGCTGCTGTGAACATTGGGGTGCATGTATCTTTTCAAAGTAGAATTTTCATTTTTTCTAGACATATAGCCAGTAGTGGGATTGCTGGGTCATATGGTAGTTCTATTTTTAGTTTTTTGAGAAACCTCCATACTGTTTTCCATAGTGGCTGCACCAAGTTACATTCCCACCAACAGTGTACAAGTTACTTTTTTCTTTTTCTTTTTCCTTTATGCCATTTTCAGCAGTAGCTCATGGGCTTCAGCCCTGTACTGTGACCTGATTCAGGGTCAAACAACGGTGTTGGAGCATTAGAGGTGGTTAGAACTGGTCTCTCTTCTTTAAAGCACCAAGTAGTTCCCTCCAATGTTACTGAACAGCCTCTTCCTCACCCCCAAACACCAGCTTTTCTGCACAAATGTATTGTAGAGAGGAGGGTGCAATTAGAAATCAGATAATTATCCTAACCAAAAATTGCACTCATTACATATTTTAACACTACCCTTCATTCTAAATAATTATGGATATCAAGCATTAAAATAGAGAGCCTCGCAGCCTGTACAGAAACTCCTTTGAAGAGATTGTTTTCAGGAAAGTGCCAAAAGTGCCTCATCTTCTCCCATAAAAGCCAGAGATGATGATGACAGTCCAGCTGCTTGGCAAGGACTGCTCACCCTTTATGGGCTCCCAGAAGCTTCCATGCAACATAAAGAAATTCATATTTTTATTGCCTCATATTCTCTCAGCAGGAAGAAGAATTTACATTTCTTAATTAGATTTCTTTCTCTCGGCACAAGAAATTGCAACTATCTCACTAGACTCTACTGCGTAGCAGCCCCCAAGAAGCACTTGTATAATTTATTTATAAGGTAGGGTGCAGGGCAAAGTTTTTCAGTAAAGTCCAAGGACTACTTATATTAGGATTGCTAAAATGCATTGTAAAAATGCAGTCCTAAGTTGTTCTCCAGAGCTACAAAATCAGATTCTTCAAGAGTGGGATTCAGAAATCTGCACTTTAAAATTTCTGTATGCTTTTCACTTACACATAAATTTGAGAATTACTGATTTAACAGAAATGTCATAGAGTTAGGAACCCATCCAGGAAACACTTTAACTGTTTTTTCCTAGGTTGACCAGTATGAAATGGTAAATTCTACCCATGCTCTTTTTTTTTTATATGTACACATTTTATTTATTTTTGGTTGTGTTGGGTCTTCATTGCTGCGTGCGGGCTTTCTCTAGTTGCAGCAAGCGGGGGCTACTCTACGCTGCAATACTCAGGCTTCTCATTGTGGTGGCTTCTCTTGTTGCGGAGCATAGGTTCCAGGCACACAGGATCAGTAGTTGCAGTATGCAGGCTCAGTAGTTGTGGCTCGCGGGCTGTAGAGCACAGGCTTAGTAGTTGCGGCACACGGGCTTAGTGGCTCCACAGCACGTGGGATCTTCCCGGAACAGGGATCTAACCCGTGTCCCCTGCATTGGAAGGTGGATTCTCAACCACCGCACCACCAGGGAAGTCCTACCCATGTTCTTTTAAGTTCTAAGGGTAGGTTATTTGTAAGAGATGAACCTGGAATTCATACAGTTAGAAGAGCCCTGAACTTTTTAATTCAAGAAGGAAGCATAGTCAATAATATTGTAATAGCTTTGTATCGTGACAGATGGTAGACTTACCCTGGTGATCATTTTGTAATGTATTAAAATATCAAATCACTGTTTTGTACACCTGAAACTAATATAACACTGTAAGTCAATGTACTTCAATTAAATAAACATGTAAATAATTTTTTAAAAAATTAAAATTAAAAAAAAATGAGATCCTGCTCCATTTCAAAGTTCAAGTGAAAACGGGCACTTTGAAATGGAGCATTTATCAAGTTTCCAGGATCTGTCATTTATCAAGTTTTGGAGTTTAGTGATGGGACCAAAGCTTGGCTACCTATTTGGAAGTTCAGGGTTGCATTTATATACATAAAAATCTCTTCTGTTGGTAGTTGCAAAGATGTAATGGGCCAATCTAATTATAATTTTTGCTCTATATGCTGCTTAGGTACTTGTAATTATAGGAAGCAATTATATAGTTCTTCAAAATATTAAGAACTAAGCTGGAAATTCCAAGCTTTTCCCTATTGATAACTGCCCCATATACTACAGAGAACTGAGCTGATTGAGTGTATACTATCTCCATTTTCCATATGAGGAAGCAGAGAGGCTTCAGAAACCAAATAATTTTTCCTGACCACATTTTTATCGGTGACCAAGATAAAATTTGAGCTCAGATCTGACCATCTTTAAAGCATGTTTTCTACAGACAGAAAGAATGAAGAAAACGGATTACCAGAAAGGAAGGAAAAGCAGCAGAGGAGTAGATATAAGAGAGAAAGACCCCAAAGAAGTTTCCAAACTTTTTCAGTAAAGTTTCAGCTTTACTGAAACTGAGACGTTTCTAGGAGAAATTGTTGTAGTGAGCCAAAATGCAGAGAATAGGGGCTACAGTATATTCCAGAGGCAAGGTAGTTTTCCTGTAAAATATGTTGTAATGGTGTCCATAAGTATCCCTTAAGAAAGAGTAGAGCTCTGGCATCCGTCCTGGCATGAACCCTATATGGCTACAGTAACTTACCAGAATGCCTTTACCCATTAGTGTAACAGAGAGAGAACAAAAATATCCGCTAGCAAGCCATTTTTGCAAACAGATCTCCAAGTGTCTTAAAACAAAGTTCTTTTCCTATGAATAAGGTCAAGTGGAGACATTTTGGCTCCTATCACAACATTGTCACTAAATGTTTTCAGTCAAACATTTTTTCTTTCTCTTGTCTAAAAACAGTTACAGGGCCTAAAAAAAGTAGAAATTCTTTTAAAATGTAAGTCTCCAAATAGCTGGAATCTTTATACATATAAATTTTCATTATGAAATGTCAAAGATTCTGAAGCTAGCAATCAGAGCCCATGACTTTTTCTGTATCTTTAAGAAAGGCTAGAAGTACATGTGAATGCTTCATATTTCAATAAGGCTATATAGCTTCTTCAAAGTTTTTTCTTTTAGGCTTTGGGGGTTGGGGTAGAATAATTGTAATTTAGAGGAAAAAGATGTATGAACTTGACTCAGTGTAGCTGAATAAGTCTTAGCCAGAAAATTACCCTCCCAAACTTTGCATTCAAATTTTATAGAATACCAGTAATATTTTTATAAAGAAAAGATCTTTCTTCCTAAGAACCTTCATGGTATTCATGAGCAAAGTTTCTATGTTGACAATTTTCAAAATATAATGAAATGGGAGTCACCAATAGTATCAAGCTTAGAATTGGGGACTCCAAAAAGAGTCTAATCTAATGAATTATGGTCAGGGCCAAGGAAAGGATGTCCACAGAGACACTTGTTTGGGGGCAAAGTGATTACATAACTGACCATTCAGGAGCTAATTCACAAGCAAATATGTCCTTCTACTGCAGTGGGCTCTTTCTCAGTTCTCAGCAATCCTAAAGTTCTTCTTGGTTGCATTATTGGCTACATGAAGAAGGCAGAAAGGGGAGATATAAGGAAGTCAGGGGAACAAGGATCTACCAGCTCATACTCCAAAAGCATGACCACTCATTTATATATGTTATATATGGGATTTCCATAAGATTTTTTTAAAGGGCTTCCATGGTGAGTGTGGGTATATCAGATCAATGTTAGAAATGTTTGCTCTATAGCACCTCTGGGTTAACACCTTCAGTATTCTAGCCACCTCACATCAAATTCTGTTGTTTCTGTCCAGTTAACTGAGACATTGTTAAGGAGCAAACTCTTTCTTAGTAATGTCTATTTGTCCTTCTTCCCCCTCCCCTTACTGAACACAACTCTGTTCAATATTTTACAATGAGAGAAAATGTTCATACAGATACATGCTAACATCAAGTAGAACGACTCCTTGTCCCTCCCCCAATGAGAATACTTTCCTATCATCAACAAAACCTCTTTCAAAGTACTTTTAAAAGAGAGTCTGGAGAGAAAAATTGGAAAAGGGGATAACAAAGCAATTCTCATAAGGAAACAAACAGGCAATATATTTGATTAAATATTTATATTTGAGAGTTACAAAAAAATCTAACTAGAAACCATAATGAGATAGCATTCTTCACCTATCAAATTGACAAACAGAAGCAAATAAAACTGAAAACATCAATTTTACTATGAAAAAAATTAATTTGGAGGACAAAGTTTAGTGTGAGAACCACTGGGTATAATCTAGGAATTAGGCAGAATTCCCCTTCCAGTTACATGTTATACTGGACCAGGACATCTATATCCACTTGTCAGGTAAAATCTTTCTTCCTCAGGCAGTTGTATCCCAAAACAAAAAGAATGGAACTAATCTGAACATGCCTAATTCATTCTCTCCAAATTCATCTAGCAGAGTAAGTCACTCCACTTCCCCAGGTGGGTAATTAATAAAAAAGCAGATAAAGGCAAAAAATATCAGGATTTGGGGTAAGAATCTCCCTCCAAAAATCCCTATACAGAAAAGTTTCACCCTTTGGTCTATGTCTACGATGGTTTCTGAAAATTCACTAATCCATTAGCAGAGATTCATTCCTTTGAATTAAGATGCCTTAAGCAGAGTTTCTTTTTGATTTAAATGACCCTCGGAGGCAAAATACCACTAACTCCTAAAATGTGTACTATATTGGCAGAGATTAGAATAGCTTTAAGGAAGAGAGGGATCACAGACAATGACTCATTTTTCCCTGGGTATCTCCCATGTATACATGAGGAATACATGTGAATAAACTTGTTCCTTTTTCTCTTGTTAAAAAAAAGGAAAGAAAGAAAGGGGTCAGAGTGGAGAATGGAAAAGGGGACAAGATAACTGGTAAAGTTGTAACAACCATATCAAAGGGCTGGGTCAGGAGCACTAATTCCAGTTTTGCTTGGTTTCTTAAATCAGAAACTCAGAGATCTCAGCTGTAAAAATTAGTGGATTGAACACATTGAGATCTAGGGTTCCATCCAACAGTATCAATTATGGTGTAACTGGAAGTAAATATAGAGATGGAACTGTAGTCTAAGTTGCTGAGGGTAACAGTAGAGGGAGAAACCTAAAAGGAATGCACACGATAAGACAAAACATAACCTATTTTCCATTTCCTAAGAGAGTCCCGGCTGCTTAAAGTTAAATACAGATTTGTTTCTATCTTGCTTCACCCATCAGTACAAAAATAAAGTATAAAAATACCATCTTGAATGATACAGACAACTTACTCTCTTATCACCAAATATAAAACCTAGGGAAATGCAAGTAAAAATTTTTTAAATGTACACTCTAAATATTTTTATAGACATACATATTCTACTCTTAAGCCAGGGTCAAAGAAGAATTCTCTTCAGTCCCACTTCACTTACAGGAACAAAAAATAAAAGACCAAGAGAGCAGACGGTGATAGAAGATTCATTATACGCTGAAACCTGAATCACTATAATTACACACAGTTCATAAGCGCAAATGGTACCCATTTCTTGGCAGATGAAAAAGCCGAGTGATGAGAAACATTGCTGAGCTAAACATGGCTGTTTAATAAGCCACTCAAATCAACACTCCTGTTATCCCCTGACACACACACACACACACACACAAATTATATCTGTAAGCCTAATAAAATCTCATTTGTTTTTCCTGAAGGTCCTATGAACCACCTGGTGCCTCTCTTTGCATTTCTTATTCTCTATTAACTTATGCCTGAAATTAAGCTTTTTATATGATCATTATTTCCACTGGTTTTAAATTATTAGGTCAGTGCATGCATTTGGAGCCAGCAGTCCAATCTGAAACTACTAAGAAAAAAATATTGAAAATGGAATGATATTAGCAATTTTAGATTGTAAAATTTAGACTGTAATTAGGCCTCTGGGTGTCTGTAATGACAGCTTATTGGAAATACTGTACAATGCTAAGTTATATTCACAAAACACTTGTTCCCAGTTTCAGATTTTTATTAGAAAGTTCTTGTTCCTCTGGTTGCTAAATCTATAGCCTTTTCAGCATGTCAATATCACTACATGTCAATATAAAATCTATTCTTAGCTTTGATTTAAGTTTAATGATATAACTGATGAAAAAATTTGCATTGAATAGCACAATGAATATCTTCAAATTTAAAATACCGCTGCTCAGGAGTAAAATAAGTTTAGTGACAAGAAAACCTGAGAAATGTCCCGAGATAAATTTTGTGGCCTTTTATTATTAAGTGATTTTAGAAGAGAAAAATTAGTAGCTAACTATCTGCTGATAAAGCCTTTAAAGAATGGATTTTAGATAACTTGTTATGAAGCAAAGCTCTTCTTTTCCATAGCAAGGAAAAACCCACTAAGGAAAAGCTTTGTAAGTAAAGCAAAAAGGGTTGCCTCTATCACAGGCTCAGTTATGGTGCCTCTATGGGAAATTGCTCAAGGGTAGCAGGATATGACAAAAGTAATTCCAGATTCTGTCTATGTATGAGCTGGAAAAGGGAAATGGTCTACTGTCAAGTACATTTGTCAAGTCACCAAAGTTTCGTTTCATAATCTCCATTCTGTTCTGCTTATTTTTTCACCGTGCAATGCCCTCTCATCTGGGAATCTGGATGTCCTATGGCCTCTTCTGCTCTAATCTTCCACCAATCCTTAACATTCAGGAGGAAACTGACGTAACTATATAACTACAGGCTCATCTTTGGCATCTTTTTTAGTCCCATCTTTTGCTGGATCATCTTTCTGTAACATCATTACCTTATTCCTTTCCAGAATATGAACTGATCCACAGAGAGCTCATTGCTTCCCAAGACTGCTCATTTCTGATTTAGATAATACTAATACATCTCTTTTAAAAAAATTATTTCTTGTTTAAACCAAAATCTTCATTCCTGTATTTTCCTCCCATAGGTTCTAGTTCTGCTATCTGTTTTTCACACAATAGCCCTTTAAAAATATTAAAGGTCAGATGTTCTATATCTGAGTTATTTTACTTTGCTCCACAACAAAAATCGATAGTTCTTTATTATACCATTTCTCATATAAGACACTGATTATTGTTACTGAGACCCACCATGGTTTCTACCTAAAGGAGAAGAAACTATGCAAATCTGAGGTAATAAAAAAAAACTGGAATTGAGTGTGGGAGGTAAGGATGAATGGGTGAGAGGAATCCAGCTGAAATAATAATTCTGAAGAAACATTAATGTTAAGAATATGTGGTCAAAGAAGACATTCTTAGAGAGACCTCACTGGAATCAGTATAGAGTTCTTGCTTTTATGGAAAGTATTTAAAAGCAGAGACACTGTGGTTAGAACCCTCAGTTTCAACTGTAAGGTCCACAATAGCATAGATGTGTGATGTTGAGCCAATTTCACCACATCTTTAAGTATCATTATCTGAAAAAGTGTGAAAACGGTAGTGAATCTGAAGCTTAATGAGATAATACATGTAAATTTTTCAGTAGTAAGCTCATAGTAGCTCAATAAATATTAGTTTATGCTTTATATTTTCACTGGAACAAAATTAATAGTTTTCTAGTGCAAATTAGATTAAAAGGAATCTATGATTTTATCATTTTGACTGGGAAGAGAATGTACTATCTGGAATGTTAACAAATATGTTTCCAGAGTTCTGTAGTTAGAATGTTTGGCTAGCAAAGGGAGATACTTAGCATTTACTAATATCTTTTGGAAAGCCTGGGAAGGAAGCAATTTGAAAAATGAATTCAAATGACTTAGCTGGAGTTTTGATCCCTAATGATTATAAACATGATTTTGAGGTATTAACTGTTAAAGATAGGGTCACAAGTTATTAGTAGTAAAATAAATGCTATTTTCCTGAAACAAAATTGTTAGAAGGCATTATCAGCAGTAGGTGCTGATGGCTGAAATGTGAAAATTTGTTTAATCACTAGAATGGCTAAGAGCATCCAAGTTTAAGATGATAGATAGATAGATTTATATTTAATGTAAATGTACATTTATATTAAATATGTATATAATTGTTAAAAGGTTAAAAATTAAAAGAATTTTAAAATAAAATAATTGGGTATTGGAACTTTTAATATTTACCTTACAGAAGAGCAAATTATAAACACCCTGTATTTTTCATTTCTCTGCTTCCATTAGATATTTGGAATATTGACAGGTCAGTGAAGAATTTAACTTCTAATAACCAAATATTTGCAGTGCATCTACCGTGTACCAGGTACCTTATAATGTGCCTTACATAAACCATTCATTTAAGTTTCCCCAAAATCATGGGATATAACTAGAGTTGCACCATTTGACAAATAAGGAACAATGACTCACTGAGATTGAGTAATTTGCGTGAAACTTGGAGCTAAGATGGTAAACTTGGAATCCAGGTCTGAGTCTCAAACTTATGCCCTTATCATAGGTTTGGTATAGTTATTCTAATCAGAAGCAGTAAGACTACAGATATTCACATGACCTGAAAAATTATTCTCAGGTATTCAAGTCCCACTTTTGCATAATGTAACAATTATGACTGATTTTGTTAGAAATATTTTGAAGCTCTTGTGATATTTCACAGTTTTATTACATAAAATACTGACATGAATGCATTTCACAGGTGTTTTCCAAAGAGTTGTAAGTACCTTGCTAGATTCATCTTAACTGTCTTTATATGCTTTTTATGAGGATTCTCAGGAAAAGGGCTCTTTCCCTATGATGCAGAATATGAAAGATCTCTAAAGTGACTTTACTAAGGAGAAAAAAGGACAATAGAATGCTTGAAACAGAGTCCTGGGTTCCCTGCTTCACTGCAAACTGCCCTTTATTTTTATAAGACTATGTTGTGTTTTTTGTTTCTTTTTGTTTCTTTTTGTTTCTTTACAGGAAAGGCCACTGAAAATTTCTGATACTGAACTCTACTCAGGACAATCAGTGTTAAGAGTCCCTGGGAGCTGTATAAATAACTCAAACTACAGAGAAGTTAATTTTGGGTGCCAGGGGTGTAGAGGATCTTAGTTGCCTCTCTCATAAGTACAGTCTCTTGTCTCATTTTATGTTCTACTTCTGTTTGAAACTCTGATTAATGTAATATTAGCATTTTTAATTTTAATAGCAGCATTTTCAGTTCTCTATTAAAAGCTCTATAATTACTAAAATTGGAATCATATGCACCATTCAACATATCAGTCTTGCAAGATTACCTCAGGTGGCTGGCTATTTGCAAGGTAAGTGGTTTAATTGACATGGCAGATTTCCAGGCTATGTAAATACTTTAATATGATAGGAAGACTAGATATATTTGAAGTGCAGACTTTCTGGTTACCAGATATCATAGAAACTATATAGATCTTTTTTATTTAACACATTGGCCTTAGAGAAGCCATTTCATTCACTCTAAAAAAAACCTTTCCTTCCACCTTAACTGAAGTTCACACATTAATAATTCCATGGGTAAAACCTACATGAACTAATAACCAAACATTTTCTGTGGATCTACCATGTGCCAAGTACCATGCAATGTGCCTCACATAAATCATCCCATTTAAGCCTCTCAACAACCATGGAATATAACTCAAATGAGGAAAAATAAGTAAGATTAAGTGTAATTTACTCTCAAAATTAGATTTGTAATTTGAAAATCTGTGATAAGTTCTTAATAATCTTGCATTTAAAATTAAAGACACATAATGAAGTAGGGTAGTTTATTTTGACAAAAAAAGAGGGAGAGAGAGAGAGATGGTTTCAGTAACATGTAATCTAGATTCCACAAATTTAATTAATTCATTCAACTGCTATTTTTTGAGCAAGCAGTTCAAGTCCTTCCTTGGAATACCAGTTTCCCTGGAACTAAGATTATAACTTATTTACACTTAATATTTTGGGGGTCTATCTTCCTTATGTCAGTTTCTTTATCTGATTTACAGCTCTTACTTTTGGAATTTTTGTTATCATTTGCCTCCTTCGAGTGTTTACTCTTGCTTTTGCATTTGACATTTACAGATTTCCTTGTAAATCCCCTCAGATGTGTCTGGTTTTCTGTCTGAGCCCAACAGGCAAGTAGTCAGCAAAAAAAAAAAAAAAAGTCCCTAATGTTAAAGGAAATGAGTAAAGACAAGCTATTTGTGATCTGACCCTTCCTGCTATGAATGAGAGACCTGAGTCATTCTCATTTGCTCTAGACTGCTGTGTGAAATTCAAACTTTCCCAAAGGAAACAGAAAACCTGCTGCCATGTTCCACCTCACCTCAACTGCTGATGAATGCAGTTATCCCTGTGAATTCCATGCACACTGATTATGTTTACTGCATAACGTGGGGTGGAAGATCTACCATATTAGAAGATGACCATGTGCTTTGGGACAGGCATGTAAATAAGTGTCTGATCACTGGTCCATAATATGAACATGGTGTTCCCTTTTCTCATCTTAAATTCCTTGAAATTATTCATTACACATCTGCCCACTGCTTCATCATAGTGTGAAATAACTTAACTGGAAAAGAGAATTTAATAATAATCAAGCACTTGGAGGTCTGCAGCTTAGCAGTAAAGATGATGTGAAATCTGTTGATAGTAAGTCTGGGTTCCTGAGCTGTGAGGTTAATTTTTTAATAACATTTCTAGTCAAATGGCAACAGAGTTTTCACTTTTTCAGGCTCTGTTTCTTCTGAAAACAACAGTGAAGCATTCCATTCAATCAAATAGAACTTAGAAAGGTATATACTGTGTATACTTCGGTAGTGGATACCCAAAATAATAGCTAATATTAATTCAGGACATTATCTTCCAGGCAACATATTAAGACCTTTTCATGCATCATCACAGCTAAGCAAGCTACTCTTTAGAACGATTAAGTAACTTGCCCAAGTAATATAGCTGAGAAGTGACAGAACCAGGATTTGAATGTAGAACAGTTCCTCTTAAGGATCTGGCTTCTGAACTGCTACTCTAATACTGTTTTCCTAAAAAAAAAGCAACCGCTAAGGTTACATTTTCTGCCTACAAGCTCATTTTCAATGAAAGAGACGGATAAATACAGACATACAGAGGCAAGCAAAAACATTAATGAAGATAGCAAATTATAGATGCAAAAAAACTAAAACAAAAGAAGCAAAGCATAATACAAAAGAAATGAAGGAAGGATAATTTTTTATGGGAGAGTAATATTCATTCTGCCTTACATGAGGCCAGGAGAAGTTATTCCACATGCTCCTAGCTCCCTATCATGTTTTTAAGCTATTCATTTTCCTTCATCTTACATGAACCCCTCTTTGTGACAGAAGCTGCCAATTATCTCTCAGAATCTGTTTTTCCTTCTACAGAAATAGATATCTTGATGTTTTATTTTGGCACATGGCTACCTGGAATACCTAAATTTCAATGTGAATCAATCCTGGCTATGGAATGTAAATAGAAGTGTATGTAAAATTTACAGAAATTTTTTTTAATGGGAGGAGTATGCCCCTTCACTTTCCTCCTTTTTGGTAGCTAGGAAGTGGAGCTGAACCCATATCTTAGACCATGAAGTGAACTTGGGAGGAGAGGCTACATTTGGAGGAGCAATAAGATCTGTGAAGTCTGACATAATGGATTGCTCTATTTTCCCTAGAAAGTAAGGCAATCTATTATTACTACCTCTAAAATTTTACCTAAAAGTAAAATAAACTCAATCTTGTTTATTGTAATAACAATAATCAAAATCTTGTAATTTCAGCTTTCTGACTCTCATACTGAACCAAATTCTAACCAATCTACCCTCCTTCTTTGGGGTTCATGAAATCAGGGTTTATTAACTTATCACTCTTCAATGCTAATTAAGTTCTTAATTAGTTCCTTATATTTATTAAGGGCATGGCATCTGGCCCTCATACTTTCTCTCCACCCTAACTCTCACCATCACCATATATAATTTCAATGTTCCTAGACTTGATCTCCTTGGTACAACCCTATTACTTACACTATACTTAAACACTATCTACCTATCTATCTTCCCTAGAACCGTCCTATGAGAAGGACTGAGAATAGCAATAAGCACAAGCAATTAGCACAACCAGTTCTTAGATCTTGGTTTCCTAATACCATTTTCCACTAAAAGCCATGATTACCCTTGAATAAATGGCAAATTTCAAGGCTGTATTAGATAACATGCACCTGTAACATCTTGTGCCAGAAAGCAAGAAAGAGCTCAAAAAATGATGAGGCCATGTCAAAAGAACTTTGAAGCCAGCTTCAATGGGCTTCCCACTGTTAAATGTTCCTTTTTGGGTATCAAAATATAGTCAATCTTCATTATCCACAGATCTCATATCTGTAAATCTGCCTACTCACTAAAATTTATTTGTAACCCCAAAATCAATACTCATGACAGTTTCACAGTGATTCACAGAAATACGAAGAAACACAAAAAATTGTGAGTTGTCTGACATACACGTTCCCAGCTGAGGTCAAACATGATGGCACACCATCTTCTTGTTTCAGCTCTCACACTGTAAAAAAGTGTCCTTTTCACAGTCTATTCAGTGCCATGTTTTTCAGATTTTGTGCTTTTTGTGCTTTAATTTACTGTTTAAAAAGACCCCCAAGTACAGTGCTGGCATGCTGTATAGTACTCCTAGGTACAAGAGGATGTGAAATCCCTTAAGAAGAAAATGTTGTGTTAGATAAGTTTTGATCAGGCATGAGTTACAGTAATGTTGGGTGTGAGTTCAATGTTAATGAATCTACAAAATATATTATGTCCCTTTAAACAAAAACAAAAAAAAACAAGATTATTGATTCATCAGTTGATTAAAATGTTGTAATCAGAGACTCAAAGGGACATAACCTTGTATTTCCCCTAGGAGGAATGCTTAAATATTCACAATTCAGTGTTCATGGTGACATTATGGAACATAGAACTACCACAGATAATGAGAATTAATTATAAATAATAATAGCAATACATTGTAACCTGTTGAATAAAATAGAAAACCATAAATCCATATAAATATAATTAAATAAATTAATTGGAAGTTTGATGAAAAGGGGGATATTTTCATAGTCTCTACCAGAGATTGTTTTCTACCAGATATTTATTGATTGAAAGTAGGCACAACCTGGTAGGATGCATGAGAATGTGGCATCTCTTTTGTCATATTCCTATAAAAGTTGCATATTCTGTCTAATCATGAGGAAACAGCAGTCAAGCCCCAAAGTATCAAGGTTATAAAATCAAGGAAAGACTGAGGAACTCTTCCAGAATGAACACTAAGATGACATGACAATTTCATGCAGCACAAAATTCTGGACTCGGTCACTTTGCTATAAAAACACTATTGGGACAATCAGCAAAACTTGAATGGAGTCTGGGGATTAGATGGTAGTAATGTATCAGTTCTGATTACCTGATTTTTGTCTGCATGTGGTTGTATAGGAGGACTTCTTGTTTATACTAGTCAGGAGTGATTAGAGCATCCAGTTGGCAATTTACTCTCAGATGGTTCAGAAGAAAAAAGTAATTTGTACTGTACTTCCAATTTATCTTTAAGTTTGTGATGTTTTCAAAATTAAAGTGTTTTCAAAAATAGACATTGGTTTAAGTTGTTAAAAAACTACATATGCTATGTCTTCTACCAAAAAAAAAAATACTACACCATTGTCCATTTTGTCTTTAGTAGGTCAAGGAGCTTTACAGTCTGATGAATACCACATGTTTTTTTCAGGCTAATGTGATCATGTAAATTAATTTATACTGAATAGCATGATAATGTGCCCAATGCCATATAGCAGTTGGTTGGTCTATGATCCCCCACTTCATAGGCCATTTCTGAGACCCTTTCCTTTCACCTTTTAGCCTCCTTTTTTATGTCTCGGTACTTTTATTTGAAGTGTATTCTTCATTCATCTGAGAGGGACGTTTCTATAGAAAATTCTGAAATATATTAGTGCCACATGGAATAAGAGAAATTCAGTGCTTCCCTGATACAAAGCTTTCAGTAGCAGCCCCAGCCTTTTTTTTCAATTTGTACCTATGAATCCCAAATTCGTAGGCTTAGTGATCAAATTTCTTAACTCTCTACTTTCTTCACTGGACAATTCAATATAAACACTCAGTAGTCAATCTATATGCTCACAGTAGTGTCTAACTTCTGTATCTTAGGCATATGGGCTTTGCTCCCAGGGGTCACTTGCAAACAGGATCCACATAAAGGTAAAAACATTCATGTCAACTAGGTTATTATTAGTGCTCCATTTTGAAATAAGAATCCTATGCTAATTTATTTGAAAATCATACCATCCCCAAAACATTTATTCAGACACATTCCCCAAAGAATTTTTTTTCAGTAACCAGGAAATATAAATGGCATTTGTATCAAGTGTAATCATAGAATCTCTGTCAGTTGGGCATCAGAATTTAAATCTTAAAAAAACGCAGGTGACTGATGTTAGGAGTGGCACATTTCTCAGGTCTTTTGATTCTTTCACATTCTTGTCTAGTGGATTTATTTCTCTCTATTCATTTTTGCCATAGGAATGCAATTTTCAAGGTCCTGAATTTCTTTTTCATGCACAGCGATTGCTATTCTTAGTCCTAAAGGATTGTTCAGTGAAATACTATTTGATTTCGGTGCTCCTTTTGTCACTGAACCTAATATGTATGACTAATTTTACTGTTTACTTAAAAAAAATTATGCTACAAAAAAAATTAGAGTGGCATATATTGAACTCTAAATAAAAGAATTACCATCATGTATAGTATAGCCACAGCCTGCTATATTTTGAAGGCTTGTATTTAAGTTATAGGAATATAGCTTAGTGTTTCTCAGTTTGGGCTGCAGTTGAAAATTCCTTTAGGGTGCCTGTCCAGCTCACAGTGACCCCTTTTTCTGATAGATGTGTCTTCATATGTGATTGTGCTTATCATTTATTGCCAGTGGAGCAAACTGGACCTAAATTTAGCTAAACCTATTCTTTCTCTTATAAATTTTGGAATTGCAACTGAGAAAAAAATGGCAGTCTTGGCTGGACTCATACCTGGGGGAGAAACTTGACAAATGCAGAGTGTCTGTATAAACAAAAAAAATCAGAGAAATCAAATTTATGGAGAATAAAGCTGATATTCAGTGAGATTCAGAGGCAGAGGATAGGAACAGAGCAGAGCCTCCCAGAATCCTGACAGATAGTTGTGCTTGGATTCTACAAGATTCCCAGGATCTTTTTCTCTTTTTTTGGCATAAGCCAGTTCAATTTTTTTCTCTACTATTTTTAAACATGGGGACTAGAAATCAAATTATTTATAGCCCTTGAACTTCAGATCAAATGGTGATATCAGAGAAGTAAAAACTCCGTGAAAAAAGATTCAGTTAAACCAAATCCCTGGCCACCCAAGCCTAGTACATGAAGTCTGCTGTAATATTAAGAAGGGCATTAAGACTTCAGCATTGAAAGGCTGTGTGATGAAGGGAAGGAGTATAAGAAAAATGGTTCTTACTCAGTTGTTCACAATAGATATCACAACTCACAACATTTCACCATAAGAGAAAAAAAAGCCCACATTTCTAAGATGACTACACACACACACCAAACACACACCCACACACACGTATTAATCATAAGAATACACTGTATATTATGTACATATCTATATATATAGTCTGTATAGTATTTATGTATGTATATAGGTATATATAGAAAGTATATATATACATGTTGTCATCTTAGAATATGTAAGTCTATCTATATACATACATATTCTTGGAATATATGTATTTATACACATTTTATAAGATATTTATAACTATATATTTATAATTATTGTGACCATAGGGCTTGGTTTGTCCAAAACCATATCAGTTCATGCCACTGTCTAGCATAATTTCAAATAGCATGCCATGAACCCATAAGAGTTTTGGATGATGAATGTTATAGTCATCCAAGTTCACATTCATTTTAAATTGCACAAACATAATATAGTTAGGAGTAAATTGTTATGTTGCACATTTAAAACAAAAATAAATCAATTAGTAGTTTAAATTTGTAATAATTCTGAGTAGCACAAATTTTATGATTCCCAAAGTTATAAGAACTGGAGTCTCTCATATCTTCCAAGTTCCTTCATAGTCTCTCCATGAGGTCCCATAAGGACTCTTAAAATACAAAGAGTTAATCTCCAAAGATATTCATCTGAAGGTATACACAAATTACAAGATGCCAGTTATAAGTCCTGTGGCATTAGACTAAGACTGGTTCAGTAAGAGATGATGCACCAACTAGCCATATTATGAGGAATATGGTTTCCTAGATGATTGGTTTCAAAGATTTCAAATTTCAGAAGAATTTTTGTGTGAAATTTCTAAGTAAAAGAAATTGTACACTTACACAGAGTTGCCAAGTTTTGATTTTGCCAAGAAAGGACTTCACAAAAATAAATACCACCTCCTTTACCTCTTGTTATAACAGGATAGGTATTTTCAACTCAAAACAAGAAAAATAAATCATTTATCTCAACAAAAGCACACTGACATACAAAGAATAATGATAGAAGTAAAAATCGTTTTTTTCAAATTTCAAATCTAAAATAAATTACAATATAATGATTTTATATGATACAATACATAACTTGTCTTGACGTAAAGTTGCCTGACTACATTTAGCAGCAGCATAAAGTGGTACTTAGACGACAAAGTTGCTCACAGTTTATTTATTACATCATCAAATTTTGAGTTTTAAAGTGGTACATGTATTGACAAAACATTAAGCACAAGTCACCTCTATTTATAACAATTTAGGAAAATCTGGTAAACTGTACTAGTTTATTCCATCAATTAAACGGTAAAACTAAAACACTGTCGTAATTAATGAAGCTTTAAATAAACTCTTGAAATCAGGTAGTGTAAGTGCTTCATATTTGTTCTTTTTCAAAATTATTTTGATCATTAAACTTCCTTTGCATCTCCATATACATTTTAGAATTTTTTTTAATTTCCACAAAAAAAATCTGCTGGGATTTTAATTAGTATTGCAATGAATGTATAGATCAATTTGGAAAGAACTGCCATAATAACAATATTGAATTTTCAGAATTATGAACATAATGTACTTTTCTATTTCTTAGGCTTTTTAAATTTCTCTCAGACCTACTTTATAGTTTATAGCAATCAGATTTGTATATATTTTGTCAAATTCACCTCTGAATGTTTCATATTCTTTGTGCTACTATAAATTGTATTATTAATTTAATTTTAATTTCTGTTTATAGCTATAGTTTTTATTTGTAGAACTTGTATTCTACAAATGTGCTGAACTCATTTATTGGTTTTAGTACCTTTTTTCTAGAACCCTCAGGATTTTCTAAATTGATAATCATGTCATTTTTAATAAAGAGAGTTTTACATCTTCATGCCCAAACTTTATGCCTCTTGTTACTTTTTCTTGCCTTATTATCCTAACAGAGATGTAGAAGTAAAAAGGAGCTCCAGATTGGGGCAGAGAAGAATTCTTGAGTTCTGATTAGATTAGAACTGAGCACTAATTAGATTGGGCTGAGCACTAATCTATGCTTAAGTATTAGGAACCTACATTGGA
The DNA here is from genome assembly GCF_963455315.2 of Globicephala melas. Taxonomy (NCBI): domain Eukaryota; kingdom Metazoa; phylum Chordata; class Mammalia; order Artiodactyla; family Delphinidae; genus Globicephala; species Globicephala melas. The sequence continues at coordinate 71,468,010 of NC_083319.1, read as the reverse complement.
CCAGGAAAAGAACAAACAAAGAGAAATAAGCAGAATAATCCTTTGGGCTCACACAGTTCTGTTTACATCAGCCAAAGTGGAAAGACTTCCTAATACAGGGGACACTGGGTAGAGTCCTCAAAATGTAATGGCATTAAAAGTGAGCCCAAATTAACCTTAGAACAAAGCCTCCTATGGACTTGCCCCAACAGTCTTAAAACCAAGACTCAAAAGGATCAAAGTAATTCCATGTAATTAACTACAATCTAAAACAAATTCAACAGTATTTAAAGGAATATCTCAACATCCAATAATGTATAGTTCATATTATCTAGTATGTGATAAAAATCACTAGGCATGTAAAGGAGTGGGAAAATATGATTCAAAATCATAGGGAAAGTCAAACAATTTAAACAGTCCCAGGAATTTCACATAAGGTAAAATTAACAGAAACAGTTATTAAAACATCTATTAAAAATAAATTTAACATATTCAAGATGACAGATGAAAATATGAACATGATGAAAAGAAAAACTGAAGATTTAAGAGCCCCAAATAGACCTTTCAAAGATGAAAAATATAATGATGAAAAATATAATAACTAAAGAGAAAATACATGGGGCATGATTTACAAATTAGAGACTTGAAAGAAAGGATATCAGTGAATATGAAGGTATATTAAAAGAAATGATCCAAAATTTAAAACACAGAGGAAAAATTAAAATACTGGAAAAAATGAACAGAATATTAACAACATGTGGGTAAGTATCAAGTTGTATAATAGATGTATAATTGGAGGAACAAAAGGATAGTAAAGGGGAAGGACAGAAGAAAGCATTTGAAGAGATAATGTAAAAAATTTGCCAAATTGTAAGAAAATTAAAAAGATACCCAAGAAACTCAGGCAGAAGAAATATTTTTTAAAATCGTATTTTTCTCTTACATTCCCACTTTTGGTAATATTGTTGTTTATTTTTTCACATGCTATAAATTCCATAGTACTTTGTTTTTATTTCAGACAGAAAATTATCTTTTAAAAATTAAAAAAAACAATAAATATAATAAACATATTTACCTGCATAGTTACCATTTCTCACACTTTGCCTTCCTTTTTGAAGATATTGTCTAGTTTGACAAATTTACTTTTTATCTTGGCACTTTAAAGATGGCCTTCCCATTGTCTTGTACCTTGCATTGCTTTTATAATAAACCAATGTAATTACTTATCAGTGTTCTATTGATTGGTGTTTTTCTCTTGATCGTAGTTAATTACATGTCTTTTTTTTAAGATTTTCTTTTAATATCTTGTTTTCAACAATTTGACTACAAGGTGTCTAGGTGTGGGTACCTTTATGTTTATTCTGTTCAGTATTCCTTGAGCTTCTTAGCTCGAAGAGTTAATATTTATCATAAAATTTGAAATATTCCTCAGCCATTATTTCTTCAAAATTTTCCTTCCCCAATTTCTCCTCTATTTCTCGGATTTCAAATGCACACATGTTGGAAGAATTGATTTTTCTTTTTTACAAATCACTGAGGCTTAGTTCATTTTTACAAGCTTTTTTTTCAGTTCTAGAATTTTAATTCTTTTTTACAGTTTTTATTGCTGTCTGCAATTACCCATCTGTTCATTTATTATGTCTATTTTCCCTTGTATCATTAAAATATTTTAAATAAGCACTTTAAAGTCCATTTCTGCTAACATTAACATTTCTGTTATCCTATTTTATTTATTTTTCTTGGCTTGGATCATATTTCTTGAGTAACATTTTACACAGGTATAACAATTTTTACTGCATTCCAGACACTGTGAATGATACATTGATGAGTGTGGAGTTTTGCTGTTTTCTTTTTTTAAGTTTTGAGTTTTGTTTTTGAGGGCAGTTAATTTACCATCAGATCAATTTGTTTTTAACTTTTTGAGGTTTTAGTGTGACGCACACTCTAGGGCTTGAGTAACTCTATTCATAATACATATCTTTTCAGAGGTCTGAACCAAATGCCAAGGTCTCTCCTTGCTGGCTGGTCAGACCTCCTACATTTTCCAGTACTGTGGTAGCACTGGAATTTCTGTTTATCTAATAATTCCACTAGTTCTTCTCCACCATGCTTTACAAAAATTTTGTTTGTATATGTGACCTTAGTGTTCATCCAAAGGATTAATGCTACTGCCATGACAATTTTTGGACCTCTTTCTCTGTGTACCTGACTTTTCTGGGACTCTACCCACACCAAAGTGAGCTCCTTCAGCACCTACAAATTCATATTTCTAACTTCTCTGTTCAGTGAGACCACCAAAATGTACTCCCCTGCACTGTGGTCCAAAATGTACCTCCAGGGTGAATTCCCATGTGATCATGTCTATCACCCTTTTCTTAGGAATCATAGTCCTCCACTGCCTATTGTAAAATGCGTGAAACTCAAGCGTCTTATAGTTTTTCCAGTTTTATACAGATGTTTATGTCAGGAAGGCTAGACTAGTGTCCATTATTTCAGGATGGTCAGAGCAGAAGTCCACCTAAAGGCAATTTAAAATCGTGGGATAGATGGCTTGTTTTCTTCTCATTTCCAAATTGAATTCCAACTTAATCTCCACAATAAGACTGATTGTTACCTTTTTCAAGCAAAGAAGATTTAAAAGAAATTATTTCAAAGGGTATTTTATACAAGCCCTAATCTTACATGATACTTTATCTTCAATCTCCCTACAGCTGCTAGTGCTGATGTTAACTTCAGTTAGAGAATTTGGCTTTTCAACAACCTCTCAGTCAATGTGAATTTCAGAATGCAGACTGAAAAAACTGCTCTTAGAAATGCTACATTTTCTTTTCTTTTCTTATCACTTTCAGATAGAGCGTATTTCAAAGCAAGCTCATTTCATGTAATTGCAAAGGCCTAGAAGAAGGATGAGTTTAAATCACGGTTGTTCAGACTTCTGGCTGTGTGATCCTCTTGGTTCCATTCTTCTTCTATGTGTCAGCATCACTGCCTAGTTGACTTCCTTTACAGTGACAACAAGACTGCAGCATTTGTAAGTTTTACTTCTATATACCACACCATACTAGAAGGAGAAAAGTTATTTGTGTAACAGAATTTCCATAAAAATTATTGAAATGGAACCCAATGATTGGCTTAATCTAGATCATATGCTCCATCATTAACCGAAATAGATTCCCAAATGAGGCTGAGTGCTCTGGAAAACAGAACAGCAGCTGAATGCTTAGGAGGCAACTGTTTATTACAGTTGTAGTCTGATTTTGTTTAATGTTATATCATAAGCATTTTTCCAGTGTTCAAAATTTTTGGTTATCATATTGATACAATAAACTATCCTTCATAAATTCCTCTACTCTTGTGAAAACTAAATTATTTTCTTGAAGCTTCTTTTTTTTTTATCCTGACCATGTCACTATGAAAGAGGTTAAAGGAAGATATTATTAACTCCCCCTCCCAATTTACAGATAAAATAATATGTCATAATATGTTTAAATGGTTAGGCCAAATTCATGGAGAGACCAAATTAGTAGAATGCCAGTTATCACACCAAAATTTCATGCATCAAACTATCTCCACTCTAACACAGCTATCTATTTTATGGAAAAGAGAGATAAATTCATAATTTTAGTCAGATTAGTTAAATTCCAAATAACGTAAAGAGTTTCAGATTTTTTCAAATGAATGAAGATATTATTAATCAGTCAAAGGGCACATAATAAAAATTCATTTGTAAAGATTAATTTATACTTTAAAATGTATTACACTACAAAGATATAAAATGATTTGTCCTATTGTTCCATTAATCATTACCTATATATTATTATGTTCTATCAGATATGCATCACTCATTCCTCTGAAATTCTTTCTGTATCACTAATTTGATACTCAGTACTACTTCCCTCCCTGGCCTCTTCTTTACTCTCTCCTTCCCTTTACTCTTTCCTCCTCTCATCCCCACCTAGTACCTCACTGCCTCAAAGACATAATAAAGACATAATAAACAGGTGAGAGAGAAAGAGTGGAGCACTAACAATTCATAAAATCCAATCACAACATCAAGTAAAAGTATTACTATAATTATATCCCAACCATAACCATATCTAATTTTTTGCCAGAACACGTCACCGCATACTACAATATTCTCAGTTACATACATATGTCTTACATAAGTTTCATCACCTTATCATCGAACTTATTCCTAAAAGTCAAGGAAACAATAAATCAGATAGTTTATACAAAGTACTTAGTACAATGCTTGGACAAAATAACTACCTTATGAATATTACCTATCTTCAATAAGTGTTATAAGAAAACTATATACTTCGTAACTAATTATACCTGAAACAATCAAAAAAAGGTGGAATAGAAATTTCAACCAGAAAAACCTCACCCAATGAAAAGCTATACTGCGTCCTATTCTTAAGTGCTACATGGTCATTTTGGCTTGTGGATGGCACTATTCCTCACAGAAATTTTGTTTTTCCCTTTGTACTACCCTTTTCAGGAATCAGGGCTATCCCCGTTTAGGCATTTCAGGGGAAAAAAAATCCAGTGAGTCCTATGATTGGAACTGTGTGAGATACAACTGAGGAATCTGAATTGTGTACAAGAAAGAGATTTGGTGATTAGAGGAGTCTGAGAAGTAATATTCCTAAACTATAATCAGCATTTTAAAAGAATGAGGTTCTACTGGTCTTTTTGAGCTGTTTGATTCATCCTATTACTTTATTCAAAGTTAAGAACTGCTGAAATTGCACACGATGAAATGTTTTGCATGAGGCCAAAGACTTGGTAACCTTAAGTAAGATTAAAGAGCTTTTCTCTGGAGGATCAAGTTAGACATACCCTGAAGTGTTTTCCTGGTCCTCTGACCTGAGACAGAGCACTCTAGCTCAGCCTCCCACTGGGCTGCTGGTTACCACCCCTCACTGTGGGGCAGAATTAATTAGTGTCTCAGAAGCTCTTCCAAACTACTGTCCAAAGGACATACATAACAGTGGCCCCTCAAGCATAATCATCCTGTCAACCTTTTACCACCCCACAGCCCGGTTACACAGCTGATGTTTTAACACTTATAGTCCTGCAGTAAATTTAGCACAGCAACATGCCAAGTGTCATTATTCTCCAGAGAGACCATATTTAATATTTTCCTTTGCAGATTAGCGGCACTAAATTTACTACTTCCTTCTTGCTATTCAGTATAGCCTTGTATTTGGCATGTGACCTTAATAGAAATGTTTTCCTAAGCATTCGAAACACAAACAGCATCGAAACAATTTCCAGGCAGGGCACCAAATGAGTGTCAGTCGGAACAGGGAATCACAGCTGCAAAGGGACTGAAGACTACTGCACGTACACCATCCATCATGTTTCTGTCTGAGGCACAGAAGTAAGGAGAGTTTGTCGCCTCTGCTGCTCCTGGGAGTGTAGAGCCTATCAATCTAGCCATTTCAGCCATGTCTGCTAAGCCTTTCACTCTCCACTCACGCTGAAGATCTGGAGCCTTTCTGCAGATGATCCCTGGCCTTGCATCTGCTTTGGCATCTGTGCTAGGAGCAGAAGCAAAGCTTCACAGCTGTGGTTTCCCTTGCCCAAACCTCCAGGACCAACTCTGCAGATGTTCTAAGCACAATATAATTGGGATATTCTTTCAACCGCTGCTCACATATTCCTTTGAGTAATGCAGAGAACAAAATAAAACCTATCAGAAGTAATCATGAAGAAAAAGGTTTCTCCTCTCTATCCAAAGAGCCACAACAAATTACCAAGGCAAACAATTTACCAAGATTTCTGCTAAGGATGATTCAAATCACTGATAGTCTCCTGTGGAATGAGTAGGAAGAAACACTCTACAGTACTGAAGATACGAAAATATCTAAATCAGAGCAACTCAATTTACAACTGTTTTATTCTATAATTTGTTGTGTGTGTGTGTGCATGTTTACAGAAATATACATGCTTATTTTAGAAACTTGGAAAAATATGGACAACTATTTAAAATAGGGATTGGAAAATTATAGTCTGTGGGACAAATTTAACCCACTGCCCACTTTGATAAGTTTTACTGGAGAACAGTCATGCCCATTTGTTTACCTATTGTCCATGTCTGTTTTCTTGCTACAATCAGAGGGTTACTTAGTTGTAATAGAGACAGGATGGCCATCAAAGCCTATAATATTTATTATCTGGCCCTTTAGAAGAAAAAATATTCTCTATAATCTGATAACTCAGATATAACCACAGTTACATTTTTACATAATGATTTGTCTTTTTAGGCCTTTAAGGAAGGGAAACACACCCTTCTCTGAATCCACATTTTAATTCCTCCTTAAGAAGAAGAAATAAAAGCAATTATACCCCAATAAAGATGTTTTAAAAAAATAAATAAATAATCAGATCCTAAAAACAGATCTATGTTTCCTAGTGAATAAAAAGCCAGCAAATTCAACCACTGCACCACCAGGGAAGCCCCAAATAAAGATGTTTAAAAAAAAAAAAAAGCCAGCAAATAGCAGCAGAATCAATCTTCCTTCTTCACATGGGTACCATCTTCTCTGCTGTTTCCTGTCTTCCTTGGAGACTGTCCAACAGTAAAGTCTAGATTTGGACTGAGGCAGAGAGTGAAAGCCTCTTAGGCTTTCAGCCTAAGAAGTTTACTTTGGCCTAGGCTAATAAAGAACACTTTATCTTGGAGCTGTGGACCCAAACCCAACGTCACAGTTTAAATTCAAAGAATCAACTCAACCGTGCAGAAACTTTTTCTGGTTTTTTTCCTAATACATAGTATCAATTTTTTCAAAAATCCTCCACACCCTTATGACACATGCACCTTGAAGTTAGCAATTAGTAATATGTAAGTTCCAATAATTTTGATTTTTTTTTTTTGCAGTACATGGGCCTCTCACTGTTGTGGCCTCTCCCGTTGCAGAGCACAGGCTCCGGACGCGCAGACTCAGCGGCCATGGCTCACGGGCCTAGCCGCTCCGCGGCATGTGGGATCTTCCCAGACCGGGGCACGAACCCGTGTCCCCTGCATCGGCAGGCGGACTCTCAACCACTGTGCCACCAGGGAAGCCCTATAGAACTTTTTCATTAAAGCTTTTGAATTAAAATAAGGTAAATAAAAGAGATTAAAGAATATTTTTAAAACAGTGAAAATAATAACATTTAAAAATTAAAAGATGGACTTTATTATAAAAACATTTATCTTTAGAGGAAGAAATAAAATATTAGAGCTTTAAGCGTAGTAGAGGAAAGAGGAAGAGTGATCATTCCTTCCCACACCAACAGCCCTCTAGCCTTCTCCCACTTCACTTGGAATAATTCTCCATGCATGCAAAGGACAAAATGGAACTGCCACAGTAATGGTCTGAGCACTATTAATGTGGTCTCCCTTCAAGCATGGCTCAGGTCTTACCCATGCCTAAGGTTTCCTTAGTCAGGAATCACCTGGTTGCATGGAAAAGAAACACAGCTATACCAGATAAGTAAAATGAGGGGAGGTAGGGTGTGGTTGGAATATTGCAGGAAAATCTCAATGAATCCCAGAAAGAGGGACAGAACTAAGAATTGGAAATTAGCTGGAACCGAAGTAGCAACTCTCTGGGTCTGTATGCCCTTTCTTTTTTCCTGCTTTTCTCTACATGTCTCTGCTTTATTCTCTTTTTCTCTGCAGACCGGCTTTTTCTGATCTACTTCCTTATAGCCACCAGACTGTGTCAGCCCTGGCTCATTTAAGTGCCCTAAAAAGAATGAGCAGAGTAACCGTGCCTCAGATCCAAATTCCTGGGAGGGAGAGTCTAATTGACTGCTTGCAAGCCAAAGGGTAATCTCCTGCTGGATTAGCTGTGGTCAGGGACTCTAAGTCACTTAGTACCAGTGTTGTCCCTCCGCAGGCTATCAGGACAATTTGAGCTGGGCTGAAAATTGACCTAGTTTTTACTACAGGCTGTAGGTAAAAGAGCACCATAGATTCCACCAGGTTAGCCAGGGCCTCCATAAACCCAGCTCCAAGAGGATCAGAACCTTACCCAACTCCATCTGTGTGCACAGATTAAAGTGTTAAATCTAGCCTTGTTCCCAGAATATTGACTGATTGAAGAACTATATACTGTGACCAAGAAACTGTTTTCTGAAGACTCTATCCAATAAATACTTAATTTTTGACATCTTATAGCATGGGGTTAGAGTGCTACTTATATCAGTAAACATCTGGATAGCAGGCCTTAATTTCTGTTGCCAGGCTTACTTTACCCATGATGCCAATTCCCTCAATTAACTCCATGAAAAACAACATAATTTTTTTTAAAAACCTCCAAATAATCAGAAATCAAGGATTATCACCATTGTCACATTATAATTCTGATACAAACTTTCTTAAGAATTTACTATATCTCTTCCTCTTCTTATTCCCTCTTCCCTTTCATTCTCTCGTCTCCCTTCCCTCCCCTTCATGAACAATTCAGTCCAAAAGCTATTTAGTGGAACCAAGCAAGGTAGGCACCCACATGCTGAAAGAGAAGTGTTAGCAGCCTGACATGGTATGCTGGAACAAAAGAGGGATGGCTATGTGCAAGAGAATGGCCCAGAACCAAGAAGAGAAAGGAGGGCATCCTAGGGTGAAGCTTAAGTAAGGTGAGGAGGGTATCCACTCAAAGGACAGTGGTGAAAATGGCCTGGTGTTCAGAGCCTTTTCAGGTGGAAGACAGTGTATGTTCAAGTGGAATGGTGCTGTAGGGATATTGTGCAGATCTCAAAGCCCAAGCAAGGTAAGGAGGGCATCTAGATGCAAGGTGAAGTAGACAAAGTATTAGCAATGGCAATTTGGATAAATCCTTGAATAAGTAACCAAAATGAGGAATGCATCAAGTAACTATATTGAGGATAATGGGAACCAATTTTCTCACTGTCAGAGAAGAAAGGAAAACTAGAATAAACATTGTGGTATTGGATTTAAATTGCAGATATGGGAGTTAACATGTGGTTTAAAATATAGAGATAGAGATATATAAAGATATATGTGGATAAATAATTTATAGTTAGATAAATAAATATCTGTAAGTATAAATGTAATAGTCTCTGTTCTATTGAAACGGACAAACAGCAGTACCCTCAAAAAGGAAGTATACCTAATTAACAGATTTGGATTTCTAAAATCTATTCTACACTATAAGAACCATGGGTCCCTGGAAAAATAGCTGATTCCAGGATGGGAGCAAGCAAATATAAGATGACTCTGAACTATCATTCTTCTGTACCAGAAAGTAAGGAAGTGTTCAAATAATGATGAAGACAAGTCAAAGTATACAGAACCCAGATTGAAGAAGCTCCTATTTGAACAAATAGGAGCAATGTAAGCATCAATAAAAACCATCACAGATTATAAACCATTGGATGAAACAGTATCCCATAAAATCCATAGTAGTATAAAAGCATAAAAGAATATACTGAAATTTGGTGAGAACCAGAATTTTACATAGCCTCAAAGTACTTCTTCACAAACTATCTAGTAATGACAAACAGCAAAATGGTAAATTTACAGTGGAAATTCTTTCAGATCCCATCCTAATCTAGTAATCAAAATGAACATCACATGCGATGGGACAAATAGAAAATGAGTTCCACACGATGGGATGAAAAGAACATAGCATTACTTCAATGATATTCCTGCCAAAGACAGATACTCTAAATCTAATTCATGAGAACACATCATAAATCCAAATTGTGGCATATTCTACAAAACAAATGTCCTGTAATCTTCAAAATCAGGAAAATTAAGGAACGTATGAAAAAGAGTTCCAGATCTAAAGAGACTAAATAACAAGACAATTAAATACAAGTGTTTTATTGTTGTTACTATTATAAAGGATATTATTGGAGCAACAGGTAAAACTTGAATGGGAGATAGGATTTCAGTAATAAATAAATGCTAATTTTCTGATTTTGATCACTGTATTGTGGTTAGGTAGGAAAATATCTACTGGGAGATATGAATATCTTTAAGCTCCCAGCATTGCACAGATCTAAGAAGCAGGAAATTAGACACAACAGAAACAAAATACACATAAATAGTAATGAAGTCTGTATTCCAAGTATTAACTAAATACAGAATTAAAATTCTGTGCAATTAATAAAAGAAAGCATTTATTAGGCACTTTTAATACAAGGTATCATAGTATATTTATTATACATTCTCCCAATTTTTAAAAAAACAGCAAAGAAAGATTACAATTTTCTTCATTTTCCACATTAAAAAACTGGGTCATAGAATGGTTACTTGCCCAAGATTATATCACTTATAAATGTTAAAGCCAGTGATGGCTAGTAAATGTTTAACAACCGGTTCCCTAGAGGAAAAAAAATCACTCTGCTTTGTACCATTTGCCAATTTCTGTCTTGTAAATACTCCCCCCAACACTAATTTCAAGCTACCAACAAACATAATACCGCTGAGCAGAGTTAGGAAGAGATGCACACAGGCTCCTCTTGCAAGACAACGCAAGCCAAAGCAAGCCAGCTTTCAGGAAAGCTCTGGTAAAGGCTACAATCTGAAAATTGTCAGTTGAAGTTCAGAGACCACCATGGCATAATGCCTACATTTAAATCTTAAACTAAAGAAGAAGAATCATTTCAATATAAAGCAGGTATGTATTTTTAAAAGATAAATAAAAAGAAGACCTAAACTGACCAGAATACTTGGTTAGAGATTTTACCAATCATTAGTGAAAAGGAATGAAAAATTAATTAAAAACTCACTATACATGATTTCTCACACTCACAATTATATACATTAAATGTTATATGTTATATGAATATGTGATATTTGCTACTGTGTGTGTACATATAAACATTACTGTATATACATATATATGACATTGGTTATTTTATGAGATTTGTTGATGATAGATATATACAAATAAAGAGATTAGATAGATGTAGATAGAGATAAAAATGAGATCAGTGCATTTTATGTTATACATTATAGATGATATTAAATTATATATTGTATGCATAATATATAATAGACATATGAGATTGTTTGGCATACCTCCCATCCAATCTGTGGTAGTTATTTTATCAATAGCTGGGACTTTTCTGGATGTTTCTGTGCAGGTGTTTTTTTAAATTTGGTTTTGTTTTTGTATCTTTATTGAAGTATAATTGCTTAACAATGTTGTGTTAATTTCTGTTGTACAACAAAGTGAATCAGCTATATGTATACATAGCTCCCCATATCCCCTCCCTCCGGAGCCTCCCTCCCATCCTCCCTATCCCACCCCTGTAGGTTGTCACAAAGCATCGAGTTGACCTCCCTGTGCTATGCAGCAGCATCCCACTAGCCATCCATTTTAGATTTGGTACTGTATATATGTCAATGCTACTCTCTCACTTCATCCCAGCTTCCCCTTCCTCTCTGTGTCCTCAAGTTCGTTATCTACATCTGTGTCTTTATTCCTGCCCTGCCACTAGGTTCATCAGTACCGATTTTTTAGATTCCACATATAGTGCGTTAGCATATGGTATTTGTTTTTCTCTTTCTGACTTACTTCACTCTGTATGACAGACTCTAGGTCCATCCACCTCACTACAAATAACTCAATTTCGTTTCTTTTTATGGCTGAGTAATATTCCATTGTATATATGTGCCACATCTTTTTTATCCATTCATCTTCTGATGGACACTTAGGATGCTTCCATGTCCTGGCAATTGTAAATAGTGCTCCAATGAACATTGTGGTACATGTCTCTTTTTGAATTATGGTTTTCTCAGGGTATATGACCAGTAGTGGGATTGCTGGGTCATATGGTAATTCTATTTAAGGAACCTCCATACTGTTCTCCACAGTGGCTGTATCAATTTACCTTCTCAGCAACAGTGCAAGAGGGTTCCCTTTTCTCCACACCCTTTCCAGCATTTACTGTTTGTAGATTTTTTGATGATGGCCATTCTGACAGGTGTCAGGTGATACCTCATTGTAGTTTTGATTTGCATTTCTCTAATGATTAGTGATGCTGAGCATCTTTCCATGTGTTTGTTGGCATTCAGTAAGTCTTCTTTGGAGAAATGTCTATTTAGGTTTTCGATCCATTTTTGGACTGGGTTGTTTGTTTTATTGATATTGAGCGCATGAGCTGCTTGTATATTTTGGAGATTAACCCTTTGTCAATTGCTTCATTTGCAAATATTTTCTCCCATTGTGAAAGTTGTCTTTTCATCTTCTTTACAGTTTCCATTGCTGTGAAAAAGCTTTTAAGTTTCATTAGGTCCCATTTGTTTGTTTTTATTTCCATTTCTCTAGGAGGTGGGTCAAAAAGGATATTGCTGTGATTTATGTCAAAGAGTGTTCTGCCTATGTTTTCCTCTAAGAGTTTTATAGTGTCTGGCCTTAAATTTAGGTCTTTAATCCATTTTGAGTTTATTTTTGTGTATGGTGTTAGCAAGTGTTCTACTTTCATTCTTTTACACGCAGCTGTACAGTTTTCTCAGCACCATTTATTGAAAAGGCTGTCTTTCCTCCATTGTATATTCTGGCTTCCTTTGTCAAAGATAAGGTGAACATATGTGCGTGGATTTATCTCTGGGCTTTCTATCCTGTTCCACTGATCTATATTTCTGATTTTGTGCCAGTACCATACTGTCTTGATTACTGTAGCTTTGTAGTATAGTCTAAAGTAAGGGAGTCTGATTCCTCCAGATCCATTTTTCTTTCTCAAGATTGTTTTGGCTATTCGGGGTCTTTTGTGTTTCAATACAAATTGTAAAATTTTTTGTTCTACTTCTGTGAAAAGTGCCTCTGGTAATTTGATAGGGATTGCCTTGAATGTGTAGATTGCTTTGGGTAGTATAGTCACTTTCACAATGTTGATTCTTCCAATCCAAGAACATGGTATATCTTTCCATCTGTTTGTATCATCTTTGATTTCTTTCATCAGTGTCTTATAGTTTTCTGCATACAGGTCTTTTGCCTCCTTAGGTAGGTTTATTCCTAGGTATTTTATTCTTTTTGTTGCAATGGTAAATGGGAGTCTTTCCTTGATTTCTCTTTCTGATTTTTCCTTGTTAGTGTGTAGGAATGCAAGACATTTCTGTGCATTAATTTTGTATCCTGCTACTTTACCAAATTCATTGATTAGCTCTAGTAGTTTTCTGGTGGCATCTTTAGGATTTTCTATGTATAGTATCATATCATCTGCAAACATTGACAGTTTTAGTTCTTCTTTTCCCATTTGGATTTCTTTTATTTTTTTCTTCTCTGATTGCCGTTGCTAAAACGTCCAAAACTATGTTGAATAATAGTGGTGAGAGTGGGCACCCTTGTCTTGCTCCTTATCTTAGAGGAAATGCTTTCAGTTTTTCACCATTGAATATGATGTTGCCTGTGGGTTTGTCATATAGGGCTTTTATTATGTTGAGGTAGGTTCCCACTATGCCCACTTTCTGAAGAGTTTTTATTATACAAGGGTGTTGAATTTTGTCAAAAGCTTTTTCTGCATCTACTGAGATGATCATATGGTTTTTATTCTTTATTTTGTTAATATGCTGTATCACATTGATTGATTTGCGTATACTAAAGAATCCTTGCATTCCTGGAATAAACCCCACTTAATCATGTTGTATGATTCTTTTAATGTGCTGTTGGATTCTGTTTGCTAGTATTTTGAGATGTATCTATGTTCATCAGTGATACCGGCCTGTTAATTTTCTTCTTTTGTGACATCGTTTTTGTTTTTTTTTTTGCGGTACGCAGACCTCTCACTGTTGTGGCCTCTCCTGTTGTGGAGCACAGGCTCCAGACGCGCAGGCTCAGTGGCCATGGCTCACAGGCCCAGCCGCTCCACGGCATGTGGGATCTTCCCAGACCGGGGCACGAACCCGTGTCCCCTGCATTGGCAGGCGGACTCTCAACCACTGCCCACCAGGGACGCCCTTTTGTGACATCTTTGTTTGATTTTGGTATCAGGGTTATGGTGGCCTCATAGAAGGAGTTTGGGAGTGTTCCTCCATCTGCTATATTTTGGAAGAGTTTGAGAAGGATAGGTGTTAGCTCTTCTCTAAATGTTTGATAGAATTCACCTGTGAAGCCATCTGGCCCTGGGCTTTTGTTTGTTGGAAGATTTTTGATCACTGTTTCAATTTCAGTGCTTGTGATTGGTCTGTTCATGTTTTCTATTTCTTCCTGGTTCAGTCTTGGAGGGTTGTACTTTTCTAAGAATTTGTCCATTTCTTCCAGGTTGTCCATTTTATTGGCGTATAGTTGCTTGTAGTAATCTCTCATAATCCTTTGTATTTCTGCAGTGTCAGTTATTACTTCTCCTTTTTCATTTCTAATTGTGTTGATTTGAGTCTTCTCCATTTTCTTCCTGATGAGTCCGGCTAATGGTTTATCAATTTTGTTTATCTTCTCAAACCAGCTTTTAGTTTTATTGAGCTTTGCTTTGTTTACTTCATTTCTTTTTCATTTATTTCTGATCTGATCTTTATAATTTCTTTCCCTCTGCTAACTTTGGGGTTTTTTTCATTCTTCTTTCTCTAATTGCTTTAGTCGTAAGATTAGGTTGTTTATTTGAGATTTTTCTTGTACCTTGAGGTAGGATTCTATTGCTATAAACTTCCCTCTTAGAACTTCTTTTGCTGCATCCCATAGGTTTTGGGTCATTGGGTTTTCATTGTCATTTGTTTCTAGGTAGTTTTTGATTTCCTCTTTGATATCTTCAGTCATCTCTAGTTTTTTTTTTTTTGTTTTAAGATGTTGGGGGTAGGAGTTTATTAATTTATTTATTTATGTTTGCTGTGTTGGGTCTTCATTTCTGTGCCAGGGCTTTGTTTAGTTGTGGCAAGCGGGGGCCGCTCTTCACCGTGGTGCATGGGCCTCTCACTATCGTGGCCTCTCTTGTTGCAGAGCACAGGCTCCAGATGCGCAGGCTCAGTAGTTATGGCTCACAGGCCTAGCTGCTCCGTGGCATGTGGGATGCTCCCAGACCAGGGCTCGAACCCGTGTCCCCTGCATTAGCAGGCAGATTCTCAACCACTGTGCCACATGGAAGCCCATCTCTAGGTTATTTAGCAGTATATTGTTTAGCATCCATGTGTTTGTATTTTTAGTTTTTTTCCTGTAATTGATATCTAGTCTTATAGCATTGTGGTCAGAAAAGATGCTTGATACAATTTCAATTTTCTTAAGTTTACCGAGGCTTGATTTGTGACCCAAGATGTGATGTACCCTGGAGAATGTTCCGTGTGCACTTGAGAAGAAAGTACTCTTTTGTTTTTAGATGGAATGTTCTATAAATATCAATTAAGTCCATCTTGTTTAACATGTCATTTAAAGCTTGTGTTTCCTTATTTATTTTGTTTGGATGATCTTTCCATTGGTGTTAAATGGAGTGTTAAAGTCACCTACTATTATTGTGTTACTGTTGATTTCCCCTTTAAGGCTGTTAGCATTTAGCTTATGTATTGAGGTGCTCCTATGTTGGGTGCATAGATATTTACAATTGTCATATCTTCTTGGATTGAACCCTTGATCATTATACAGTGTCCTTCCTTGTCTCTTGTAACAGTCTTTATTTTAAAGTCTATTTTGTCTGGTATGAGAATTGCTACTCCAGCTTTTTTTTTTTTTTTTTGCGGTACGTGGGCCTCTAACTGCTGTGGCCTCTCTCACTGCGGAGCACAGGCTCCGGACGCACAGGCTCAGTGGCCATGGCTCATGGGCCCAGCCGCTCTGCGGCATGCATGATCCTCCCAGACCGGGGCACGAACCCGTGTCCCCTGCACCAGCAGGCAGACTCTCAACCACTGCGTCACCAGGGAAGCCCTCCAGCTTTCTTTTGATTTCCATTTGCATGGAATATCTTTTTCCATCCCCTCACTTTCAGTCTGTATGTGTCCCTAGGTCTGAAATGGGTCTCTTGTAGACAGCATACAGATGGGTCTTGTTCATGTATCCATTCAGCCAGCCTGTGTCTTTTGGTTGGGGCATTTAATCCACTTACATTTAAGGTAATTATTGATATGTATGTTCCTATTACCATTTTCTTAATTGTTTGGGGTTTGTTTTTGTAGGTGTTTTCCTTCTCTTGTGTTTCCTGCCTAGAGAAGTTCCTTTAGCATTTGCTGTAAAGCTGGTTTGGTGGTGTTGAATTCTCTTAACTTTTGCTTGTCTGTAAAGCTTCTGATTTCTCCATCAAATCTGAATGAGATCCTTGCTGGGTAGAGTAATCTTGGTGGCAGTTTTTTCCTTTCATCACTTTAAATATATCTTGCCACTCCCTTCTGGCCTATACAGTTTCTACTGAAAGATTAGCTGTTAACCTCATGGGAAATCCCTTGTATGTTATTTGTTGCTCTTCCCTTGCTGTTTTTAATATTTTTTCTTTGTGTTTAATTTTTGTTAGTTTGATTAATATGTGTCTCGGCGTGTTTCTCCTTGGGTTTATCCTGGGTGGTACTCTCTGTGCTTCCTGGACTTGATATGACAATTGTATTTCCTATCCCATGTTGGGGAAGTTTTCAACTATAATCTCTTCAAATATTTTCTCAGACCATTTCTTTTTTTCTTCTTCTTCTGGGACATCTATAATTCTAATGTTGGTGCACTTAATGTTGTCCCAGAGGTCTCTGAGGCTGTCTTCCATTCTTTTCATTCTTTTTTCTTTATTCTGCTCTGCATCAGTTATTTCTACCATTCTATCTTCCAGCTCACTTATTCGTTCTTCTGCCTCAGTTATTCTATTGATTCCTTCTAGAGTATTTTTAATTTCAGTTATTGTGTTGTTCATTACTGTTTGTTTGCTCTTTAGTTCTTCTAGGCCCTTGTTAAACATTTCTTGTATTTTCTCTATTCTATTTCCAAGATTTTGGATCACCTTTACCATCATTTCCCTGAATTCTTTTTCAGGTAGTTTGCCTATTTCTTCTTCATTTATTTGGTCTTGTGGGGTTTTATCTTGATCCTTTGCCTGTAAGATATTTCTCTGTCTTCTCATTTTGTCTAATTACAGGATTTGAGGTCTCCTTTCCCTAGGCTGCAGGGTCTTAGTTCCTCTTGCTTCTGTTCTCTGTCCCTGGTGGTGGGGTTGGTCCATTGTCTTGTGTAGGCTTCCTGACGGGAGGGACTGGTGCCTGCATTCTGGTGGATGGAGCTGAGTCTTTTCCCTCTGATGAGCAGGGCCATGCCAGGTGGTGTGTTTTGGTGTGTCTGTGAGCATAGTATGACTTTATGTAGTCTGTGTGCTGATGGGTGGTTTGTGTTCCTGTCTTGTTTGTTGTTTGGTGTGAGGTGTCCAGCGCTGGGAGCTGCTGGCAATTGGGTAGAGCTGGGTCTTGGATTCAGATACAGGCCTCCATGAGAGCTCTCTGTGATTAATCTTCCCTGAGGCTGGGAATTCTCTAGTGGTTCAGCATCCTGGACTTGGTGCTCCCACTCCAGAGCCTCAGGCCCAACTTCTGGTCAAGGGACCATGACCCTGCAAGTCACTCATCCCGGCAATAAAGGGGATTAAAAAAAAAAAACAACAACTAACGAAACCCCAGACAAATGGTGAAAAGTAAAATCAAACAAACAGAAACAAGGAAACACACACACACACAAAAGAAACAAAAACAGAACCAAATAAATCAAGTAAGGAGAGAACAACCAGACAAACAGAAGAACCCAAGAATGAAATAAACAATTACGAAGAAAGCTGACAAAAACCCAAAACCAAAAAACAAAACCAAAGCAGAGTGCTCAGAGTGCTAACTGAAGAATGAAGCAAAGAAACAAACCAAACCAACAAAAATGATATTAAAAGAGAAAGGAGAAAGAAGACAGAACAACAGAAAAACAATGTAGAAACAGAAATATATTTTTTAAAAAGTAGAAAATATATTAAAGAAAAAAAAAGACAAACAAAACCCCAGAGAAATGGTAAAAACAAAATGAAACAAAAACAGAAACAAGGAAAGACACACGCGTAAAAGAAACAAAAACAGAGCCAAATACAACAAAAAGCAAGAGAACATCCAGACAAATAGAAGAACTCAAAAATGAAATCAAACAGGGTTAAAACTAACAAAAACACATAACCTAAAAACCAAACCAAAGCAGTGTGCCAACTGAAGAAAAAAGCAAGGAAACAGAACAAAGCAATAAAAATCATTAAAAAATAATAATAATAAAATAAAATTAAGTAAAAAGGGAAAAAACACAGGACAACAGAAAAGTAAAGTAGAAATGGAAATATAAAATATATATATATTAAAGCCAAAGAGGAAAAAAAAAGGGAAAAGAACACAGAACAACAGAAAACCAGAATCAAAATAGAAATGTATAAAAAAATTAAAAATAAAAATATGTTATAAAACACGGAGATCCCAAAAGACTGAAAAAAAAAAAAAACCCAAAACAACAACAAAGAAAAAGAAACCAACAACAACAAAAAAAGCTAGAACAAACAACAGAATGAATCAAAACACAGTAAAATCAATAGTAATAATTCTGTTTCCCTGGGGTCTCCGCTGTAAGTGTCCTTTGTGTAAGTGTTTTTGGATGAGAATTACCTTTCAATAGGTGGACCCAAGTTGACAATCATTCACTTTGGAAGGCTATCTCTATTTAAGGTTTTACTTCACAGTCAAAGAATAACTATAACTCAACAACTTTTTGACCTCCCTAATTTTTACTTTGTTGGCTACCATTTAACTCTTATTGATATCTTTCATGCAGATGCATTACATGTTGTCATCAAATGATCTTCCAGCTCAGGAATATCAATTAATTTTTATTTTGTTTTGTTCCTTTTTTTCAGAATCACAGTACCTGGAAAGTTAGAGGAAATAGCACAAACAATTTATCAGACCCTGGCTTGAAAATCAGACTCATGTTTGTGGTCAAAAGTGCAGCCATGAATTGATCAAGTTACGTCTTCAGATAGTCCAAGCTGCTGTCAAAACCTTGGTCATCCGAATTTTTCTCAAGACTGTACCACATGATTACAACACTATAAAGTCAATTCTGGACCCCTGCCTTCAATTAATCTCAGCTGATTACATTTTTCTGCTGTTTCAGGTTAACAGCTCTGGTTCTCCTCTGCTTTTTACTCTCCCTACTATCCCCAAACGTGGTAATTATGGACTGCCTCTTAATTAGTGACATCTAGAGAAGATTATGATATAATTCAGTTGGTAAATGAGGATATTGAGACTCAGGAAGTATAAGACACCTACCCAATGATGGACAATGATAGAGCTGAGTTTATAATTCTCAGTTCTGAATTGAGTTGTGGGGTCCGGAGATTTTTACATCTGAATTTCTTCCTTTGGACAACATCAGTCTTTAGCAATCTTCAGTCAAGTTTTATATTAATATGGCAAAATACCTTAAAGTTACTAGTCATTTTTAGTAAATGTCTTTATGTTCTCAGTGTTATTAATAACAGGCTTGTGCTGTAATAAATAGAACTAATGAAGAAAATAGCCCTGATTCTATCATTGTGCATCTTACTTTATAGAATGTGTCACATAGTTATAGACACATGTAATGCAGGTTAAGTAAAGCCCTTTGGGATAAAGAAAATACTGTTCTACATCTGAATGAAATTGTCAAAGTGTAGCTGTGCCCTTACTTTCATTTCTTGTACATTCTTTATAACTTATGACCTAAGGAGAAAGGGTGCTGGGAACAGAAGGGAAAAAATAAAAATAATTTTGAAAGTTGTATAAAATAAGGGAGACAAATAATAAAATGAAAACTCAAGGGAAAAAGAGATGGAGTCCCTCTCAAGTTCTTCTGTGGAATGGCAACTCCCACATACAACAGCAATGAAGAATTGGCAGGGCTGCTCTTAGTCTGTTCCTGTGGTACCTTCTTTACTGATTCAATTTCACAATATCAATATGGTAAATAATATAAAATACATTTCTATGCTTCAAGTTTTTAAGTGTAAATTCTCTTAATCACTACAATAACCGAGTGAAGTATTATTTTTCCTAACTTATAGAATACACAATGAAAATCAGAGAGGGTAAAGAACTTCTTTAAGGTTTTAAATGAGAAAGTGAAAGAGTAAGAACTTGTACATGGAATCTTATGAAGTCAAACCAATATCTGTACACCATGGATTTTTCTCTGCTCTGCAACCCTATAAACCAAATCAATAACAGGGGAGTTGGAGAGAGAAGTATTTATAGCCATATAAGAGTTTATACCAGGCTTCCCTGGTGGCGCAGTGGTTGAGAGTCCACCTGCTGATGCAGGGGACACTGGTTCGTGCCCTGATCCGGGAGGATCCCACATGCCACCGAGTGGCTGGGCCCATGAGCCACGGCCGCTGAGCCTGCACATCCAGAGCCTGTGCTCCGCAACGGGAGAGGCCACAACAGTGAGAGGCCCGCGTACCGCAAAAAAAAAAAAAAAAAAGAGTTTATACCAATCACAACAATCCAGCCTCAAGGCAATGTCTTAGTCAAAGGAAACCAGTTTGGAAATAAAAGAATTTCCAACAATTTAAAATCTTTACTTCCATTTTTCTAGTGTAATGAAGAGGACTTCAAAACCATAGTGATACTTCTTTCAAATTTCTTTTTTGTTTCTGATGAATTTTTTCATATTGCTGTTGCATCAGAACTCCCAAAGTCTCTGCAAAATTTACCCTCAACCTTAAACCCACATACACATTCTCCTCTTCCCTTTCTGTCTTTCCTTCTTATTCTGAATTTCCGAGCTCTGAAGAGTTTTGCATAAATTATCTTATTTAGTCCTAACTATATTATAGCAAGATACGTACTAGTCTCAGAGATGGTGACTTGCCCAAAGCCTTAGATGTAAAAAATGTAGGTGTATCTAATTTCAAAACCATAGTCTCTCTAGTATACCACACTTCCAGTTTTATATACCAAGAAATCCTAGAAACTACTAAAGAAAATCTGAATTTTTGATTTTCAGATGTTTTTCCCTTCTCAATAATTGACTTCAATCTCATACATGTATGGGCTAATGTCCTTTAGCCCAAACTTAAGGAAAAAGAATTAGAATAACAGAAGTTGCTGGTTGACATCATGAACATCACCAGAGCTTACACTGATACTTTACATGAACTGAGCTTGACAGCATCCACAGAACAGACAGAAATCTCTACATTTTATATGTAAGAGTGACTGTGAGATTTCTGAGGTTTAATGTTAAGGTCACTAATTAAACAGGTCACTGAAACTCCTTCAGAATCTTGCTTATGAAAAAAATGGCTTATGAACTAGCAGGAAAAAAAGAATTAGCATTTATTTTCCTACCATTTCTTAACCTTTCGAAACTCTGACTTATTTTCTAGAAGGTATTTTGCTAAAAAGGCAATTATTTCCCAATGTAAATATCTGTTGACTGAACCCCAGTTGTTCCTGTCATCACAGTTGTCTTGGTCTAAGTTAAACATAATGGTTTAGGGACTTAGATGATTCTTAGCACTCTAAAGATTGCACATAATGGAGCCCAAGTGATGCTGCATTATTGGCAATCATCCTGGAACTAATAACAGCAGTTATTGGGCCTATAATCTCCTAGGAATTAACAGACGAACTCTTTTGATCAATTTGCAGGACATCATCATTACCATTAAAAGGCAGTTAAGATGATAATGTGCCACTGTAACTCGTACAGTGGGCAGTAAATGGTTATAAGTGAAAGTGCTGAGACGGCAGTCCTGACTCAACTTGGCCTATAGAGTTAAATGTTCTCCCTTTTGGGCTGATGCTTGGAAAAAATTTAAAGTGATAGAAAACAGGCACTGAAGAGATATGGGTTTTGGGCTGGTTTGTTTGTTTCATAGGGATGACTCCCTTTCTAGTGCCCTTGCAGAAAGTCAGTCCTTTACCATTCAAATGACACGATTTCCTGTGGGCCTGCTTGTTCAATAATCTATAATAATAACCAAGGATTTCAGAACAAAGGAATGAGACGATAAACACAAAGAGAGTAGAAAAAGCAGGAGTCTTAAGGGAGGAAGAGCTATAAAAACTACCCACAATAAGGTGAAACAAGGGATGTGCAAGGTGCAAAGTAGAGAAAGTGACAGAGAAATGTAATTCAAATCAATAAACATTTGTTGAGTCCCTACTGTGTTGCAGGCATTATGCTATGCACTTGGCCTTTATGATCCCTTCCTACTTGGAGTTTACACTTATCTAAGAACATAAACACATGATAAATATTTTTTAAACTCAATAAAATGAAAAGGACAGGATGCCATGGGAACAAACAACAAGGAATTCTAACCAAATCAAAAAGAAGTCAGTACCGGGAATTCCCTGGTGGTCCAGTGGTTACGACTCCATGCTCCACTGCAGGGGGCACAGCTTTATCCCTGGTGGGGGAACTAAGATCCCACAAGCTGTGTAACGTGGCCAGAAACAACAACAACAATAACAAAATCAGTACCAAGCAGCACAATAACAGGTGGAGAAATTAAATGAACCACTAAGAATTGAAGAAAAACCTATAAAGCCTTAGAAATTACCGAAATAACTGGAAATTGAACAACCTACAGTAGAAGTAAATAAAACTTTACCATTATAGTAATAATGATAGCTACCATTTACTTAGGTCCTACATTATGTCATGCTAAATGCTTTAGATGAAATATTTTATTTTAATCTATATGACAACTTGATTGGGTGGGTATTAATATTTCATATTTATAGATAGGTAAACTGAAATTTAGGTAACTCGCCCAAGGTGACATAACTAGCAAATATCAAAACCAGGAGTTGAATTTAAATCAGACTAACTACATAATTCATTCTCTTAACCAATATGCTATATTTCAATGCCCAGAGTTAAATGGAGAATAACACCCAAGACTCAATAGCCAGTTTAATTAATAGAATCAAGAAAGATATAAGGGACTGGAGTGAAGACTAGAGAACAGAGGAAAAACAATATTTGGGCCTATATGATCTTTTTATTACCAATCTGCTACTGAGGTAGGATTGGTGTTCAACTTTAGCTGACTTTATATAGGTTACAAAGAGATCATGGTAAATAAATATAACTGATTAATTTAGCATATCTATAAAATGCCATATATTAATTCCTCAACATTTTCTTTTTTGATTTCTATTTGTTTCAATGATATCTGCTCCCAAACACATTTGAAGTACTTTATTCAATGATGGTAATAATAGCAAAATTATATATCATCAGAAAAAAAAAACAAGAATCAGAAAACAGTAGTGGTAGGGAAACGTCAAAACTTCTGACTGAAGAGGGCTACAAAAAATGAGAGAATATGATTTCTTTCTGAACTTTGCAGAAATAAAGGCAAAGAAAAACACAAGATATGATACATAGTCTCACTGTCACAAAAACGATCCATTTGATGAAAAGAAATAAGGTTTTTCTGCAATCTACGCATTAACAGGAATTTGCTACTAGGATCTTCATACAAGACAAATTGAGCAACATAAAGAATCCATTAATAATTTCCTCCATAATTATCTTATCAGGTTATTTTCAAATAATTTGTTTCTTTTTAAAGACTATGGGAGGGGACTTCCCTGGTTGTCCAGTGGTTAAGACTCTGCACTCCCAATGCAGGGGGCCCATGTTCGATCCCTGGTCAGGGAACTAGATCCTGCATGCCACAACTAAAAGATCCTGCATGCAGCAACTGAAGATCCCACATGCCGCAACTAAAGATCCCACATGCTGCAATGAAGATCCCACGTGCCACAACTAAGACCTGGTGCAGCCAAATAAATAAATAAATATTTTTTTAAAAAAGACTTATGGGAAACAACTTTTGAGGTGTCTAACATATAAGCCACAGAGTCAAGCTGCTAGTGACTACATCTCTACTGACTTGTGCCAGATACATGATTCAAGACAATAAGACCCAAAAAAGAGAAACTGCACTGCTAAACTGACTGGGAGAGGACAGTGGATTACATGATGGCACAACTTAGAATCAAAGTTTACCTATACCTTATGCTGCTGTTCCCAGGGTCTGGTTCTCCATCTTTTTCTTGAGTTCCATGACATATTCCAGGGACCTTCTAAAATATTTCCACTTTTAAGTTAGCTTGAGTTGTTTCTTTAATTTGTAAACCAAGTACTTAATACAACTGCAGATTTAAGAATCACAGGTACTATTTATAAAATACCTGAATCTGTATTGTTAGGGAACCATTGACAGAAATTGCCCGCCTTGGCCAGGCATGATAATAACCACTTGCATGAGTTGTCTCACAAAAGGAGGTCACATAAGGAGCACAGTGCTGCCTGCTGCTGCCGATAACCAGAAGAATTTGGCAGGACCAAAAGCAGGGAGAAGATGCCAGTCTGTAATATGTCCTGCCAACCTCCCAGAAACCCTCGTGCTAGAACTGACCTTGTCTGAGAGATGCACACACCACCGGGAAGGACCCTGAGTCAGACCAAAAATGGGCACAAGCAAGATGATGGGCCAGAGACAACCTGGAAAATAACCCCATTACCATAAAACCTGAGACTGTGAGCCACATGGCAGAGCAGTTCTCCTGGGTTCCCTAACCCCTCAGCACCCCTTCCCAGTAAAGTCTTTTGCTTTGTCAGTACCTCAGGCAATTCATTTCCAAGTGTTAGACAAGAGCCCACTCTGGGGCCCTGGAAAGGGTCCCCCTTCCAGTAACAATATTGTTCCTGCTCACCAGCTAGTTTTAGTTTACCAGTTAGCTTACACTAATTCTAAGACAGTCATGACCAGCCCTACTTATATGGCAGAGGAAAAAGCAAATGTTTTACAGATACTGTCTAATCAGGAATTGGCATAAAAAGAGGTGTACTAATCAAGGTTTTAATGTACTCTTTCTGCCTTCTCCTTGTAATTTCTAACAAATATCACACAGCACTAATATTAATGTAGAAGTTATACACAAACAATGATGGGAAAGATATGAACATATATAAATAATATAATTTATTGAACACCAACTGTGTACCAACTTCTTTGCTAGATACTTTTCATAAACTTTGTTTTTTCTTAAAAGCATACCCTTAAAGTTTGTTAGCGTTTGACAGCCCTTTGTCCTTTAAATTGTGTATCCTTTTAGATAAAGGAATCAAATAGACATTGAAATATCAGTTTTTGGTGGGGAGCATGGTGATCACATAGTACAGCTTGTACCCAGGAACAATATGGTCTTTCTACACCTTTTCTGCAGATCCATGTTACTCAACAGGTCACAGTAATTGATCAGCAGCGGTTTTGTCCCTGATAACCCCCACCCCCATCTCTCACTGCAGGAGTATAGACTGTGGGGTTCCTTTTGATCTGGTAAACAGATGAAAATCTGCATGAAAAGAGCATGTAAATCAAACCAAGAAAAAGTTAGAAGCAGCTGATTTTGCAGATTAAGTGTTCTTTTTCCAATCAAGTGAGAAAACTCACCTACTCCTGCTTCTCTGTGAATGGAGTAAGATGTGGGGAAAAACCAGAAGGGTTGCCCTGGTACCACTGCCTCCTAAACAATGGAGGCACTTCCTGTCTGTGGCACTCCTCAGTACCTAACAGTATTATTATCTCTACTTGAGAAATATGCATCAGAAAATTTAAATACTTTGCCCAAATAGGTTGAATTCAAATATATATTTGAGTCCAAATCCCATAATGGAATTTTGGACATTCCACTCCAAGGACATTCCAGAGCAAAAAATAGGGTCCAAACACAGGAATGATGAGTTCAGACAGAAAAAAGACAAAACCAAAACAAGAACATATGCACATATAATTAAAATTGGGAGAGGAAGCACAATAGGTGAATGTTCTGTCTTGGCAAGCAAGAAGAATCAGGCTCTAGCCGTGCCTTAGCAACATCATCTGTGTGATGTGACCTGCCTAGAGCAAAACACTGAAACCCTTGGGAACTCAATTCCTTCGTATTTAAAATATTTGAAAATGTCATGAAACAGTTAAAGAAATTAATAATTCCTAGTTTGCCTTTTCCTTTGCTTTGATTGTCTCTCTCTTTTAAATATCTTTTCAAAAGTATGGTATAGTAGAATATAACTAAGATAAATTATAGTCAGACAATCAAGCGTTTTGCTCCTTTGATCCCATCAACTCTTTATGTAATCTGCAAAAAATCACTTTGTCAGTCACTGCCTTCCCAAACTTCAATTCCTTGTTTCAACTTGCAGACTTGGGTCTAGGAGTCCTTTAAGCCAATCATGATTCAGGCAGCTATTACTTAAGTATCCTCAGAAATGGAGGCCTTTCCATCCTAAGCTTGGTTTCTACTATGACTGAGACTGCTAGGCTCAAAGGCTTTGCTAACAGTGAAATTCTACTGAACTTATTAGCTCCAAGTTCTAAATCCCTGCCTAGTTCCTAACCTGTCCTGCCCTCATCCCGCAAGACAGACTGAAGTACATGCCTATACTCCTAGGCATGATGCTCCTATGGACTGACCAACTATAACACAATAATAGCACCCACATGCCTGTAAAGATTAATGGATAACTGCATCTCCGGATGGCACATCCTTTCTCCAACATTGACTTCCTTGTATATTGTCTCTAGCCTGAAGCAATTCCTTCTTCACTGTTTTTCTGCTGGTATTTCCTATACCAAAGTTGTATCATTTCTTCTAATTCAAGTCACTCCTTGACCTTACTTTTTGCTCCTTCCCCACTGGCCTACAAACATCATCCCAGCACACCCCACAGTAGAACGCATCTACTTCATGGTAACTTTATGTTTTGAGCCTTGAGTTCTTCACCTATTCAATAAGAAAAGTGGGCAAAATAATGAGAAATATCTCTTTAACTCTGAAATTTACAACTTTGCATTATATACCTAATAAATGTCTCCAAACGTTCCTCTCAAGTTTATGTTTCTTCTTGAAGTCACATACTTTCTACTTATTATTACAAACTGTTAGTGGTTAGGGACTTTTTTCTTCATCTTTGTACCTGGTGTTCTGCTCCCCTTTCTCTAACATCAATCTTTCTCCCAGTGGCTAGAGTAATGCCTTGCACCTAAGAAACACTCAAAGTTTATCCAAGGATTTTCCTTAGCCAGGGAAATTATATAACGATGCTTCAAAGAGAAGGTAAGGAGGCTACTGAAACAATACAGGGCCAGGCTAGTAGTGATAAAGGTGATGAAAAATAGTCAGATTCTAGATATTTTTAAAAGCAAAGTCCAACAGTATTTGTGAAGAGATTGAATACAAGATATGAGAGAAGAGAGTGTGAATGTCATTAGAATGTTCAACAAATATTTCTTTTCTCCATTATTTAGAGCACATTTTCTCTGTGATCAGGTGTTTTTTTAATTCTGACCAATGAATGCAAGTCCCTTCTGGGCTGAGCATTTAACTGTTTGTGGCCCTCAGAGCAGCTTATTTTCTCTGTCAGCACAAAGATCGACAGTGTCTGAGATGGTGACCCCTTCACTAAATGAGAAAAGTCTCCCAGCTGACTCATGATGAACATGTAGCATGAGATAGAGAGAGAGAAAAAAAAAGATAGGGGGAGTGAGAGAAAGGAGACAGAGGAGAGAGAGAGAACTCTTTGTTGTTTAAAAGCCCCGAAATTTGGAGTGTGATTCTTACATCAAAATAGCTTAGTTATCCTTATTGATAAACAATTTCCCTAGAAGTACAGTACCGCTCTAATAAAACCTAAAATGCATGGCACTGGTTTTGACTAGGTGGTAAAGAGGAAAGAGTGATATTATATGGAAGAGTAGAAAGATGGTACTTTATGTTATACAAAAGTATGGCATTTGGTTAAAATGTTAACTGTAGTAACTTGAAATGCAGATAATGTACCCAATGAACTTGTTACTTTACACGAAAAACAGATTATCAGTAGTATGTGGTGGCTGCTATTGGTGGCATTTGACAGGGTATTATAAGAATAATTAGGAAAAAATGACCAGTTTGCAAGCAGGAATGAAAAAGATTAAGACAGGTCAAAAACTGGGGGATTTGTAGCACTGGAAAAAAGCAACTGTAAAAGAAAATAATAATTTAAAAATTTATAAAATATGTGGGATGACAAAGGCCAATCAAATCTCAGCCTGTGGTAAGGATGAGATATTTTTTATACCTCTCAATGAATTGACAGGTTGAATGAATTAATGTAGTATTGAAGAAATCCTAGCAGTTCTACAAATTGCTCCCTGGAAAAGATGTTAACAAATGACATTCTCCCACCAAAAGTCTCTTAGGCTCAAGATAACTACAGTTAAGTTGAAAAAGAAAAGTAAACAGATATGACAAAGAGAACCATAAGTTTGGCTACTGGTGCATGTTTCTTACTGGAATCAAGGAGATAAAAAACCAAATATATTTCTGCATCTGATATTCTGAGAAAAAAACAAAATCAGAAAAAAATCCCCCATCAGTTTGGACTAAAAGAGACTACAATTGCTTAAAAGCTAAAATGACCCATTGAGCCTTAAACTTCTACAGGCAGGAAGCAGGCAAAGAGACCTGCTCAGCCACCAACTACAGCAATATTCTCCATAGCTCTTTCAAAGGTAGCCAAGGAGGATAACAGAGAAATAGGAAACCCCAAGAGCCTGGAGCCAAGAGTCATAAAGAATATGAAATTTGAGAGCTCCAGGAAGTAGATTAAGCACTTAATTAAGCAACATTCTTCATTCCTAGGACATTAGGTCTTAAAATTTTTGATCAGTGGGATTTTATACATTCAGCAGAGAAGTGAAATCGCTGTGCACCTCCCAATCTTTCTCTTTATGAATGGAAATATTTATTGTGATTCCTCAATTGTATATTAGTTTTTGATGGTATAAAACTTTTCTTTCTAGTTCATAGGACCTAGAATCTAGAGAAGCCACATTCAAACCTCCTTTAGAGATAAGCATGTATCAACTAATGATCTCAACTTTGAGCTTGAAGGAGCGAGTGGTGCTTTTTTCTTATCTTTCTTGGAGAGGAAGTAATTTATTTCATGTGCAAGGAGGAAGATGAATCAAATAGTTGGTAGCAAGTAGAGTGTATTAGTCATCAGTTACAATTTTCTACATCCACTAATTTCTTACCACTTCCAGACTGCTAGTATAATTCCCCTCCTAGTTATTTTAGCAGTATGTAAGGAGAGGGAGAGACGAACGGTGAGTTTTCACTAATGAATTGTGAGTAGAAGTAACGCATGCCACTATTCTAGTGGCAATAATTCAAGCTTATTGTCAAGAATTTAATAAGCAGTGTAAGACCTTCTAGAGCCCTCCTTTTTTCTCTGGCATGGAGATCAACAATTTTCAAAAAAGTGGCTACTCCGTCAGTCTGGGTCCCTGAATGATTACAACACAGAGTTCCCACTTACCCACAGTGGAAAGGTGGTGTGAGCGAAAGATTAACCTTTGTTATTTGAGCCACTAAGATTGAGCATTGTTTATTACCACAACATTGACATACCTATTCTAACTGATACAGGAAGCAACATTTCCATATTATTTGTTGCAGTAAACTATTTGTTTTGTTGTAAGTATGTCAAATTATATTATTTCTGTTACTGCTGGTAGATAGTTCAATTGGTTAAATCAGTGTAAATGAAAATTTTTAATTTCTTAAGAGACTCCACTTTTTAAAATTTTTACTAAAATCTGTATTTCCTAAACTTCTTCTTGAGCATTTCTTTCTTAAAAAAACAAAATGGGGCTTCCCTGGTGGCGCAGTGGTTGAGTGTCCGCCTGCAGATGTAGGGGACACGGGTTCGTGCCCCGGTCCGGGAAGATCCCACATGCCGCGGAGCGGCTGGGCCCGTGAGCCATGGCCGCTGAGCCTGCGCATCCGCCGACTGTGCTCCGCAACGGGAAAGGCCACAACAGTGAGAGGCCAGCGTACCGCAAAAAAAAACCAAAAAAACAAACAAACAAAATGAAATGATTACATGACAAAATAACTCAGCACCACTAATCCATGTTAACCAGACAGGTATCTGCTTGCTCTATTATAAAAGAAAATTTCTTTTGAGTAACTCAACAATGTTAGAGTAATTCCCTTTGGAATAGTCATAAGCTTAGACTGACATGCAGTATTTTTTACTTCCAAAACACTATACATATTATAAATATGTTTTACAATGTTATTCATACTATACATATGCTTTAAGATTTAAAACATAATGGGAAACTCTAGTGAAATCAAAGATACATCAACATAACCGCAGACTCCAGGTATTCCCTGGACTTAGGATCATGCATTTATTTCAATAAATACCATTACTAAGAAGGATACAGATGAAACTACAAAGACTAAAACCCTTTGGGGCAGCCAAAATTATTTGACTCTCTTAAGAACAATGTCGCCTAACACTTTTTACTCTAATCCTATTGAAAAGTGACAGCTTCTTCTCATTCCCTAGGGCCTATTTCAAATTCTCTGTTTGGAGATCTAACTGCTAAAGCCTAAATCATCCTTGATCCAGAATCAATCAGCTTTTCGGCTTAATCCAGTTTCAGGCAAAAAGGTAGATAATGAATTTAATGGGATTGATTTTTTCCTGTCAGATCATAATGTCCACTCTTCAGTGAGCCAATTAGGTGGTTTATATGAAGGTTTAGGTAAAAGCAAAGTTATTTTAATTATTTAGATTTCTTAACTGGCCATTATTAACTGGTCAGAATTAAAAAGATTTAGTTTAGTCAGCTAAAATCTCCTTTGACGTGGTCAGAAATCATCCAGTGCCATCACATTGTTCATTAAGATATTCCAAACAAAGCAGTTAAACATTATTCTCCTTCTAAATATTTGGTTTCATGGACCTACTGCCTCTGCTTTATAAGTAAGGAATCTTTTTTGTATGTTTCACTGATGCTGTTCTATCATTTTTTTCTTACAAAAGACCACTATTTCCTAGACAAGATATGAAAAATTATCCTCTACAATCCTCTATCACCTAGCCCTCACTCCTAAGGATACGTTAATTCATCCAACTACTTGAAAAAGGACAATGATAATGAATTAAGCCTTCTAGTCAGACAGGCCTTGAAAAGTTCATCAATTTCTCAGTCTCTTTCTTCTATCTATTAAATGGGTATAAAAGCATGTACCACAAATGTGGCCATATGACTTTTAATGAGGCGATGCATATAACATACTAGGCAAATAGCATAGCATAGGGGTCAGCAAATGACAAATTCTATTAGCTCATGATAGGATAAAAAATAATACAGGAAGGTTTAGGGGTGATGAATTTGTATCATCATAATAAGTAACTCTTTGAAGTTTGGGTTGATAATAAGTTTTTTGAGAACAAGGACCATCGTTCATAACAAATTTGGGGTGCTTTAATACCATGTCTTGCACAAAGTAGGTATTTAATAAATGTTTGACAAGTGACTGAATGTTCACAAATATGGAAATGAAATTTATGTCCATCTTGCATTTTTCTTACCAATTTTTGTGTGGGTGTGGCATTTTTACCTTGAATCTATGGATTTCATAAGGTTTCGTGTGGGTACAGATAGGAAGGTGCACATGTGAGAGAAGGGATTGATTGCTTACTTTGGAGCTCTGTTTTTATTTGTTGGTATGTAGTGGTGGACAGCACAAAATACTTTTCTCATATTTAGAAGTTAGTCATACCACAACCCAAACTTTGGGGTTTCTAAATTTATTTTCAATTGGCAAAAAGAATATTTTCATTTTTCAAAAGAACTTAAAATGCTCAACAGTTGCAAAACAACTCTTGGAACATTTTAATGAGTCAAACGTAAACATATGTAAATAAATTAAACCCACACAAATTAACTTTCCATACAAGTGCTTATAATTAAGAGAAAAGAGAAATTTTGGTTTTGCTTAGCTTTAGTTAGCCAAGAGAACAAATTATGTCCAAGATTATCCTGAATCTATTATGTGGAAATGTAGAAATATCACTCATTTCCCTGGGCTTCCACTGGGAGTGAAGCTCCCAAGTTAAGGACAAATCCAACATGCAGAAGTTCCAATCCATGTTTTAGGTCTTCTTCCCCCAATTCAGTGCAGCAGCTAATGAGAGAATAGCCTAATCAAGAAGGCTAACCATAAGAGGTAAAATCAGAAAGCTTATGTATAATCCCAACGCTCTCTCCTCCTAGTTGCTACTGTATATTCCTAACATTTGTAGGTATCCTAGCTCTAGGCAAATCCATCCTCAAGGCAGCCAACATCTGTCTGTTCTTTATTTCTATCTTAATACACACATCAATTTTTTAAAAATCTGAATCTCTAATACTATCATCCTACCTTCAGATTTCTTCTCAACATTCACTTTGCTTTGTCCATCCTCACTTTGTCACTTCCTAAGAAACTCCTTCCTAAACTAAATCTAAACTCAGATTACATAAAAAAAAAAATTCCCCATAAATGGCAGCTCTTCACAGTAGTTAATGTTTTTCACACAATCGTTAACAAAATGACTAGGGAGAAACAAATCTAAGGTTCCTTCTTAATACAGAGTTCTGGGTCATTGCAACAGTTTCAAAGCACAAATGATGGCATCAACACCAAGAAGAGACAATCCTTCTATTTGCTAGACAATCCCTGTGGCTTCCTCTCTCTCTTAGGTAGCCTAGGGGCACTCTTGCTCTGCAGGGTTCTCATAATACTGGTGTTAGTAGGCAAACTAACCTAGACAATTGTGTGAGTTGCCAAAGTTCAAAGCTCAACTTTCATTGACCAAAAAGTTCTTTTTATTACAGTGTGGCTCAGATGCTCTCTGCTCCCTCTCCCAGCTTCTCTAAAGAAGTGGAAATCAGGGTAGGTATAGGGTCCCTCTCCTGCAGCACCTTCCACTGGGTATCTAGCTACACTCCAGCCAAGCATACCTCTTTATGGGATGAGAGCTTAGGAGTCCTGATGACTCTTTGCTTATGGCTTCCTCAATAAACCATACTTAACACTTTTGTGGTGTCTGTCCCTATCTTCTGGTTTTACAAATACTTTTCCCATAAAGATCACCGAGAGTAACATCCCATCCAATGCAAAAGGTGTCTACAGCATCTTCAACAGATTTCTCATATCTTCAATGACTTTCTACTGTCTATTCATTCATTGTCATTCATTACAAACAAATTATTAAGTACCCACAAGTGCTTAGTAAGGCCCTGGACTAGTATACATCAATTAATAATATAAACACAGTCCCATAGCATTCAAATCCTCTGTGGTCTGAGAACAATCTACGCTTTTCAGTTTCATCTCTCACTAGTGAAAACAGACTAACATATACAGCATCTATTATAATCCAGGTACCATATATTAAAATTTCATAGTACTTAAAATCATCCCAATAATGTTACCGTTCTTGTGGGCTGATTCTCAGTATCTGCTTTGTTTTTTCCAACCCCAATTGCCAAAAAACAAAACAAAACAGAACCCTAAGGTTTTAAAGGTCATTTTCCTTATGTGTTATCACTTACCTAATAAGTGGCAAAACAGAATTCAGACACAGGTTGGCCTTCTTCCAGTGCCAGGAGCTTCCTACTATACCATGTAGTGATGTAGTGCCTATGCCTGACACAGTAGGTATTTGATAAATATTTTTGAATAAGTGGATGAATAAATAAATAAAATAAAAAAGACAACATCATTTTTCCCATTTTAAAACTGCTTTTGCTCTGAGACTTCTGGAAAATTCTACATTACTCTCTGTACAAAAGAAATTATAGTAAACATATGTTCTCCAACTATTTCTGAGACATACATTTAAAGATCATTTTTCTCTAGTTTTTCAGTGATCTCAGAAATTGTTCTCAAATTCTGAGAACAGAATTTCCCTGCATTCCCATCTTCTACCTTTAATAAATGGATTGCCAACTACCACAAAACATTAGCTTTAAAGCAAATAAAAATGCTACTTGACTCATAGGTTGGCTGATCTGCAGAAGTGTGAAGGCAATGTGAGGCCACTGATGAATTTTATTTACTGACTTAAGGAAAAAAAAATCATCACTTAATTTATAAGGCCTGACCTAGATGAAACGCCCAAGAGCCAGGCTCTTACTTGAAAATGCACATCAGTGTCTTCAGATTCAATTAGGGTGATTTTCCAAGACATAACCACTGCTCCCAGCAAAGTGTCCAGCCACTGGAAACACAATCAATCATGCCAGACATCATAAGCTTAATGCAAGCCCCCTGAGTGCATCATAGAGAGACAAGGGGAAAACAATGAGGAAAAAAGAAAAAAAGGTAAAGCTTTGCTAAGTAAACACAATTCACACACAGAATTTCAAATTGCTCTTCTCCCACTCAGTGGAAAAAGATGTCTCACTGATGGTAAACAGTGGAGACCGATACCTGAGCAAATCTCCTCGAGAGATATCCTTTGACAAGGTAAGAGGCTAAACAAAGAAAAAAAATCCAAGACATACCTTCTCATATTGGCATATAAATAATATAGTCAATACCTTAACCTTTTCCCCTCACAGCTGTAAAGCTCCTTGAAGGGCATTATGTTACAAGTAAACAAATTAAGTGAATAATGTGTAGTTACAGGACTCTACGGGAACAGGGCTGGAACTCAACTGAAGTCTCTAGCTAAACGTTCAGAACTTTGATCTCTCTATCATGCAAGGTCCTAAGATATACAAAATACTGTAATAGCTTGGGATGAGTACAATGAGAGAAGTGTAAATTTCCTGCTGTCAATGAGCCTATACCTAAAATGATGGACCCTGAGATATGGAAGGCACTGACAGATAATATACCCCAGACCTTTGATATCTTGTTGATGAAGAAACTAAGGTCACATAAATTACAAGATTTATTTAAAGTTACACAGTTAGTCTCTGTCTAAAAGTCTGGTCTAAAATTCAGTTGTTCTAACCCTTCACTCATTTTTTTCCCCATTTGACAATGATAAGTCATATGCCTGGGCTAGAGTAGAGTGATCCTCGCTCAAGGCAGATCTGAGGTG
Source organism: Globicephala melas (assembly GCF_963455315.2). Taxonomy (NCBI): domain Eukaryota; kingdom Metazoa; phylum Chordata; class Mammalia; order Artiodactyla; family Delphinidae; genus Globicephala; species Globicephala melas. Next base: position 71,433,145 of record NC_083319.1, on the reverse strand, counting down.
TGGATCTATCTGCTGAATGTTGTTAAGGGATACTGCTCAACCCATATACACTTTGATTTACAGGAAGGCTGAAGAGCCTCCTGGATAGAATCATGCAGTCATATCCTCATCTGGACTTTGATATCACAGTGATGTCTAACAGAAAGGATGTGCATCCAAAGAAGCTAAATTGCCAGAGGAGACTGAAGAATGCCTCCTCCTTCCAATCACAAATCAATATCCTATGTGAAGAAGGTATCAGGCACAATGAGCCAAGGTGAGTAAAAGGCTTAAAGATAGAGAATGAAGGAAAAAAAAAAGAGAATGAAGCACTTCAGGAGTGAGCAGTGGCTCAGATTCACTTTGCAGAATGTGTTTCATGCCCTAGGGATCCCCCAAATTACTTGAGAGAACATGGAACTCTGAAACGGGGACTAGATTCCTATTATCACACAAACAGTAGCCAATAAGATTCAAATAATATTGCTAACGTGACCTTGTTACAACCCCCAAACTAGTAATCCTTGGGTAGCTTCAGTTTACTTTTCAAAAAATCTAAAATAAGACCAGGATATACTTAATAAAAGAGTAAGCAATGGCCCAAGAGACTTGGCGTCATGGAATTACAGAGTGGTTTCATTGTGAGCTGAGCTGATCAGGGCTACAAATATCAGAAAGACCAGAAAGACCAGTTCATAGACTAAATGGTAAAATTAAAGAGCAAGGCCTAATAATGGAACTCCATAAGCTTCAGTATCTTTTTTGGATTCTTGGTCATAACAGTGAATTCTGACTTTTAACTCAGACTAGAAAAACATCCTAAATCTTCTAAGATTTCATATATAGGCCTTTTTCTTAAAGCATTATATCACATAATTTTTAAAGAAAATTTAAATATCAAGACATCTTCTGAGATGATTAGAGAATTCCTGGGGAATAAAAACTAGGTCTGGCAATTGCATGAGATATATGTATTAAATACTATTCGGTGAGTTATTTATTTCTAGTCTACCTTTACAACAAGATTTATAAGTTTAGAGATAACTCTACATACAGTGGTAGGAAATAATTTTATAGCTGAAGAAAATATTGGAGATAATCTAACTCATTTGTTTTCAATCTGGAGTGGGTACCAAAATCATACACAAAACTCTAGAAGTATCTATATGCCACCAAGTCCATGGTACTTGATTTATAAAAGCCCCAATGATGATTTTGACATGCTTCTCTGGTTGAGTAGCCTTTATTGAATCCGTCCTCCTCCCAACATACTACCCAGAGCAAATGAATAACCAGACATATAGCTTGAAATATCTTAAATGTATGCCAATTTTATTTTTGTACAGCTCTAATTATTTGAGGATTCTTATATATGCTAATTAATGTTCTATTTTCATGTATTTTCTAGCTATTTATCTTGGATTAAGAGCAATACAGAAAAGTCGATTCCCTCCACTTCAAGTCATTCCAACTTTTAAAATTTACACATGAGCAAACTATAATTTGCAAAAGTAATCAGACTAAAGTCAGAACTGTAATTAAGACTCAGGTCTTCAAACCTTAATCCACTGCTTCATCCACTATGTAGGCTGAATTCTAAATTTTCTCTCACCACTAAAATGCTATTCCTTAATGCTGTAGTTCTCAACCCTGTCAGACTCAATGCCCCTTTATATAAGAAATTTTTACTCCCCTAAAATGAAATTCATGGATAATACAGTCTATCTACACACATAACTTTTAAAAAAGCAATGTAATTATGATATAAATTAATATATTTTAAAATATTATGTATTTCAATATAAATGTTTGGGCATAACTATACTATATTAGTAGAATCACTGGGAAGCTACAGATGCACAGTGACTCAGGTATATTGTAATATCATGAGCAGTACTGCGAAGAATGACATACTTTTTTAAAATGATTACTAACTCCAGGCAAAGAACAAAATAAAATACAACTTTCCCAAATTTTCACAATAGTAGAATTCCTGAAAATCACTTATCTTTAAACTATGCAAAATTATTTTGCATTTATATATAAAATGAGTTTGTTTCTCAGATCAAAAATTATAAACAGGTGTTCCGTGTACATTACTATCATGTGGAACATTCTGAAGTTGTGAGGGAAGAAATACAATTTATCATCTAGGTTTCTTGAGCACTAAAGGTATCTGCCATCCCAAGAGCCACCCACTAAATGCCAGCAGTGCCACCTCTAATAATTAGAACAATGAATGTTGTCCCAACAAATTTTCAAGGGAAAGGAGCTACCCTCATAGAAAACCACAGTATAAGTGATTATTATAAGAAGTACAAAAGATCTCCCAATACTGATTCTACATAAACTTATATCAATACTCAAAGAGAATTTAAATATCAGCAAATATCTATTTTTTCATGTAAAGGAAAATTTAATGGACATTTGCAGGCAAAAGACACAAAGCAGGTTGGTGAAACTCAAGCCTCCTGACTTAAGCCTCAATCCTCATCCTCAATAGTAATTTGTTGAAATAAGATTGGTGGTATGTGCCAAGTATTTGGGGGTTTTTGTTAAAGAAGATTTAGACTATTGAAGTTTGACATATTTCCCATTTTTATTAGTGAATTATTGTTTTATATAAAACTTGTTAATAAAGTTGGAATTTCACATTACTAATATCACTGTATATCCTGATTTGCCTTCCACACTAGCAAAAAGATTATTAGTAATGCCAACTTTACCCCTCCAAATGTCCCCATTTTCATAATAAATTAGTTTGATTACCTCACTCCCAAATATTATGTTTGCTCTAAAACTTGTTGAATAGCTTTACTAACCAACTAAAACTTCTGATAACAAATCATTTTGATGAGTGTGAACTGTCTCCCATTCAATTTGCTTTGTAACATCAATATCCTTCCTTAAAATCTAGTCATGTTCTGCAAACTATGAGTTACAAAAAACAAAGTGATTGATGACCCTGATGTTAGAGAATGCCTTCATTTGAGCTAACTGATCTGCAGAATTTACATTAGAAAACATTAGGACAACTGGCCAGGATTACTCATTCTGCCTCTGGTCCAGAGGTTCAATATTTCTTCAGGACTACTGAAAAGAAGGGTCTATTGGCCATATTCTAACTGCAAAAATGTATTTATGATTAGATGCAGAGGGTTCTGGTAAAGGAACTCTGTGCATGAAATGTAAGCAGATGAACACCTATGAAAAGTAGGAAAGGAGAACTGGGAGGATCATCCTTCATGGTGCATTATGTGTGATCATTTTATCGTGGAGGTCAGGAGAAATTGTCCTCTGTGAAATTAAATTATGATTTGTTGTATTACTGTTTCCGAGTTCAGCTTTCAAAATGCATCAGTTTTCTGGGTCCCATGTTTACTAAATTTGAGGAGGCAAAAACTGTTCCCAATCCACCATACCTCCTTCTCTTTATTTGATACAAATAACTTTAGCAGCCTATATACACATGGTGTGTGTATTAGTATTCACTTGCTGTTACATCAAATCACCACATATTTATCAGTTTAAGCAATATAAATATGTTATCTTACAGTTCTATAGGTCAGAAGACCTATACAGATTTCACTGGACTAAAATCAGTGTCAGTAGGGCTATATTTATTTCTGGAGCCTCTCGCAGATAATCCATTTTCCTGCTTTTTCCAAATTCGATGTGAAACACATTCCTTGGTTCATGGCCCTCCTCCTCTCTTCAAAGCAAGCCTGCAGTGGATTAAATCCTTTCCATATTGTATTGATATCTCTCAGACCATTCTTCTGTAGTCACATCTCCCTCTGACCAGTTAGGAAAGATTCTCTGCTTTCAAGGTTTCATGTGATCAGATTGGGCCCACCCAGATAATGCAAGATAATTTTCCCATCTCAAGGTCCGAAACCTTAGTTACAGCTGCACAATGGCTTTTGAAACAGAGGTTAACATACTCACAGGTTCTGGGGATTAGAATGTGGACATCTTTATGGGGCCATTGTTCTGGCTATCACAGAATTAAACCAAGTCAAATAGTCTAGATAGAAGTCCTGCCTTCAATGGTATGGGAAAAATTGCATCTCCTGTTCATTTTATAAAATAATATTAAATGTTGCCATAACTTCATTGGGCTAATCCCCAGAATTGCTGCACCCGAGCTATCGGCTAGTAGGTATATTTTCCTGGGTGCAGAATTACTTAATCAATAAGAATATTAAACTGGGATATGAAATGAAAACTGAAATATATGCCCTTCTCAAAAAAAATGTTTTAAAAAAATTCCCTCAAACATTTGATAACATGTTTTACGGAATTATAGAATATTAGAGATGGGTATTTAACCACAGAAATTATATAACACAAACTCATTTTAAACATGTAAAAAGAAAAACCAAGGGAGATGATATAACTTACTCGACAAAAGTTACAAAATGGAGTAATTCATAACAGAGTAGGAATTAGAACCAAGGTAACCTAAGTCTTAGAAAGGGTTCCTAAATTCCTACATACTTTTTTTCGGTTGGGCAAATCAATTTATCAGTACTAAACTAATTATATAAGGTAATGTTTCAAATCTGAATATTTCCTTTAGATCCCTAAATTAAGTCATTAACCTGGGACAGAGAAGTGCTGTGTGTGTGTGTGTGTGTGTGTGTGTGTGTGTGTGTGTGTGTGTGTGTCTGTCTGTATGTATGTATGTGTGTGTCTTCAGTATTATTTTTGCATTAAATAAAATCCAAGTCAGAGCCACAATGAAATACACCCATCTGTCTCCTATTGATTTGTGACTCATCCTAGATCATATTAGGATTTTATTGCTCAATAAACAACACTAAAATTGAAGTTTATTGGAACTGTGATGGTTGGACATTTCCAATCTGTGTGTGGAAGACCCAAGCCAATACCAAACTAATATGTTAGATGAAACAATTAAAAAGAAATTAATTCTGGTAAATGATCATTGATTCTGATGGGAGCCAAGAGTTTAGACATACAGATAAATTTATCTCCTTTCTGTCTTATTAGTAATCCATTCTAACTTTCTATCTCATGGTAATTCAAGTTTATATCTTACTTTTCACTAATATATGACTAAAATGCATATATTTAAGTCAAACATGATCAGATTCCATAAATCACTGAAACAAACACATAGAGAACTCTCTAAAGATTAATTCCATCCCAACTGCTAGATGATTTTACATTGAAATCTTAAAGTGTCATTATGTCATTCGTCCAAAAGTCAATGTGTGATAGTTAATATGACCCTACAAGCTATTTTATTTCTAAAAACAAGAGATAGTTTGCCAGGAACAAAAAAATGGGGTGGGGGTGGGAAGCATAAGATAAAATACATTAAGAGTGGTTCCAATAAGAGGACTGAAAAAGCAAGAAACAGGTCTGAGAAAAAAAAACCATCTGGAAAAAGAAAGAAGACTATTTAAATCTGTGTGGATTTAGTTAAATCAGTACAGTAGAGATGAATAAAAATTAAACAAGATGCACAGAAAAAGAAAATCCAGATTTAAAAGTCTAAAAGAAAAAATAGGAATAAGATCCTAAAAACAACTATAAAGTACCAAGAACAGAAACACCATGATTACTCAAAACAGAATTCATTTTGTTTGCAATTAACAATTGTTAGATTGCATTCTAATTCTGGTAATATTGTAAAGAAAAAAAACCCTTTATTGTGCTTAGTCTCAGCCCTCCAGCATGATTATAAATACTCTCTTGTGCCCAAGAATAAGAAATAATGGCCAAGACTAATGAAGCTATAGATTTCTTTTTGCACATTATTCCTTTTTAAAAATATGTATCAACTCTATTGGGACTCTTTTTTTAAATTTAATTTTATTTATTTACTTTTATACAGAAGGTTCTTATTAGTTACCTATTTTATACATATTGGTGTATATGTGTCAATCCCAATCTCCCAATTCATCCCACCACCACCACCACCCAACCCCGCTTTCCCCCCTTGGTGTCCATACGTTTGTTCTCTACATCTGTGTCTCTATTTCTTCCTTGCAGACTGGTTCATCTGTACCATTTTTCTAGATTCCACATATATGCATTAATATATGGTATTTTTCTCTTCCTGACTTACTTCACTCTGTATGACAGTCTCTAGGTCCATCCAGGTCTCTACAAATGACCCCATTTCATTGCTTTTTAATGGCTAAGTAATATTGCCTTGTATATATGTACCACATCTTCTTTATCCATTTGTCTGTCCATGGGCATTTAGGTTGCTTCCATGATCTGGCTATTGTAAATAGTGCTGCAATGAACACTGGGGTGCATGTGTCCTTTTGAATTATAGTTTTCTCAGGGTATATGCCCAGTAGTGGGATTGCTGGGTCGTATGGTAGTTCTATTTTTAGTTTTTTAAGGAACCTCCATGCTGTTTTCCACAGTGGCTGTATCAATTTACATTCCCACCAACAGCGCAAGAGGGTTCCCTTTTCTCCACAACATTTCCAGCACTTGTTGTTTGTAGCTTTTCTGATAATGCCCATTCTAACTCGTGTGAGGTGATACCTCATTGTAGTTTTGATTTGCATTTCTCTAAAAATTAGTGATGTTGAGCAGCTTTTCATGTGCCTCTTGGCCATCTGTATGTCTTCTTTGGAGAAATGTCTATTTAGGTCTTCTGTCCATTTTTTGATGGGGTTCTTTGCTTTTTTAATATTGAGCGGCATGAGCTATTTATATATTTTGCAGATTAATCCTTTCTCCATTGATTCGTTTGCAAATCTTTTCTCCCATTCTGAGGGTTGTCTTTTCATCTTGTTTATAGTTTGCTGTGCAAAAGCTTTTAAGTTTCATTAGGTTCCACTTGTTTATTTTTTTGTTTTTATTTCCATTTCTCTAGGAGGTGGGTCAAAAAAGATCTTGCTGTGATTTATGTCAAAGAGTGTTCTTCTTATGTTTTCCTCTAAGAGTTTTATAGTGTCCATTTTTATATTTAGGTCTTTAATCCATTTTGAGTTTATTTTTGTGTATGGTGTTAGGGAGTGTTCTAATTTCATTCTTTTACATGTAGCTGTCCAGTTTTCCCAGCACCACTTATTGAAGAGGCTGTCTTTTCTCCATTGTATATCCTTGCCTCCTTTGTCATAGATTAGTTGACCATAGTGCGTGGGTTTATCTCTGGGCTTTCTATCTTGTTCCACTGATCTATATTTCTGTTTTTGTGCCAATACCATATTGTCTTGATTACTGTAGCTTTGTAGTATAGCCTGAAGTCAGGGAGTCTGATTCCTCCAGCTCTGTTTTTTTCCCCTCAAGATTGCTTTGGCTACTCAGGGTCTTCTGTGTCTCCATACATATTTTAAGATTTTTTGTTCTAGTTCTGTAAAAAATGCCATTAGTAATTTGATAGGGATTGCACTGAATCTGTAGATTGCTTTGGGCACTACAGTCATTTTCACAATACTGATTCTTCCAATCCAGGAGCATGGTATATCTCTCCATCTCTTTGTGTCATCTTTGATTTCTTTCATCAATGTCTTATAGTTTTCTGAGTATAGGTTTTTACCTCCTTAGGTAGGTTTATTCCTAGGTATTTTATTCTTTTTGTTGGAATGGTGAATGAGATTGTTTCCTTAATTTCTCTTTCTGATCTTTTGTTGTTAGTGTATCAGTATGCAAGAGATTTCTGTACATTAATTTTTTATCCTGCTCCTTTACCATATTCATTGATTAGCTCTAGTAGTTTTCTGGTGGTATCTTTAGGGTTATCTATGCCTAGTATCATGTCATTTGCAAACAGTGACAGTTTTACTTCTTCTTTTCCAATTTGAATTCCTTTTATTTCTTTTTCTTCTCTGATTGCCAAGGCTAGGACTTCCAAAACCATGTTGAATAATAGTGGCAAAGTGGACATCCTTGTCTTGTTCCTGTCTTAGAGGAAATGCTTTCAGTTTCTCACCTTTGAGAATGATGTTTGCTGTGGGTCTGTCATATACAGCCTTTATTATGTTGAAGTTGTTTCCCTCTATGCCCACTTTCTGGAGAGTTTTTATCATAAATGGGTGTTGAATTTTGTCAAAAGCTTTTTCTGTATCTATTGAGATGATCATATGGTTTTTATTCTTTGTTAATATGGTGTATCACATTGATTGATTTGCATATATTGAAGAAGCCTTGCATTACTGGGATAAACTCCACTTGATCATGGTGTATGATCCTTTTAATGTGTTGTTGAATTCTGTTTGCTAATATTTTGTTTAGGATTTTTGCATCTATATTCATCAGTGATATTGGTCTGTAATTTTTTTTCTAGTATCTTTGTCTGGTTTTCATATCAGGGTGATGGTGGCCTCATAGAATGAGTTTGGGAGTGTTCCTTCCTCTGCAAGTTTTTGGAAGAGTTTGAGAAGGATGGGTGTTAGGTCTTCTCTAAATGTTTGATAGAATTCACCTGTGAAGCCATCTGGTCCTGGACTTTTGTTTGTTGAAAGATTTTTAATCACAGTTTCAATTTCATTACTTGTGATTGGTCTGTTCATATTTTCTATTTCTTCCTGGTTCAGTCTTGGAAGGTTATACCTGTCTAAAAATGTGTCCATTTCTTCCAGGTTGTCCATTTTATTGACAAAGAGTTGCTTTTAGTAGTCTCCTATGATGTTTTGTATTTCTGCGGTGTCCACTGTAACTTCTCCTTCTTCATTTCTAATTTCACTGATTTGAGTTCTCTCCCTCTTTTTCTTGATGAGTCTGGAATCAATTTTACCTTCTCAAAGAATCAGCCTTTAATTTTATTGATCTTTGCTACTATTTTCTTTGTTTCTATTTCACTTATTTATGCTCTGATCTTTATGACTTCTTTCCTTTTACTAACATTGGGTTTTGTTTGTTCTTCTTTCTCTAGTTCCTTTAGGTGTAAGGTTAGATTGTTTATTTGAGATTTTTCTTGTTTCTTGAGGTACGATTGTATTGCTATAAACTTCCCTCTTAGAACTGCTTTTGCTGCATCCCATAGGTTTTGGATCGTCGTGTTTTCATTGTCATTTGTCTCTAGGTATTTTCTGATTTCCTCTTTGATTTCCTCAGTGATCTCTTGTTTATTTAGTAACGTATCATTTAGCAGCGATATGTTTGTGATTTTTACATTTTTTTCCCTATAGTTTATTTCTAATCTCATAGTGTTGTGGTCAGAAAAAGATGCTGGATATGATTTCAATTTTCTTAAATTTACCAAGGCTTGATTTGTGACCCAAGATGTGTGCCCTTAACAAGAAAATGTAATCTGATCTTTTTGGGTGGCATGTCCTATAAATATGAATTGAATCTATCTGTTCTACTGTGTCATTTAAAGCTTGTGTTTCCTTATTACTTTTCTGTCTGGATGATCTGTCATTTGGTGTAAGTGAGGTGTTAAATTCCCCAACTATTATTATGTTACTGTTGATTTCCTCTTTTATAGCTGTTAGCATTTACCTTATGTATTGAGGTGCTCCTATGTTGGGTGCATCGATATTTACAATTGTTATATCTTCTTCTTGGTTTGATCCCTTGATCATTATGTAGTGTCCTTCCTTGTCTCTTGTAACATTGTTTAGTTTAAAGTCTATTTTATCTGATATGAGTATTGCTACTCCAGCTTTCTTTTGATTTTCATTTGCATGAAATATCTTTTTCCATCCTCTCACTTTCAGTCTGTATGTGTCCCTAGGTCTGAAGTCAGATTATAGACAGCATATACATGGCTGTTTTTTTGCATCCATTCAGTGACCCTGTTATCTTTTGGTTGGAGCATTTAATCCATTCACATTTAAGGTAATTATTGATATGTATGTTCCTATTACCATTTTGCTAATTGTTTTTGGTTTGTTTTTGTAGGTCCTTTCCTTGTCTTGTGTTTCCCACTCAGAGAAGTTCCTTTAGCATTTGTTGTAGAGCTGGTTTGGTGGTGCTGAATTCTCTTAGCTTTTGCTTGTCTGTAAAGCTTTTGATTTCTCTGTCAAATCTGAATGAGATCCTTGCTGGGTAGAGTAACCTTGGTTGTAGGTTCTTCCCTTTCATCACTTTAAATATATCATGCCACTCCCTTCTGGCTTGTAGAGTTTCTGCTGAGAAATCCACTGTTAACCTTATGGGAGTTCCCTTGTATGTTATCTGTTGTTTTTCCCTTGTCACTTTTAATAATTTTTCTTTGTCTTTAATTTTTGTCAATTTGATTACTATGTGTTTCAGCATGTTTCTCCTTGGGTTTATACTGCCTGGAACTCTCTACGCTTCCTGGACTTGGGTGGCTACTTCCTTTCCCATGTTAGCGAAGTTTTTGACCATAATCTCTTCAAATATTTTCTTGGTCCTTTCTCTCTTCTCCTTCTGGGACCCCTATAATGTTAATGTTGGTGTGTCTAATGTTGTCCCTGAGGTCTCTTAGGCTGTCTTCATTTCTTTTCATTCTTTTTTTTTTTCAATCCACAAGCATTTATTTACAATTCTGAAAACTTCCACATAATTAAAAATGGGACAGGGCTTCCCTGGTGGTGCAGTGGTTGAGAGTCCGCCTGCCGATGCAGGGGACACGGTTCGTGCCCCGGTCCGGGAAGATCCCACATGCCACGGAGCGGCTAGGCCCGTGAGCCATGGCCACTTTGCCTGCGCGTCTGGAGCCTGTGCTCCACAATGGGAGAGGCCACAACAGTGAGAGGCCCGCATATCGCAAAAAAAAAAAAAAAAGCGACAATAGTAGTAAATTACTATTTGGATAAAGAAAAGATACAAGTTAGCACGACATAGTTTACAAACTTACAATTAGGCACATTCAATTTGGTGCTAAATCATAAAATATTCTTTTGCAATTATGAAAAATATCCAATAGGCAGATAATGGCCAAAAAGTACAAATGATACAAATATCTATAGACATGACAATGTACAAATTGTGACATAAATCTATCAGAAACTAGAAAATCTATGTTGGTCTTATAATTCCAGCTTGCTAAAAGATACAGGCTTTGGGTGGAAACAGAAAAAATGCCAGACCTGGCCATAACAGGGTTTCCAGAAAGTATGGGCACTAGCAAAGAGTAGGCCTCTGGATGGGAGTGGGTCCAACATGAGATAAAACAATGCCTTAATGGGTATGTAGTATGCTGGGATGGAAAATATAGGAACAAGGGATATTTGGAGAATCATACAGCTAAGTATTTGACACTAACAAAATCTACCAGTATCTGATAGGGCCTCAGGTACCATGCAAGGGTTTGAGGGATTCCAGTATTTAATTAAATCAAAATGTGACAATGGGAAGAATTAAGGACAGCCTCAGGGGTAGATGAACTGGGTATGTTACACCAAGACATGTCTCAGTTGACCTGTTGGGTTCAAAATGCAGGAAGTGGATATATGGGACAAGACAATACCCTAACAATAAGAATAAAGGTTTAGGGGCTTCCCTGGTGGTGCAGTGGTTGAGAGTCCTCCTGCCGATGCAGGGGACACGGGTTCATGCCCCGGTCCGGGAAGATCCCACATGCCATGGAGCGGCTCGGCCCGTGAGCCATGGCCGCTGAGCCTGCGCATCCAGAGCCTGTGCTCCGCTACGGGAGAGGCCACAACAGTGAGAGGCCCGCGTACCACCAAAAAAAAGAATAAAGGTTTAGGTCAGGATAGGGCTTGATGTTCCTAAGTGTTGAAATAGAGCTCTTTAGTTTCTTCCTCCTACATGTAAGATTCTTTCATAGGTTAAGATGATGCTGAGCCTGCAACCTAAAGTTAAATGGCTGGAACTAGGGAGAGAAAATAAGTTGCATAGGCTCGGAAGCAGGAAAACCCTAACTAAGGGTTTGCCTAAATAGAATTGAATGTTGGAACTGAATATTTTAATATATAAACATTTTACTGATACCAAAATTTGTCTTACCACACTTCCCCCAATCTCACACCACCCACCCTAACCTGCAGCAGCTATGGGTCCCTTGATTTCCATGGAAATATAGAGAAAAGAGACACTGATCTGGCTTGCAGGTATTTGGTAAGTTGTTAGCCTCACATCACATACTAGTATCATGTAAGTAGGCCATCTGAAATATGAAGCTTAGGGGAAAAACCTTGAAGAAAACTTAAAAGCTTAAGCCACATCTCTATACTACAACACCTTTCACAATCTCTTCTCAGATAAGCATCATCCCCATCAGTGAAAAAACTCGTATCTCATAATAGGAAAAACAGGCCTAAAAATTAAATGTGTGTCTTTGGAGGTCCCATCTATGGAATATCTTCCTGGTACTAGAAAAGTCCTCAGAAAGATCAATCTTTGCACCCCCGAAAGCTTACCACCAAGGAAAATGACTAGATCCATACATTTCCTCCCTCAAACCAGCTTACCTCACATATAAATCATTAGCAACTCAGCCCTTACTCACATTATCACAGTCACAAGAGTGGTTAGGGAGCAAAGCACTAACCAGGGGAACTAAAACAGAGGCAATCCAGGCCAAGTTGGGCTGATGGCAGATATCTGCTCCTTACTCTTGGGTGCATAATGCTACTCACCACAATGCCTTTTTCACAGACCCTTTTTAAAGTTTCTCCACAAAATCCAACAGGTCAAGTTAGTTCATGATGCTTCAAGATAAACAATCGTCAACAGAAAAACATGCAATATGTCTTACAATGTTGGAGTCCTTAAAAATATGACAAGGAAATAACCATGTAGATAAAACCAGAGCAAAAATCTGTATTCTACAAACATACCAGTGAATGCTATTAATAAGGTAATATGACATAAAACAAAATGAAAAATATATGTAAGACTGTTCTCTTTAGTGTACAGAATTCATGGCAGTTGCTGCACTATCTAGCTACTTAAATATATCTATAACTATCTGTTCTGGTAATACAAAATAAGGCCAAAGTATGTCAACTTGTTTCCCACAGTAACCAAAAAATCTACATGAATCTCTTTTCTCCTGTGCCCTTTCACCTTATCTGCTCCCAATTCTCCATGAATGTCCTCTTCTTTCTCTAATTATTCTCTTCTTCATTTTGCTTGGTCTTGCACACAAGCATGCAAGACAGAGAATCCTAGAGGTCCAAGATTCTAGAGTGGCTGCTTGCAAGGGCGAGGAGATTACAGTAACTGCCACACTGTATATACTTCTGTGCAAAGAAAAAGGGACAGTATTCAGAATGTCTCTCACATATAAAAGAGCTGGATGGCAGGATACCTGTGTGGCCCAAGGAACTAGAGGTAACAAAGTATGGGCAAAAGAATTGCAACCAAAGGCTGGAAGAGGAAAGGTTTGCAACCAACTCTGTCTCCTAGCTGTCTGGTATTTGCTTCCAATGGGCAGAGTCTATTTTGTGAAGCATCAAGCACTGAAAAGAAGACTCCTGCTGCTGGAAGTTGACAGAAAGTAACATCCATGAGGGTAAGAATGCAAGATCAAGGCTTGTCCTGCAGATGAGGTAGCCAGTCCTGTTTAAACCGTGGGTACAGTGGACACCAATAAGTCTGTCATTATCTTTATTTTCTTTCAAAAACCCATTAACAGCACATTGGAATTTAAAAATAGTGTCATCACCTGGCATCTGATGCCCAATTGTACAAATTCTTAAATAAGGAATAGTTTCTGGTAAGTCCTCTGGCTTATAATTGGGGCAAGTATATGTTAAGTCAATAATCAGCCCAAGTTCTTCATTCTGTTCTTGGATTTTGTTTAAAAAGATACAAGGGGGAAAACATTCTTCTGGAGCAAGATTCTTTTCAAAACTCTTTTTTAAAGGAACTTTGAAAGCAATGAAACGAGTCCCAGGCATCCGCTGTCCAACTGGGAGATAGTCTTTCCACCTTTCCAGGATGTGCTTTCCACCCTTCCTCTTAGCCGACGAACATCCAGAAAATCCGTGACCCTGACCACAGCGCTCGCGGGCATGATGCCACTGGCTCATGTGACCCCCAAGATGCCACCCACCCAATGCCAAGAGTGCCAAAGTCACCAACCCAGCGCCCCTGGTGCCAGAACAAGGCCCCGAACCACAGGCGCCTAGGCACAAGCCCACGCAGCTCGCGGACCTCCTTCTACTGCCTCTTTTCATTCTTTATTCTGTTCCACAGCCGTGAATTCCACCATTCTGTCTTCCAGGTCACTTATCCATTCTTCTGACTCAGTTATTCTGCTATTGGTTCCTTCTAGTGTAGTTTTCATTTCAGTTATTGTATTGTTCATCTCTGTTTGCTTGTTCTTTAATTCTTCTCGGTGTTTGTTCTTTAATTCTTCTAGGTCTTTGTTAAACATTTCTTTCATCTTCTCAATCTTTGCCTCCATTCTTTTTCCAAGGTCCTGGATCATCTTCACTATCATTATTCTGAATTCTTTTTCTCGAAGGTTGCCTATCTCCACTTTATTTAGTTGTTTTTCGGGAGTTTTATCTTGTTCCTTCATCTGGTACATAGTCCTCTGCCTTTTCATTTTGTTATCTTTCTGTGAATGTGGTTTTCGTTCCACAGGCTGCAGGACTGTAGTTCTTCTTGCTTCTGCTGTTTGTCCTCTGGTGGATGAGGCTATCTAAGAGGTTTGTGCCAGCTTCCTGATGGGAGGGACTGGTGGTGGGTAGAGCTGGGTGTTGCTTTTGTGGGCAGAGCTCAGTAAAACTTTAATCCACTTGTCAACTGATGGATGGACCTGAGTTCCCTCCCTATTGGTTGTCTGGCCTGAGGCAACCCAGCACTGGAGACTATGGGCTCTTTGGTGTGGCTAATGGCAGACTCCAAGAGGGCTCACGCCAAGGAGTACTTCCCAGAACTTCTGCTCAGTGTCCTTGTCCCCATGGTGAGCAACAGCCACCCCCCACCTCTGCAGGAGACCCTCCAACACTAACAGGTAGGTCTGGTTCAGTCTCCTATGGGGTCACTGCTCCTTCCCCCTTGGTCCTGATGTGCACATTACTTTGTGTGTGCCCTCTCAAGAGTGCAGTCTCTGTTTCCTCCAGTCCTGTTGAAGTCCTGCAATCAAATCCCGCTAGCCTTCAAAGTCTGATTCTCTAGGAATTCCTCCTCCCGTTGCCGGACCCCCAGGTTGGGAAGCCTGACATGGGTCTCAGAACCTTCACTCCAGAGGGTGGACTTCCGTGGTATAACTGTTCTCCAGTTTGTGAGTCACCCACCCAGCGGTTACAGGATTTGATTTTATTGTGATTGCACCCCTCCTACCATCTCATTGCGGCTTCTCCTTTGTCTTTGGATGTGCAGTATCTTTTCTGGTGAGTTCCAGCGTCTTCCTGTTGGTGACAGTTCAGCAGTTAGTTGTGATTCTCGTGCTCTTACAAGAGGATGTGAGTGCATGTCCTTCTACTCCACCATCTTGAAATAATCCCAACTCTGCTGGTACTTAATGAACCAAATATCTTTAAGACTTTTGCTAATTTGAATTAAAGTAATGTACTATGCCTTGCTGTACCTTCTGCTACAACTAATAAATAAACATCCATTGGTATTGTAAATCATTTAGTCAGCAGCCTAATTTCTGCATTCATTTCTAATTTTAAATCTACTTTTACTATTTCTCAACACATTATTAATAGAATAAGTCTGTCTTCAAAATTCCATTTGATATGTCCTTTCTATAATCAACCTTTTCATAGACCTCACTGGACAGTAAAGACGGAATCACTTTAATAAAAACATATTCTGATTTCACAAGTTCTCGCCTCTACTTGCCCACACAAAACCTCCATTTTTCCTTATAGTACTCCCTCTTACTACTGATAATGTAAATTCAAACTAGTGTACAAGCTATAGCTACCACATAGTGTCCTTCAAGTTCTTCAATGTTCTTTTACCCTTTTATCAGTCCTTTCAACCTTAGTTCCTTGAAGATGCTAAATTTAACCTATTTATAGAAAAGGTAATATCTTCTGATAATGGTTTTTATTTCTGTAATTGCTTACTTCCTTCTTCTTTATTTTCTTAGCATTTCCAGCTTCCTTTTCATCTTTTTTCTATGAGTTTACTGCCTCTCCTCTTTATCACTGCCTCTCTTCACTAAGTCTTTTTAAATGACTTCAGGTTCCAGTTCTGGTCATAATAAAGTACTTTCTACCCTTACAATGCCCTTGAATACAACTAAAACTCAGGAGACAGTTCATGGAATATCTATGTTAAGATTCTGAAAGGTAAATTGTAGCAAGTGGACTAGTAAAGGAAACCAGAACTCAAAGTGTCACTGAACCAGAAGTTAGTTTTTTCTTTCTCAAATATCTCCCAGCCTGAACTCAAAGGCAACACAAAAGCTGGAAATGCATACCAGGTAAAGACAGAAAGAATCTCAAGTGAAGCCCTATATTTCTTGTCAAAAGACAGAAAGGAAAAAAAAAAAAGGATACTAAGAGTGGAAAAAGGAGAGGGGGAAAAAACCCTGGATTTTTTGTTTCTTCCTTTCTCTCATAGCCCAACAACCAGGAAATCTCATGGCAATGCTAACAGTAATGGCAGCGGTTTCTGGACAAGCACAAACCACCACAAAGAGTAGAAATCCTTCTCTTAGACCAGTAGAACTGTGATCTCAAGAGCATCTGAAAAATCCCATTGCTTATTCCCATTTACATCTCCTCATGGCCTCAGATGCAGATACAGCTTCAAGAAGTGTATGACAAAGTAGGTAAACTAAAGTCCTGACTTTCTAGCCAGAAGACCAAGAAAAGGAGTACCTAGTGGCCAAAAGATGTAGGGGATATTAGGTGGAGAAAAACCTCAAGAAAGTGACTCTGTAAAATTATAGATGAATTCTTGGGCTCAGCCTTGAGTTATACCTGGGTGGAACTGACCCTAACGAGCACAACAAAGTTTTAAGAACATAACTATGGGATAAAATACTTCCCAGATCCAAGACTAGCCACAAGATAGCGAACAGATAGATGCAATTACCATTGAAAGATTTTGAAAAATAAACTGACATTGAACTAACAGTTTACAGAAGGTAGGTAAGGACTTGCAACCTGAACTTAGCTGGGTCAAATGCATGTTAAAATAAGAAGAAAACCAAAGTCTATATTCTCCAGAGGATTTAAACAAGATCCAGATTCACATAACAAAATTCAAAGTGTATAGAATACAATCCAAAATTATTCAATATATATACAAAGAATCAGGAAATTTCAATGTATGTCAAAGAAAAAGACAATCAGCACATACCAACCCCGAGACAACAAAGATATTGGAATTTTCAAAGACTTTAAACTTTAAAACAGCTATTATATCCATGCTCCAATAAATAAGAATGATCAGTCTTGAAATGAATGGGAAAACAGAATGTCTCATCATAGAAATAATAAGTATAAAAAAGAACCAAATGGAAATTTTGGAACTGAAACATAAAATAACCAAAATTTTTAAAAAATCGAATGGTTGGCAGACTGGAGATAACAGGGGAAAGAGTCAGGGGTAAAAAACAAGATATGGCTGGACACTAGAGTATTAAACTGATACCAAAATTGCAGTCAACGTATATTCTCATCTTGGTAACTGAGTCTTGGATGAAAGTAAAAAGGCAGTAACTAGCAGAGAACCAAAGCCAAAATTCATCTTGAATTCTCAAATTGCAAAGCTGTATCAACAGAAAAAAGGGTAGGAGTGGAGAGAGATATTGAGTACAAAGGGTAAGCACAAGGGAATTTGGGGAGGGTGATGAAATTGTTCTGTAGCTTGATGGTGATATTTACATGGCTCCAAGCATTTGGCAAAACTCATAGAACCGTACACCAAAACAAGTTTTACTGTATGTATATTCTAAAATAAGTATTGAGGAAAAACGATACTTGGACAATTCCCAGTTTTGGTAAATTAAACAATACCTTGATAACAAATCATGGTTAACAAATAAATAATAAGGGAAATTATAAAATATTATCAACTGAATAGTAATAAAAATACAAGATATCAAAATCTGTGAGATACAGCTAAAGCAGTATTTAGAGGAGTATATATAACTTTAAATATTTGTTTTAGAAAGGAAGATCTAAAATAAATTATCTAAGAAGCTAGAAGATGAAGAGCAAAATTGAAACTTAATAAGTAAAAGAAAGGAAATAATAAAGGTCAGAGCTGAAATCAATGTAATAGAATATGGACAAACAATAGAGAAAAATCAATGACACCTAAAGCTGGTTCTTTGAAAAGATTTATAAAATTGATAACCCTCTAGTTAGACTGATCAAAATTTGCACTTAAAATGGATACATTTTACTTGTGGTAAAATATAACTCAATACTGTTTTAAAAGAAAAAAACTTTACAAGAATTAAGCAATATATTGTTTGTAAATTGCACAGAGGTTCACCCCAGAATTGCTATACTAGGAGAAATAACCTTTTTTTTTTTTTTTACATCTTTATTGGAGTATAATTGCTTTACAATGTTTTGTTAGTTCCTGCTGTACAACAAAGTGAATCAGCTATATGTATACATACATGCCCATATCCTGTCCTCTTGAGCCTCCCTCCCACTCTCCCTATGCTACCCCTCTAGGTTGTCACAAAGCACCAAGCTGATCTCCCTATGCTATGCAGCTGCTTCCCACTAGCTATCTATTTTACATTTGGTAGTGTATATATGTCCATGCCACTCTCTTTGTCCCAGCTTACCCTTCCCCCTCCCCGTGTCCTCAAGTCCGTTCTCTGTATCTTTATTCCTGCCCTGCCACTAGGTTCATCAGTACCATTTTTTTAGATTCTATGTATATGCATTAGCATATGGTATTTGTTTTTCTCTTTCTGACTTACTTCACTCTGTATGACAGACTCTAGGTCCATCCACCTCACTATAAATAACCATTTTGTTCCTTTTTATGGTTGAGTAATACTCCATTGCACATATGTGCCACATCTTCTTTATCCATTCATCTTTTTTTTTTTTTTTTTTTGTGGTGCGCGGGCCCTCTCACTGCTGTGGCCTCTCCCGTTGCGGAGCACAGGCTCCGGACACGCAGGCTCAGCGGCCATGGCTCACGGGCCCAGCCACTCTGCGGCATGTGTGATATTCCCGGACCGGGGCACGAACCCATGTCCCCTGCATTGGCAGGCGGACTCTCAACCACTGTGCCACCAGGGAAGCCCTATCCATTCATCTCTTGATGTACATTTAGGTTGATTCCAAGTCCTGGCTTTTGTAAATAGTGTTGCAATGAATATTGTGGTACATGTCTTTTTGTGAATTATGGTTTTCTCAGAGTATATGCCCAGTAGTGGGATTGCTGGGTCATACAGTAGTTCTATTTTTAGTTTTTTAAGGAACCTCCATACTGTTCTCCACAGTGGCTGTATCAATTTACATTGCCACCAACAGTGCAGGAGTGTTCCCTTTTCTCTAGAAGGAGAAATAATCTTTAATTATTTCAACAGATACCAAAATTTTTTGGATAAAATTTAAAACTATTCCTGATTTTTAAAAATACCTTAAGAAATTAATGAATATTTTCTTAACATTATTAAAAAATATACTGCAAACTAAAATTCAGCCTTAAGATGGAGTGATGATATTCCAGATATATTAACATTCATTTTGCAAAATTTTATTCATCTTTCAAGATCCATCTCAGATATAACCTCCCAAATGATTTTTTTGGTACGTCTCTTGGCATTCCCCCAAGGATTTGCTATTATTTCTAAGATAATAATATCATCTTCTATTTTGATTTGTTCATTCTATTGTCTGTCTTCTAGATTAGAATATAAATCCCTTAAAACCTGAGGCTTTCTTTTTTCTTAATAATTTTGATTTCCAGAGTCTATAAAATAGTATCTAGCCTACATTAAGTGTTTAACACTTATCTCAGATTTTAAGACAAAAAGCATATATTATTTTACTTACTTTTATATCCTGAAAGGTAATAGCTACCCTTCCCATTTTAGAAGTGAGGATATATATCATTACAGAATTTTAATAAATTGCTCAAAGTTACTCAACAAAAAGGAAGAACTGCAACTCAGTTTTAGATACCTACACAAGTCAAATACTCTTACTTGAATAACACACTATTAGGTTCTACTGTTGCTGTAGCAAATTTCAAAAACTCAATGGCTTAAAATCACACAAATTTATCATTTTACAGTTGTGGAGGTCAGGGATTCAAAATGGACCCTGCTGTGGTAAAAATCAAGGTTTGGGCAGGGCTGCATTCCTTTCTGGAGACTGTAGCCTCCATTTTCTTGCCTTTTTCAGCTTCTAGAGGCTGCTCACATTCCTTGTCTTGTTTTCTTCTTCAGTTTCAAAGCCAGCAATTGCCTGTCAAGTCTTTCGCACAAAGCACCACTCTCTTGCCCCTCTTACACATTTAAGGACTTCTGTGATTACATTGGGACAACCCACAGAATCCAGAATAATCTCCCCACCTCAAAGTCAGATGAATAGTAGCTTTAATTCCCCTATTCTATGTAACTTAATATGTACACAGGTGTAGGGTATTAGAACATGGACTTCTTTAGGAAGACATTATTCTGCCTATCACATATACCTTCTTAACATGATCCAGTTAAACTTTATGAGTTAATGAGGAAAAATCTGAAATGTGGTAATAGTCCTGAAAATACATAATACTTTTAATATGTAATACCTCAGATTATAAACAGGTAAATAAAAAACATACCTATGGAAAATTCTTGAAAAAAATTGTATTTCCTAAACCACAATTTACATCTAAATTGATGGCTAAAAATAAACATTATTTTTTACAGGGTTATTACCAAATTAAGTGCAAAAAAGAAAACAAAGCAACAATGTTCTTTAATTTAAAATAAGCAATTGCTGAGGACAGACTACAATCTTAGCGGCTGTCAATCTATTCTCTGGAAACCCTAATAATTCACAAATTCTAGAGAGGTTAAAACTGAATGAGGATCACCTTTTCCCAATTTGCAGAGGGGAAAGTAAGTTATTTGGAGAACTAAATATTTTTTCCAATTTTACCTTTTCTCTCTTAAAAAATCTTATAAACCTTTGGGCACCACACTTCCTCTAGTAAGCACTAGCATACAACAAAACCACCGAATAATTAGAAAAGAATGTTTTTTAATAACAATAGTAAAATAATTACTACAAAGAGCAGAAGGTCTTCCTTAGTTTTATATCTTGTCTTTCTTATTTTGACATGTTTGTAAAGATTTTCTATGACATTTTGGGGAGAGAATTAAAAAGGCACTTATAATGGTTAGTTTTGTGCCTTTATACCCCTTTATATAAATAGTTACTATTCAGGCAGTTTAAAATTATATTATGTTATCAGAAATGCAAATATACATATGCAGTGGTAATTGTGCCATCTCTCTCCTTTTACATTCACACCATACCTATGTATCAGATTCCACACCATACTTATGTCAGATTTAATTTTCCCATATTCTGTAACTCCCACAGATAACACTTGATCTACTCAATGATACATAATTATATACATACATGGCTGTTACACGTTGCTAATAACATAAAAATAAATCTGTATGCTTTTCTCTATACACAAGTTTCCATATATACATCTGCATATATATGCATTTCCCTAATACAAGTTTCTCCTCTAAAAGTAAAATGTAGCCATTTGTCCAGGGATGAGCTTACTAATACCAGTAAGAGGAAAAGAAATAGAAAAAATAGTTAATATTCATCTGCTTTTGCTCAAAATAAAATATTACAGCAAAAAATATGTTTCAAATCCTGGTATTGTTGAAACAGATGCTTGGCACACTTCACAATTTATATAAGGATGGTCTAGAAAGGAAGAGGAAGGAGGAAATTTCCCACCCCTTGCAGTTCCAAGGAATTTGGGGTAAGATGTAGGAGGAGGGTAACACTTAGAAACTCCAGGGAAAGTACAGAGGTGGCCAAGAATACACAGGTACTAGCAAGGTGAGAGAGTAAACCTCTACAAGTTTGCACACTGACATTTCCAACCCAGCACCCGGGCATCAGAACTAAGGCAGTATTGCAAGGTGGGTAGACAGGTAAAACTGAAACAGTCCTTCTGTCTTTCCATGGCCTATGTGTAGAGACCAAGTCTTTGCATATGTGGAAAAAAGAACGGTAAAAAAATACTCCCTAGACCCAGAGAAAAGAGGCTATCTCTTGTGGGGACTTCAAGCTCAAAGACCAATGGTGCCAGAGCCCTGAGCTTCACCTGGAGGATTACATGTTTATCCAAATAGCTAAAAACAGTCAGCTGCAATGTAGCAGGAATCAGTCTGAGGAGCAGACCTACAAAGACTATCTAAAGAGCAACAGGATGCTCAGAGGGCTTCATCTTCTCTGCTGTCAAGTTGATGTCATCAGCCTTCCTTTCCATATATATACAAGCACTTCCTGGCAATGGAGCAAATCTAAAAAGACTGAGTGTTTTTCCTGAAGCATCTAAGAAAAGTTTGGGTTATACAGAAAGTCACTGACATTGTTGATTACAGTGATATCATAAAATGAAATTGAATTTCTTTCTGTTATCCAGTGGATTACAGCTCTCATGGAAAACCAGAGCAACTGCAGATGATTTTAAAACCTATATATTTATTTCATGTGAGAATTATTACAGTGTGAATAAACTGGGAGCCCCAGTTTGTTCACTGATTGTCTTGCTTGCAAGTCTGGACTTTTATATGCTTCCACATCTGTCACAATACTACCCACAGAGTAGACATTAATGCTTGAATAGAAGAAATACATATATCCTACCAGTATCCTTGTGGAGCTTTAGTCTAACAATGGTCCTCAACAAAGGCTGGTAACTTAGCTTCCTAGAAGGTACTGGAAATGTGAGGAAATGTTTTTGCTTTTCACAATGGCTAGGAAGTGCTACAACATTTAGTGAGTGGGAGCCAGGGTTGCTAAATGTCAAAAATTGAGAAGCAACATTCTGCACTTAAATAGAGCGCTGTCTCACCCAAATTGCCAGTAGAACTCCCACTGAGAAAAACTGAGAAATGGAGGCACTATAGTAAGAGATGTATGACAGACAAATTACAGAAAATACAGAGAACAAGAGAGAGACAAATAAATTACAGAAAACTCCTTTACTCACTAATGTACACTATTGCTAACTTTTGATCTATAAGCAAATGGCTCTCTTAAACTCACTTAAAAGCTCTAAGGAATGCTGCGGGGCATGGTGGGCAGTGGTGGCAGTGGTCACAGGGGAGAGAGGCAGAGATGAGCAGATGGTGGAGATGGTGAATGTGGCAGGTTAACTTCTTACCCTGTAAAAAAAAAAAACCTCTGGATAAAGATGGTAGCCTTCTGACTTTAGTGGAAACCAGGCGGAAGCTTTATAATAGGTTCATGTTTCTACATGGCAAAAGAAGGGTAAAAGTCATTAAGAGTATTTAAACTCACCCAGAAATTTCCATACTTTGAGCCAAAATGTACGTAGAAAGACTGTTGAGATCTTTTTATATTTCCTTTTTTTAAAACCATGTTTAAAACACATGAAGTAACTCTTCAAAATTTGAGACTGACATTTGCTTCAGAAGCTTCAATGTGACTGACTTCCCTCCCTCAGCTTTATATGCTCAACTACCAGCAGTATCAGGGGGTGTGAAAAATGACTCAGTTCTAAATAACATATTCTGGAGCTATGAACATTCTCTATTATGCTCATGAAGTATACACATTTTACTCTCTAATAAATATGAACCCACAGGAAAATAAAAAAGGAGTTTAATCTTACTTTCTCAACCAGCGTTGCCAATCAATTTTAGTAAATTATAAACAGAACAAACACTAAAAAAGAAACTAAAAGAGATTTTCATCCTCTGAACTAGGATAAAACAGCCATGTGCCTTTAGGTTCTTGTTTTCCTTATGGTTTCTTTAATTAGTCTTTATAATCCTGCACTGACCTTGAACTAGTTTTTTTCCTTTCTGAAAGGTGTTTGGTTGTATATGAAAAACAACTGCATCCACTACAAAAATAAATACTAACTCATGTAATGAAAACTTTAAAGAAACAGAGATGAAAGGAAATAAAAAGGTACATAAAAAGATATTGAACATATTTTGATCCCTGTTTTACATTTCCTCCTTGTTTTCTGTGGAGTTCATGCAGAATCTCAGAGAACATTAAGAAAAAGTGTTTGCATTCTCTCTGCATAGAAAAGTGGGAAATAGTAGAAGGCAAGACCAACTGGCTTGGAAGTCAGCTTAGTAACAAATGTGATTCTAACCAATTCAAATTCTGTCACTCAATTTGCTGTTTTAAAACTCATCTGAACTGAAAACTAATCTCCAGAACTGTATTAATAAAACTGACTAAAAGAAGAAGAAACAAATTATCAGTTTGGAGGTATTTGTCTTGTTTTGGTCACTTAATATTAAAATATATACAAAAAAATCACACACACACACACACAAACACAACCCACAAAGCCAATCTGTCCTCTTCACTTAGATAATATAAGAACCTTTGATTGTTCTATGTACAAAGATTAAAAAAAAAAAATCAGTGCCCAGTCTTTATATAGTGTCTACATTATATCCACCCTAAAAGCATTAAAGGCAGACTTCTTTCCAGAAAATCACAATCAATCAAATTTATTAACTTTTGCTTCTTCACATTTTATCTTTGAGAAAAGAACATGTTAAAATAAACCTTATCACTTAATAAAGAGTGTTGACATATGAGAAATCTGATCAACAGTGTTTCCTGCTGGAAATTTAAGGCTTAGAAAATTCCAAGATATTTATGAAGCCAAAACATTTATTTATATATTATCATTAGTCTTTCTCAAATGAACTAAGAAGTAAGTTTAGGAATTAGTGACAAAAGAAATGTTATTTTTATTTTGGTGAACCTTTGTTCCAGAAAATTAGTCTGTGCATTAACTCAAAGAGGGGAAAAATTTATTCTCTCCTGAATAACAGTCCAGAGCTGAGCTAAAGATAGGAGATGGGTGAATTCTCGTTAATCCAGGAACAATTCCATTTGCCACTGTCTGCATAATTTAGGTGGACACCGCCACTTCAGTCACTTTATAGCCCATGAAAGGAGAAAAAACAGACTGTAAATCATGTTCCCTTTTAAAAGACATTATTTGGAATTTACACACATCACACCACTAATATCCCATTGGGTGGGGTTTAGTCATATGCCCACACCTAGCTATAAGGAAGGCTAGAAAGAATAGTGTTGAGCCAAGCACCCATGTGGCCAGGTAAAGTTAGATGGTCAGTTATTTAAAGGAAGAAAGCAAGTTTGGATACAGGGGAATAATAACTGCCTCTACAGAACAGTGATTGCCTCCAGAAACTTGGAGTCTAGGGTAAGAGAAAGATTTTCTTTTTATTGCATCCATTTTGTATTTTCATACTGCATCTGTGAATATTACTATATTTTCAATTTGATTCCATGTGCCCTTCATTTCATTATTTCAGTTAAAAATTTGTTCTTTAAAATAATTTAAGAGAGACTTTTAAAGAGTTAAAAAAGTAAATAAAAACATGTAATGGCTTTTCCCAAAGAGCTTTACATTCTTGACACCAGCTAAAGTGTGATCTTTAGCCCTAAAATATACAAATGTGCGTGGCATGTGCTTCAAGACTATTCATGCACTTTTGAACTTTTTTAATAAAATAGTTTAGAGCACAGTCTGGAGGCAGGCTGCCAGGTTCAAAAACTGGTGTGGCTATAGCATCCATTAGCTCTGTGACCTAAGACAAGTCACTTAACCATTCAATCAGTCTGGCTTCCTCACCTATAAAAAGGTTTAATAATATTTGCTATTATTATTTTGATAATTATCATTTATTGAGATATTGCAGCAAACATAGATAAGTGTTTGCCCAATAACTACTTAGCCCTTCCTTCCTTCCAACCTCAATTTTATTTTATATGGCAAAGATTGCAGTTGAAAGTATTAACCTCTTTGCTATTCTTGGATTTGAACTTAAAATATCTGACACTGTTCAGGCCAGTGACATAAAGGTAGAAATCACTAGATCGGCATGCCAATTGTTAAGTTATTGTCATCTGTCTTGAAGCTAAAATATATTTTTTAAACCCTGTAAGCATTGGAAACCACCTACCAAATATAACAGAAATGTATAGAGCTAGGATAAGTTACCTGGCTACTCTACTTTTGTTGTACTGATACTTTAAAATTCAGATTGTGGCTTGTAAAAATGAGACACTTCTCATAAGATCTGCAATTATGTCTATATAACTTGTAAAATAATCAAGGGTTCTTTCATTTAATATGTAAATACTACATATGTGATTCAGGTTTTCATTTACCCTAAAAGTTTATTGGTTACTCTTTGAAAGCAAATCATCCTTGGTTTCCAAAAGCAACAATATAACATTTTAAGTATCTACCAATAAAACTGATATTATAGGACTAGCATCATGTTTATTTTCACATTTCTTCAGGTAAATATAAAACTTGTTTTTCATATCCTCTTTCCCTAGTATATCATTATTTTTCCCAGACTGAATAAGTTCAGCTTTTCCTAAAAGGTAATTTTAGTCCAAATATAAAGGATATTATAATTTAGAAATTCAAAAGAAAGAAAAAAAAGAGACAAAGTCTTTCTAAAAAGGAGAAATGCTTAGTAAACTTAGATTTGATGAAAGATGTTTTGTTTTAAACTCTCATGTTTATTCTCTGTTCTAGAAATTAGGGATAAAGAAGAAAGAAAAATATACACAGGTTTTCCCCACTACCTGAAAGTAAAGTATTCCTATGAAATCTTTTGTAAACTGAAATGGCATAAATTGAACAAGCAATTACTATAGGGCATATCTTGCTAATAAATGAACAAAACAAATGAAGCTAAAACACAGACACAGTTCTAAGCTTCTGTGGCTTGATACTGAGATGCTGAGTGTAGTTCCCGGGGAAGGAGCTTGGCAGTGCCACTCTCACTGCTCAGCATGAGCACTGCCTCTATAACAGATAGGCTCGCTGCTAAACAAACACTAAACACTATATTCAATTTTCCCCTTTTTTCCTAAAAGTGAAAATCCTCTTCGTATTTCTTTCTGTTATCAAAAACAGGTACTAACGTAGGTCTTTCGTAAATGCGAAGTAGTGTAAAGTGATCTTCTGAAAAGCAGAGCTACCTGTAGTTCCTACCCTCATAAAGTTTGTATTTTAGTGTAAGATATAGAGTTAAATACTTAATTACATGATAACTTAATTACCATTGTAGTAACTAAGTAGAGAAAGTATGTGGTATCAAGGGAGACTATTAAAAGCAGCCAGAACCTAGGAGCCAGAGAAAGGTTTGATAAGTAAATTATATTTATTTTTATTTTTTTTAACATTTTTATTGGAGTATAATTGCTTTACAATGGTGTGTTAGTTTCTGCTTTATAACTAAGTGAATCAGCTATACATAGACATATATCCTCCCTCTTGCATCTCCCTCCCACCCCTCTAGGTGGTCACAAAGTACTGAGCTGATCTCCCTGTGCTTTGCGGCTGCTTCCCACTAGCCATCTATTTTACATTTGGTAGTATGTATAAGTCCATGTCACTCTCTCACTTCATCCCAGCTTACCCTTCCCCTCCCCGTGTCGTGGACTTGAGTAAATAATATTTAAATTGAGACCTCAAGGATCAGCTGAAGAACAGGGTAGGGAGGACTGGGACAAATGTTCCAAAACAAGTCAGTAGTATGCTTGAGAGCAATGATACAGAGTAGAGCACAGTGTGACTGAGCAACCAAAGAGCTAGATTCCAGCAGCAAAGAGGCAAGTTGTGTGGAATAATTCTTATTTGGAATTTATTTTAGAATTTATACTAATTAGCACTTCACCTATTGTAATAGTAAACTTTATGTGTCAAATTGACTGGGCTAAAAGATGTCCAGATAGCTGGTAAAACACTATTTCTGGGTATGTCTGCGAGAATGTCTCTGAAAGAGATAGCACTTGAATCAGTAGACTGAGTCAATAACTTTACGAATGCAGGTGCTCATTATCCAATTAGATGAGGGCTTAAATAGAACAAAAGGCAGAGGAAAGGGGTACTCTCTTTGATTGAGCTGAGACATCCATCTTCTACTGCCCTTGGATATTGGTGTTCATGGATCTAGGGCCTCAGACTCCGACTGGTTATTATGCCTTAAGGACTCCTGTCCCTCCATATTCTCAGCCCTTTGGACTCAGACTGAATTGTACCACAGGCTTTTCTGGTTTTCCAGTTTGCAGAAGGCAGATCCTGGGACTTATTGGCCTCCATAATCACATGAGAGCCAATTCCTATAACAAATCTTCACTTATCTATATCTATGTTCATCTTATTGGTTCTGTTTTCTGGAGAACTCTGATTAATACACCTATATTATAGATTATCATTTATCATGATTGTCATATCAGTCAGGATAAGCTAGTTTATGCTGAGTAACAAACACCCAAATCTCAGAGGCTGAAAGCTATAGATATTTACTTCTTATCCTCACTAAAGATCACCACAGTTAAACTGGAGACCTTGCCCACTTTGTGATCTAGCCTGACAAAGCTGTAACTATCTGGGACATTGTAGGTTTCTGTGGCAGAGAGCAAAGAAAGCTCTGAAAGGACTCAAATTGACAATACAATGCTTGACCGCAAAACAGCACAGGTCACTTCTGCTTACAATTAATTGGCCAGAACTGGACATGTAGTCCCACCCAATAGTAGGGTGCAAAGTTCAATCCTGCCATGAAGGCAAAAAAAAAATAGAAATACCTGGTAATACCTGGTAATGATGACCACACCACTGTTTTGTTTTGTTTTTTAATGGCTGTATCAATGATTTTAAGTAGAGGGTTAAAACATATATATTTACAAAAGTTTAGGGGAAAAAAGGACTGAGACTAAGTTAAAAAAAAACCCAGAAATATTAACAACAGATAATTTATGGTAAAATTATACATAGTTTACATGTTATTTCATATACTTCTCTGTATCTTCTAAATTTTCTCCAATACATATTTTATTAGCTAGGATTCTTTATAAGGAATAGAAAAAAAACCCTCAAATTAAGAATGACTGAAACAATAAGGAAGTTGTTCAAAAACTGGAGGCAGTCATCAAGGGATGTTAGAACATTCCAAAATGTAAGGCATCTAGAGTTTATCCTAATTTGTTGTTCAGATGTACATGGCTTCCTTCCCCTAAGGTCATTTCACAGTCCAAGATGTTTGCCAGAGCTTCAGTCATTATCTATTTTGAAGGAAGCAGCAAAGAGGAAGGGGAGCAGATCCTCCCTTTAAGGATGCTCCCCATTGATTAAGCATACTACTTCTACTAAAATCACCCTTAGCTACCTTAACTGGAAGAGAGGCTCAAAAATGATATTTAGGGCTTCCTTGGTGGCGCAGTGGTTGAGCGTCCGCCTGCCGATGCAGGGGACACGGGTTCGTTCCCGGTCTGGGAAGATCCCACATGCCGCAGAGCGGCTAGGCCCGTGAGCCATGGCTGCTGAGCCTGAGCGTCCGGAGCCCGTGCTCTGCAACGGGAGAGGCCACAACAGTGAGAGGCCCGCGTACCGAAAAGAAAAAAAAAAAAAAAAAAAATGATGTTTACTCTAGATAAACATATACCACCCAATATCAGATCTCTTATCTCTATCATCAATTTCTTTTTCCAGTCCTTCTCCCACACTTCAATCTGAGATATCTTTCTCAAATGGTTATTTTTAGTGGTTCAGAAAATAGCCCAAAATCATTATCTTTGTATACATTCCTCTTATCCTCCTTGTCTTGTCTAATGATGTAACTATGTATACACTACAACTGTGATACATCAAAATCATAATCTCCTTTATTTTCAATAAAAGCATTATTCTGCTTTGGCACCTCCCTTCCACTGATACTAAAAAAATATTTTAAGACTTAATAAATTAGTGTAATCCAGTTTAAATCAGTCTCTTTCAGGGAAATATTAGGATAATTTACAATCCATAGTCCAAAATGGACTTGGATGAAGAGAGAAGATATACCATCATGGAGGGGCATAGGAGTGTTTGATCCTGAAACTGTCTTCTTTTGCTGCTCCATTTCATTTAGTATTTGGGCATTGATTTCTGTCCCTCTAATATCCACTGGAGTGTCTACAGCTGGTATAAATAATCAGCCTTGATCTTGTCATGGGCAATGCCAGATAATTGCTCCCAAGGCACTCAGCCACCTTCCTTGTTGCCTTGGTCTTCACCTTACATCTAGCTGGCACTGTAGATCCCCTGAAGCCAGGCAGTTATTCCAACTTAAGACATTTAATCCTATATCCTCTCTGAAAATGGCTTATAGTGTAACTCTACTTTCATACCTTCTAGAATTTTATTTTTAATTTATAAAGAGAAGCTTTGGAATGTACAAACCCCTTTCTCTTCCACCAAATCTTAGTTTACAAGGCCATGGTGTCACCAGAAACTCAAAAAAACTGGCTTTATATCTAAGAGCTAAACAATGATTTATTTATTTTGGGCATCATGTTCTTAATACATTGCATGGAGAAAGTACAAGGTGCAATTATTTAAGGGGAATTAAAGAGAAATCATTTTAATAATTTAAAAATATTGTCCCACTATATTCATCTCATGCCACAACTCCTACATATAATAAATGCATCTTATATTTTTGAGCAATTATTCTGTGCCAGACACTGCTTTTCAAGTGCTTCATAAGTAACAATCTAATTAAACTTCCGAACAGCCTTACGATTATTATCTTCCTAATTTGTAAAAGAAGAAACTGAAGCACAGGTAAGTTAGCTGCCCAAGGTTGCACAGATCATGTTCAGGGCCAATCTGGCTCCAGAGCATGTAATACCACAATGCTTTTCACTAAAATATGTTCCATAAACATAAATACCATCTAAAGGCTGATGTGTTCTAAATTTAAATACCTAGCCTTAAAATTTTCCCTAAACTTCAGACTCAAATATTAAGTAGTTCCTTCATTTTCACTTGGATCTCTAATAGTCATCTCAAAAATAGCATATCCCAAACAAAATACAGTTTTCCCTTGGTATCTGCCTGTGGTTCCAGGACCCCCAAGATCCACATATGCTCAAGTCTTTTATATAAAATGGTGTAGTATTTGCATATAACCTACACATACCTTCCCAAAACTTTAGATCACCTCTCGATTACTCATAATACCTAATACAATGTAAATGCTGTATAAGTAGTTGCCAGCACATGGCAAAATCAAGTTTTGCTTTTTGGAAGTTTCTGGAATATTTTTTTCCAAATATTCTTTGATCTGAGGTTGGTTGAATCCACAGGTGTGGAACCTGCATATATATGAGGGCTGACTGAACCTGGTTTCTATGCACCACCCCCTCCTGCTCGCACCTGTTCCTCCCATCATTCTCATTCCAGTAAACAGCTTCATCATTTTTCCAACTGCTCACACCAAAACAACAGGATCACTCCTGACTTTTGTTTTTTTTCTCACACTCCATGTCCAATCTACCAGGAAATCCTGTTGCCTTTATCTTCAAAATATTTATTAATACCTCCACTGCTACCACCTGAGTAACACACCATCATCACTTTCCTGGGTTGTTGAAAAACCTTGTACCTGGACTCTCTGTTTCCACTCTGCACCTATAGTCTATTCTCAACATAGCAGCCAGCACAATCATTTAAAACACATAATTCAGATCATTGATTCTCCTTTACTTAAAACCTTCTGATAGACTTCCATATCTCTGAGAATAAAAGCAAAAATCCTTAAAATTGATTGTGGCCAGGCCCCACTGCTCTCCATCTCACCTCATTTTCTGCCATTCTCCTCCTCATTCACTCAGCATCTCATTCATCACCTCTTTCCTCATTCAGCTCTAGACCCCTGGGCTTCCTTGCTCAAATGCACTAAGCATCATTCTGTTTCTGAGTCATTGTACTTGTTCTTCCCTGGCCCTGAGAAGCTCTTTCCAGATATCTGCTATCTTCCTTATTTCTTTTGGGTATCTATCTTGGATAATGTCACTTTATCCAAGAGGCCTTCCTGACCACTCTATACGACATAGCAATTCACCCCACCCCTTCCATGCCTTGGTGGTTTCTATCGCCCTTTCTCTGCTTTGTTTTCTGTCAACCTACTCATTACCATCTATATAATATCTGTTCATTGTGGGCCTCTTTACTCTAGAATGTAAGCAGGAAATGTAACTGTCTTGAACACAGCCATAGCTAAGAGCCTAAAATTTACCTTACACATGACAGGTATTCAAAAAAAAGTTTGGTAAATAATGATGCACACAGTCATAGAGACTACTTAGAATTTCACAAATGTGTTTTATATTCCTTTGTCTTTATGTGCTCTATTCTCTATGCCAATAATACCCTTTTGCACTTCTTTCACTTAGTAAACTCCTGCTTATACTACAAAACTCACTTTCAGAATTGCTTTCTCCCAGAAATTTTGTCCATACTTAGAGAATACTCTTCCATGATACTAATCGTCTGCCACTGTCTTTGTTGATTCACTTGAGTGAGGGTCTTTTAGTAGACTACAACTTCCTTAAAGGCAGGGATCCTCTTTTATATAGTTTTTTTGTTTTTTTGTTTTTTGGGGGTTTTTTGTGGTACCACGGGCCTCTCACTGTTGTGGCCTCTCCTGCCGCGGAGGAAGCACAGGCTCAGCAGCCATGGCTCACGGGCCCAGCCGCTCCGCAGCATGTGGGATCCTCCCGGACCAGGGCATGAACCCATGTTCCCTGCATCGGCAGGCGGACTGTCAACCACTGCACCACCAGGGAAGCCCTTTTATATAGTTTTTTAACCCTTGTGATTAACATAGTTCAAGAGACTTAGTAGGTGCTCAATCCATATTTCTTGAATGAATGTATATGATCCCAAGAGTTAGGGCCAGAATGTAAACCTCTCAGTACCTTTTGCTCTAAGTACAACTAAAGCATTCTGAGAATGAAAGTATCATTTATGGAAATCCACAGCCAAAGAACTCAGCTAGAGAAGCAACCGAACCACAGAACAACTTACTTTATGACTTTGAAAGTTCCCTGACCCACCCAAATTCTGGATTCATTCTATACCTTTAACAGTCTGCTCCAGGTTTAATCCTCTTTTTGTCTGCTGCTTTGGTTTGGTTGGTTTGGTTGGTTTGATTTTTCCAAACAACAATGCGTTTGTATTCCCATGAGAGTTATTTTTCAGGGATAATTGATTTGAATTCTTCCCTTTTGGCTTATGCAAAAAACTGCAGAAATCTCCAAGTTTCTAGTTTTCCTGACTGTATACCAACCTTAGTGTGTGAGGGATAACATTAGATATAACAATATCCACAGATTTAAAATACTACGGGTTTCCCACATTCACCCATATTACCTGCGTAGGAAGTCTTTTCAAAGACCTAGTTGTTTTCTTACTGGATAGTCAAGAACAATTCAAACCCACTGAAAACCTATGGCTGTTTGATTATATAGCATTGTTTATGGTGACATTATGGGACATAGCACAAGTGCAGCACAAACTAGGCACTCAATAAACAACTCTTTACAGCCACATTATTTTGGTAACTCTATCTATACTTAGAGTTTCCTAGTTGGCCAGAAGAAGATGATACCTCAAGAGAGCTCTCTTACCATAGGAGAATTTCATAGAGAAATTCAGTCATGCCACTATTTTCTTAACCAAATTACTAATAATGTAACACGTGTGTAATATGTAAGAATTTAATATTCCAAGGAATATCAGCCATCCAAAGACCCAGATTCAAATCCTGTTCTACCAATTATTATCTATGTGATTGTTAGCATTTGCCTTTTATAATTTCTTCATCTATAAAATTTTAAAGTTGAAATAAATGACCTCTAAGACTTCCCACTATCAAAGGATCTGCAATGCAATGACAAGTAATAGCCATAACCAATTACCATGGATTATAAATTGAGAATATATTGTGCTATACTTTTTCAGATAAAGTTAATTTGGCATCTTTGTGGCTCCAATTTTTACCTCTCTTTTTTGTTAACTGGAAAAAATGACCATCTAGTAATTATTTTTCATCAGATTCTTTTGATTATGGATTTATTTGCATCAATTAATTGGAAGAATCAAGTGTTCAATGAAATATTTTATGTCTAGCAACATAATGACAAACTGTCAATTAAAGATAGATGTTAAGATCATATACACATATCAAACACATATTTTTAAGAATTCAAGCAATATCAAGTGATACCCAGAAACCTCAAACAAACAAACAAAAGAGCAGAAAATCACCTTTATAAAGCTAGATCCTTTTGGAGAATAACAGTCTAAAAAAGATTAGGCCAGAATAATAAATCAAGTGCTTCTTTGGAAGAACTAGCATATTTATTTAGACAAAAAACAAATTGTAATAAACCCTCAAGCTGCCTTAGGTCACAGCATGTGGCTTATAACCTAATCTAAGAAAAGAATTTGACAGATTCTATATGTTAGTCATGATAGAAATAATTTTCATGATTTAGGTGACAAGTCCTTTAATATTTTCACTGTAGATGAAGTAGAATGGAGAGATATATTACACTGCCTATCATGCTCTCAGTCTGATTTTATTCTATAGCTTCAGTTTCTTCTCTAGTTTTCTCCCTCGTTTGATTTTGTTCCCATTGGAACTGAACAGTAAATCACCTGGTTTGCTTCCCAAAAGGCCTGGATAGGATTGAAATAAGATTCATATCAATTTCCCTGGATCTGTGACTGAGAAGGCATTGAAGTTAGGGAGCACTCTGCCTTTATGCATGATTCAACTAGATTCTATGATTTTTGTGGTGAGAGTCATACCAGATATTTCATGGAGTCATCTCTGTCACCAGCTATGTGACCTTAGGCAATATACTTAACCTCACTGAGCTTTATTTTCCTAAAGTGAGAAATGAGGATAAAAACTGTACTTTATTTTTCATAAATTTATTGAAACTTAAATGAGAACATGTCTACAAAGCACTTAATAAGCTACCTTGTATATATTCTTTCAACAAATATTTACTGAGTTCCTACTATGATCCAGGATCTAAACTACAGAAAGCTCTCAATCAATACAAACCACTGTTATGTTTATTATCAGCAACAACATTAGCCCATCAATGCCAGTAGAGAAACATTACAAATAATTATTCATATTGTGACTTCAGGAGTCCCTTTGTTGGTGAGAAAGGTGTGGTAAGTAAAAAGTTACTTTTAACCCACTTAAAAAGGCATGCCTAGAGGAACAAGCTATGATGGTGCTTTTTCTAGATCTCTTTATTAAAATTACCTGGATTAGTTCTGATTTTGAAAGTAAAAACAGAGATTTGGTGCTCCATAATTAATATTTATTCATTTGATAGATTTTTAAAAGGTATATCAGGCTATTAGAGAAACAAACAGAAGTTGTCTTAAAAGAAGATATTTTAAATCTAGTAAGGGAAACAAAACATGTGTGTAAGAATCAAAGTGTATGATAAATGACACACTGATGACACAAGGTGCTAAAGAAGAAAGCTACATAAGTGTATACTAAAAGTAAGCCTTATAATAGCTTTAGTCTCTATGAATTCAATCTAAACTTGAAGCCTAGTACTGAACCGCCTTCCCTCTCACACAATGTGACATCATAAATCAAATCAGTTCTTCCAAATGGAATTCCCAAAGAGCAAATAGAGGGCCTCAGAACTGCCATTCTTGGAAGCTGCTGGTATTCAGACATTTTATGACTTTCCTTTTTAAACTGATTGTGAAGCCTCCATTTTAGTGAATTTCTTTGGTTCTGCTCCTCTTTCTTTGTAACAAAAGGGTAGTTATTTTGAGTCAATCCCTTGACACCAAGTGAAAAGAGAACAATCTTGTAGAGGAGAATTAGACACATTTAGAAGCTAAATATGGCACTCCTGTTAAGCAGTCTTGGAAAATTTCAAGGCAAAGGGATTCATAAGGAAACTGCAGTTGGGAAGAGAATAACAAGCATCTGAAAGTCAAAGAATAGGATGAGAGGAATAGTTACAAGTGCAAGTACAGAATCAGATAATTGAGGCAAAGTGTGTGCAGTGCCTTGAGCTCTTTAGAAGAAAGTACCACAACATAGAGAAATATTATTAGCTAATGCTGAACTTTCCCAATATAATCAGCAGCTGAGGGAATGCACAAGAAAAGATCACAATGTAGCAAAAATTCATTTAAACTTCAGGGCATACAATTGTTTAGAAAAAGCATTCAAAATACCCTAGGTAGGTGAGAAATGGGTAGTTACACAAGTCATTTGCCCACTTGCAGGTAAACTGTGACCACAGATGAGAACACCTTAAAGCAGTTTATTTTGCCTACACCCAAAGACATGATCTCCACTAGATGTATAGGCACCACATTTGTGGAAAGGTAACTGTACGTCTCAAATCATAGGTAGCTAGGAAATATAAATTAAATCATATACAAATAGATTTTAAGACATTTCCTCCAAAAAGTATTTCTAAATAATAACATTAGAATTTAAAGCTCTATGAAGTACTTCCATAAATAAATCCATGCTAGCTGTGCCAGAGTCTATGTTATTGCTAAAGATATAATGCCATGTCTTGTTCAAACTCTTGATGCTAAATCCCAGGTCACTTAATTTCCTCCCTCTAAGGTCATTCTCAATATCTTTCTCTTTCTCTGGAAGATCTCTTATATCGCATGATTTAAATTACAATATATTTTCTGAGAGTACATCTCTAGTCGAGACTCTACTTCTAAACAAAACATAACCATATATTTTCCACTGCCTATTCCACTTATGCTCCCTCATGGCTTACAGGTACCTTATGCCCAATATAACCCAAACTGAGTTCATGAGCTTGACTCCCAAGCTTGTTTGTCCTCCAGTCTTCATCATTTTATGAATAGGTACCATTATGCACTTATCTTCTCAGCACAGTCCTCGCAGTCATCTTTGACCTCCTCTCTACAAAACCATCCTATCCCCCTGCCCTATCTAATTAATCACCAAATCCATATATTCTACTCTCTAAATGTTTTTAATGTGTCTATGACTGTAATGATAATAAGAGTAAATACTTACACAGCATTAACTCTGTGACAAGCCCTGTCCTAAGTACTTTACGTATATTAACTCATTTAATCCTATCAGTAACCCAATGAGTAAGTACTATTGTTACTATTTCTGTTTTACTAAAGAGGACATTAAGGCAGAAAGAAAGAAGTTAAATAATTTGCCCAAGGTAGCCTAACTGGTCTGGTGGAAACCAGGATTTGAAACCAAATAATCTGGTTTCAGGTTCCAAGTGGAAAAAATATATACTACATATGTTGACTCTCAGAAATATAATTGAAGACTCTTCCACAACAAGTATATACTTTCAATCTATCTATATTTATCAGTTCAGTAATACAACTGTATCTTTAAAAAAAAATAACCTTAGTAATTCATGTTAAATACTCCGTCTTTTTGTTTCCAACCTCATTGACCTCAATCATGTTTCATTTTTAGCCACTCCAAAATTTCATTATAATCTTTCTTGATTCAAGCCGTCCCCTCCAGATTAGTTTTCGTCCTTTAAAATTTTTTATGTCTTATTATTCCACAGCACATGCCATCTGAATTTTACCTTCTTCATGTGTCTTTTCCAACATACCTAATTAGAAGAATTTACCTTTTTTGTCAGTGCTACAGAATATTCTCACAAAACAAAAGGAAAGAAAAACTGGAGTGCAAAACAATTGTCTTCCTTCTCTGTTAACTTGGTGTTATAAACTAAGTAGTTTCAGGTTTCACATATTAGGTTAACACAGGGACACAGAATGAAGAGGAAAAATAAGAGACCACAAATGAGAAGGAAGAGAAAATTCCTATTTAGAATGAAATTAATATGATCTTTAAAAGGGAAAATGACAATAGAAGAAAAAAAACAGACAAATGTATAAACAACTCTAAATACTGGCTCCATTTTCTGTTTCATGAATTCTACCTCACTGTTCAAAGGCCAACTCAAATAAAACTTCTCTGAACTTACCACCATGATAGCAACCTCAAGAATTCTCTCTCCCTCATCTACCTCCTAAAACATTTT
This sequence comes from Globicephala melas, assembly GCF_963455315.2. Taxonomy (NCBI): domain Eukaryota; kingdom Metazoa; phylum Chordata; class Mammalia; order Artiodactyla; family Delphinidae; genus Globicephala; species Globicephala melas. The sequence continues at coordinate 71,395,205 of NC_083319.1, read as the reverse complement.
ATGCACTTTGGACTTACTTTTTCATTAGAGTATGTTTCAGGTTACATTATATATGGTGAGATGCCCACTTGCCTGATCCCACTAGACTTGTCAGCTTCTTCTGCCCTCGTGCCCAGGGCAGTGTTGCAGAGTGCAAAGCATGTGGGCTCTGGAAAAGAACTAAGGTTGAATTATAGTTCTGTCACTTACTAGATGCAATATCTTCTCTCAATAACCTAAACTGTACAGTGGAGGTTACAATAACTCTCAGGGTTTTGGGGGAAATTTAATGAGATAGGTTGTATAAAGTTCCTGATATACTGTAGACATTCTGTAAAGGGAAGCTATTAGCTTTTTCAGTGCAGATATACAAACGGTTCTATCAAGAACAGGAGGAGGAAGGAAGGAAGGAAGGAAGGAAGGAAGGAAGGGAGGAAGGGAGGAAGGAAGGAAGGAAGGAAGGAAGGAAGGAAGGAAGGAAGGAAGGAAGGAAGGAAGGAAGAGAGGGAGGGAGGGAGGGAGGGAGGGAGGGAAGGAGAGAGGGGCAGAGAGGGGGAGAGAGGGGGAGAGAGGGGAAGGGAGGGAAGAAAGAAGGTAGGTCTCAACTCCAGTCACTCAATGTTTAGCGCAGGGCTCCATTCTTTGATGAGGTTGAGCTAGGAGAAGAGATGGGTACTAGATAGGAAGAGGGACCTAGATATAAACCTTATTCTGCATCATATAAACCTCGTTCTGCATCATAAGTCCAAGACTTTATTGGGATAAGTGGGAAAAAGGGAGTACTGAAAATGAGGAGTCAATATCCAATGTTTGTTGGTGGTGAAAGAAATTGAGAAGAGTAACACAGGAGCCTGGCTGTGCAGATTGCCTTCCAGATTCTGAGTATATGAATTAATTCCATGGTGGTGGTGGGTGTAGTAAAGCTACAAATATGTATAGAAAAGAATTCCATTTTTATCCATGATGGAAAATGAACCCCTTTAAATGCTTTCGGTCATTTCTGAATACTCGGGGAGTGCCAGAGATCTGACTTCCCAGCCTACAGACTGGGAGTCCATTTAAGCATCAAAGAGGTTTCTATGTTCATCATGGTATCAAACTAGAATTCAACAGCGTTGCCACAAGTGCCCCAAACTTTCCCAAATCAGTCTAGGATTTTACCAATAGACACTCCCATATAGTAGTACCAGATAACAAGGAGCACTAAACCTCTCTGTGTCCCTAACAATTGCTGAGGGATCTGGCACAGCCTCAGGGCAAGTTCTTGTTACTTCTCCCACGAGGAGTTGAATAATTATGTTGAACATCACAAGTGGGTGTGAAGAAGTGTTTGGAAGGGAAATGACACCAAACAGCTGAAGGAAAAGTACTGATGAAACAGTTGAAAAGAGAAGAGATGTAGAAAAGCAGTGAAGCAAGATGAAACTGCAATTCTCATAAATTTTCAATAGCAATTGGCATAAAATTTTTTAATATCTTTGAAGTAGAATACTTAATTTGAGGTCATGAAATGAAATTAACCAGCTCCCCAAACTGAAACTGAATATGTGATCAACTACTCATTTGCCCTGTGGCTGGAGGAAGGCAAATGAAAATGCCAAGATATGATTAACCCAAACTGAACTGGGTAGGAAGAAGACACTTGCCCATTTTAGTTTGACTTATGGCTTAGCCACTGCATGGGGACCTTTGCACTGTTGTTCTATTTTACAGGAACTTCTAGAGAACAACCCTCGCAGCAGTGTTGATGCTTTTTTTCCTAAAGGAAAATATCAGAAGACTGGCTCTTTAGCACTATTTTAATTATGCTCTGCTTGAAAGTATTGTACATGTGTGAATCTTGTGATCACGACCTTAATTAGGATCATATTTAGATTCAGACTCAAACTGGACTGGATAATCATTTCCATTACCTTGTATTATATATGAGGAATCAAGTTCATGCCCGTTGTACTGGAAGTACTATATAAATACAGGATCTTATTAGTCTCTTGTTCTCTCCACCTCTGCCTGTTTCTTTCCCCTTTCTGAAACCTGATATTATGTGTGTTTAGGAAGCAGCAAGAAAATATGCACCAGTAGTTTTTTTGTTTTGTAGTGGGGGCGGTGGACAGGGGGAATAGAGACCACAATTTCAAAACACAGCTCTAGTCTGACTGTTCTCTAATGAAAGTTGCATCCTCTTTCAGGTGAAGGTGCTGCCACTGAGATGCATTGTTTTCATAAGTCCTATTCGGCCCAGCATTCTATTGAAATAAGGGTCATAGCTTTCCTTGAAATATTGAAGTATTTTACATAAGGAAATTTGATATGGTTAGAAAAGAAATAATTGCTTCTGTCTTGAGAAGATGTAAAGAATTATGCTGCCTGTGATAACCTACTCAGGAAAATATTTCTCTAGCTTAAAAATCACATATAACTTGTAAGTGGTCACTAGCTCTGAGGGGTTTTTTGGTGCATTAATATATTATTTTCCTTTTAAAGGTAATGAAAAATGAGTTCTAGGGGATTATTTTCTTGCCATAGGGAAGACTGATACAAAAGAGAAGTCCAGTAATGCCCCTCTGTGGCAAAAGCATGGCATAGCTACCTTCCTTTCACAGCGTGAGGAAGCAAAGCCATTTCAAGCTCACCTGGTCTCTCCATTTATGAATTAAGTGTTTTGAAACTGAACAGCTAAAATAGAAGCAATCTGCATTAAGCCCAGGGGTGTAAATGATTAATAAGAATATATTATGTTTAAATAAATCTAACTACTGCAAAAAGCTTAGCTTATATATATTCAGAAAATACTAATGGTGGCAGAATTTTAAAAGCATTTCCTTTTAATATAAGAACAGCTAACTCACTACTTAGAGAAACCAAGTTCTTGACCATGGAAAAAATCTTTAAAGGGTTACTGATGATATATACAGTGAGAAACAGTAAATATATTCCTTCTTTGTTCATTCCTTAGAACCTTAAATACTAAATATGTAACAAAAAGAAACAGTAGAGCAGGATGATAATTCCCTTGGAAACATCATGGTGTAGTCTCATAAAGTCAGCTTTATTAGTGAATATACAGAGGCAACTCCAGATATCCCATTATTTAGGATGAAGAATATTAGTGGCTTAATCATTCTGGCTTCTCATTTTGTCCTTTTAAATGGTCTCCCTTGAAGAAAGAATGAAAGATGAAAAAAGGAAGGAAGGAAGGAAGGAAAGAAGGGAAGGAGGGAGGGACGGAGGGAGGGAAGGAAGAAAAATAAAGAAAGTGAGGAAAAGAGGGTGGAAGAAAGAAATATAGGCTGGTGGTATGAAGATCCCAATCTCTTTGGCTTTCTGTATTTCAAAATATAAAATACGTGCCTATATAAAGTGGGCAGTTGACAGAGTTCTCTGTATTATTCAATCCATTCCTAGTTTCAAAGAAAACCAAAAACATGTAGCCCCTCAATCGGCAGCAACACGTGCAGCTAAAGCTCTGGGGATTTGATTACTGAAAGGAATAAGGGACAACAGATGTTGGAAGACAACTAGCCATCATCACAGGGAGGACACACACTGATCCACCTGTGGTATATGAGACTGTCTGTGGTCTGTCTCTGCTCAACTATGCAGTTTCCCTATCAGAAAGGGAGTGGGGTTTTGGAGGATACAAGCTTCACACGTAAAGTGCACAATGTCACTCTACAATGGCAAGAGAGGCCCTCCGTGATCTAGCCTCTGCTCACTTCCACAGTCTAGCCTATCACTTCACCTACCCCCTCTCCCAACCCTCATAACACAAGTTTCTTATGTGCCTAAATTTCTCCAAATGTAAAACATTCCACACCTCTAGTCCTCTGCTCATAAATTTCTTGTCCCCTAATTTCTCTTGATTAATTGATAATCTTCACTGACAACTCTGCTGAGGTATACTATCCTCCAACAAAGTACCTCTACTCTGCAGACTAAACTATAAGACTCTTCTGTCTGTTCCCTTAGTATCAGTCAAATCATTGTCATTAATGCTGAACATTATAAAGATGCTCCTCTACTTGACAAATGTTCAGGTTACAAGGACTCAATAATGTGAGAAAAGGGATACAACAAAAGAAAATAATGCTAACTTGATTCATTATCCCCATGTTATAAATGACAGTACTCTCAATGTGGCCTTTGGATAGTGTTCTGATCTGTGGCCTGTGCACTGCATTTGAAGCATTATTCTGTTATGTATTTATTTATAGTGAAAAGTGAAATACAAACATCTATATTTACAGTTTTACAGGATAAAAAAGAAACAAAAAGAGTTGAGGTCAATCCAATCAACATTTACATACAGGAACAGATGAGTCTCCTAAGAACAGAGTAGAGTAGGGGATAGGAACCCAGGCCTGAGGCACACCATGGATGGAGGTTAGGTAGAAAAGAAAGAGCCAGGAATGGAAGGAGTGTGAAGAGGTAAGGACATTGCAGGAAAATGACTACAATGTTCCCATTATTCTGTTATCCTAAATTTTCCCATGGTTTTGCCTCCAGTCCTTAAGTTTGTAAGATTTTATTTCCTCATTTTTCTCCAGTGCCATTGTAAAAGAAGAAGTTTTCTTCTTGTTTTATGGGGAAGAAAATCTTTGGTTTATCTCACTTTTATATTTCTGTTTACGTTTCTGTTAAAATAAAATGAAATTCTGATAAAAAATATTTACAGTTCTCATGTAACTGTAGATATATATATATAAGTCATTTTGAACAAATGAACTTATGAGTGTGTGTGCAGCACTCTGGCATATGGCCCACCAAGCTGAAGTGTCAGGTATAGCCACTTTGCACTGGGAACTCTGGGCCAGATGCAAGGCCTCTGCACTAGAGCAAGTGAAACTAGGTGAAGCACAAAGGAAAAGGAAAAAAAGGAACTATCCATGGCTGTACCTCTTTTGGAATCAATCAAATAAAGAATGTCCATCCAGAGAGACAAAGACTAGATGGCGGAGAAGGGCATGAGCTCACCTCTTCTCATAAAAACACCAAAATAACAACTAACTACTGAACAACCATTGACAGAAAAAAAAAAAATGCTGGAACCTGCCAAAAAAAAGAATATCTTACATCCAAAGACAAAGAAGAAGCCACAACAAGACAGTAAGAGGGGTGCAATTGCAATAAAATCAAATCCCATACCCCCTGGGTAGGCGACCCACAAACTGGAAAATAATTATACCACAGAAATTCTCCTACATGAGTGAAAGTTCTGAGCTCCACATCAGGTTCCCCAGCCTGGGGGTTTGGCAATGGGAGGAGGAGCCCCCAGAGAATCTGGCTTTGAAGGCCAGCAGGGTTTGATCATAGGAATTCCACAGGACTGGGGGAAACAGAAACTCAATTCTTGGAGGGTGCATACAAGATCTTGTGAACAGCAGGACCCAGGGAAAAAAGCAGTGACCTCATCAGAGCCTCAGCTAGACCCACTTGATAGTATTGGAGGGTCTCCTGCAGAGGTAGGGGATAGCTGTGGCTCACTGCAGGGACACTGGTGGCAGTAGTTCTGGAGAGTACTCATTGGCAGGAGCCCTTCTGGAGGTTACCATTTTCTCACCAAAACTTCACCAAACCCAACAGCCTATAGGCTCCAGTGCTGGGATGCCTCAGGCCAAACAACCAACAGGGCAGGAACACAGCCCCACCCATGAGCAGAGAGGCTGCTTAAAGTCTTCCTGAGCACACAGCTTCCCACTAAACACACCCCCTGACACGGCCCTGCCCACGAGAGGGACAAGATTCAGCTCCACCCACCACTGGGCAGGAACCAGTTCCTCCCACCAGGAAGCCTGCACAAGCCTATCAGATAGCCTCGTCCACTACAGTGCAGACAGCAGAAGCAAGAAGAACTACAATCTTGCAGCCTGTGGAACAGAAATCGCAATCACAGAAAGTTAGACAAAATGAGACAGCAGGGGAATATGTCCCAGATGAAGGAACAAGATAAAACCCCAGAAGAACAACTAAGTGAAGTGGAGATAGGCAATCTACATGAAAAAGAATTCAGAGTAATGACAGTAAAGACGATCCAAGATCTTGGAAAAAGAATGAAGGTACAGATCGAGAAGATACAAGAAATGTTTAACAAAGACCTAGAAGAGCTAAAGAACAAACAAACAGAGATGAACAATATAATAACTGAAATGGAATCAATAGCAGAATAAATGAGGCAGAAGAATGGAAAAGTGAGTTGGAAGACAGAATGGTGGAAATCACTACAGCAGAACAGAATAAAGAAAAAAGAATGAAAAGAAATGAGTACACCCTAAGAGACCTCTGGGATATTAAATGTACCAACATTCACATCATACGGGTCCCAGAAGGAGAAGAGAGAAAGAAAGGACCTGAGAAAATATTTGAGGAGATAATAGCTGAAAACTTCCCTAACATGAGGAAAGGAAATGGTCACCCGAGTCCAGAAAGCATAGAGAGTCCCAGGCAGGATAAACCCAAGGAGGAACACGCCAAGACACATAGTAACCAAACTGACTAAAATTAAAGACAAAGAAAAAATATGAAAAGCCAACAAGGGAAAAGCAACAAATAACATACAAGGGAATTTCCATAAGGTTATCAGCTGATTTCTCAGCAGAAACTCTACAGGCCAGAAGAGAGTGGCACAATATATTTAAAGTGATGAAAGGGAAGAATCTTCAACCAAGAATACTGTATCCAGCAAGGCTCTCATTCAGATTCAACAGAGAAGTCAAAAGTTTTACAGACAAGAAAAAACTAAGAGAATTCAGCACCACCAGACTAGCTTTGCAACAAATGCTAGAGGAACTTATCTAGGCAGAAAAGAAAAGGCCACAACTAGAAACAAGAAAACTATGAATGGAAAAGCTCACCAGTAAAGGCAAACATACAGTAAAGGTAGGAAATCATCCACACACAAATATGGTATCAAAATCAGCAATTGTAAGAAGAGGAGAATACAAATGCAGGATATGGGAAATGCATTTGAAATGAAAAGACCAGCAATTTAAAACAATCTTGTTTATATATAGACTGCTATATCAAAACCTCATGGTAACCACAAACCTAAAATCTACAATAGATACACAAAAAAGAAAAAGGACTCCAAACACAACACTAAAGTTAGTCAGCAAATCACAAGAGAAGAGAACAAAAGAGGAAGGGATGAACAAATGAACTTATGTAAACCATATTTTCTCTGGAATCTAATCTTGTGTAACTAAAACTAACTGTCTAAATTGAAATATTCTATTTAATGACTATTTCCCTTACCAAACTGCAAACTCTTCAACTCTCAATTCAGGTCTCATTCTTTCTTTCTCAGCACCTAGCACAGTCCCTAGTAAGCAGAAGCATTTCTAACTATAAACGCTTTCGTGGAATTTCAAAGGGGTCACATCAGAAGAACTTATCAATATATAGCTTCACTGTCTTTCTTCTCACAGTATCACGCATGGCAGTTTCCAGAAGAGATTTGTTCTCCCTGAGTTCAGATGTCTCATAAAAGTAGAAAGCTGAAAGTCAATAAATTAAACTAAGCTTTAAAATGCACTAGTGGGGTTAATTTAGTAGAATTTTCTAATATTAATACATTTGTTTCTACAAATGTGACTCTTGCTTCCCTAAGGTAGGAGAAAGTACTAAAATCCCCAGACTCCCTCATAGCCACATAAACACATGTGATCTAGGCACCAACCATAAGGTCATCCATGGATGACTTTTCATTAATACATGAGCATGGTGTGGGTAGCATCAGAGGCATCTGGATTTTGGAGGATCACGAGATGCAAGTTGAATTCCTGATGCAAAACTGGAATCATCACTGGTATCACCAGTAGTTGCAGAAAGATCTAATTCCTAGAATACACTGCTTCACAGTGCCCACAGTATAGTCAAAGGTTTCCTCACCAAGCCCAGTTGAGTATAGAACATTGTTCGTAAAAGTTTAGCCTCAAGTCTGTTCCTCCAGAACTCCCAGCAATTCTGAAAATATTTGATATCTTTTAATGTGTGGTCCACAACCACAGCATCAGCATCCCCTGGGAACTTAGGAATCTAAACTATTGGGTCCCACTCTAGACCTACTGAATCAACAAAGGTGTTTAAATGAATCTATTTTCTATTATTTGCAATCAAGAGCCCTGACTGGCATATCTAGCAATCATTACTTGCCTTTGTCAGGAGACTGCATTTTGCTAGGCTACCTAATTAAAGGCCTAAACTACAGCTAAAGGGTTCACATGGCTTGGCAGATTGAAAGCAAAACTAGAAAGAGATCAGGATCTCTCTTACCTAGAAACAAATGAAGAAACCTTTCTTTTCAATACCTTTTATTCAAAATTGAGTCTGTAAAATGAAACGTTTATAAAAGGCAACACTATGTTTTTTTGTTTCTTTATTTGATTTAATGACTCAGACTTCTTAATGAAGGGATGCTTTCAAATTTTATGACTACTTGCCTTCTAAAGCACTTGGCTTTGTCTAGAGTCTGGAAAGAATTATTTCAATCATGTTTTCCTATTGTGGAATCTTAAAATTTTGAGTAAAAAGGTAAGGTAATTTTTTATAATATCCTAAATTTTAAAATCTAAGTATGTTTTTGGTTAATACAGGAAAAAGACAGCCATGAAGTTGCATCCAAGGTGAAAGGTGAGAGAAAAGCCATTGTGCCTAAAAACATCATCCCACAGGCTTGTTACTGTGTCTTAAATTCTTATAAAATATCAGGTTGGAAGAGATTTTACAAGTTAACTCATTAAGCCATCTTTACAAACGTATTCACTCTACATCTTTGTCAGTGTTCATCCAGTCTAATCTAGCACTTTGATTGAGAGGAACAAATTATCTTGTGGAGGCTGCATCCTATTTGGACAGTTTTTATTGTGAAAAAGTTCTTCCTTATTTTGAAATGCTGTCTTTCTGAGACTTCTCATCCATCTGACTTCTCCCCCTCTGTTTACACCAAAAATTTCTAAATGATGATTTAAATATTTTTAGATGATGCCTTTGGTACATCCTATTCTTCTCCCTAGGCCATATGGAATCTATTCCTGAAGTTCAGGGTCTGAACTTTCTTCATGCAAGAGTTTAAAGTCTCTTTATATTCAGTCTCTTTTGAATGTGTTTCAGTCTGTCTAAATACCTCTCAATACATTATCACTGCAAAAATCTAAACATTCTTAAAAGTTTGTCCTACATTCTATTTATTCAATTGATGCATCCCCTAAGCCTACATTAGCTTTGAGGACATCCTCATCACTTGTTGATTTCTAGAAATATGACTGTCATCTAATACCTCTAAGCATTTTCACACATTCTACTCAGAAGCCTGCAACTTCTCCATCCTCTGCAAGTGCAACTGTATTTCTGGTTTCTGACCCAAGAACAGGACCTCACATTTACCCCTGTTAAATTTCATCATTTTTTTCAGCTCAAATTGTTTCAACCTGTCAAGATCTTTTGTGATCCTAATTCTGCCATCCAACACATTCTTTATCCCTCCCAGCTCTGTCATCTGCAAATTTGATGAGACTTCCCTCTATAGTTTCATCTGAGTCACTAACTCTGAAATGAGTGAATACGACAAGACTATACCACACAGCCTGGAGGTTATCAACAGAAATTTCTCTCCAGATGGATGTTTATCTATAAATCAGGTCATTTGGTTAATATTCTGTCAATTATTAGTTCACTTAATTGTAAGGATATTCTATTCATACTTCTATTCCACAAGAATACATGATATGATTTGCTAAATGAATTACTGAAGTACAAATATTCCACATCAAATACTTTACCACCAATTTAGTAACTCTGTTACAGAGAGAGATGAAGTAAATCTGCTTCATTTGTTTGGTGACTGCATGGTGATCTGTAGTGACTGTCATTTCCTATCACTAAGATTAAGGAATTCTTCCAGTTAAATTATTGAGTCTCATGACAAAAGTCTATGAGCTGAAAGGAGATAGCCCAGTCAGTAATCTTAAATCTTTTTTAAAGATAAATCTTAACCTATTTTAAAACAGTAAAACCTATTCTTTAAGTAAATATATATACATATATATATATATATATATATATATATATAAAACTTATTTTATAAAAGGTAGAACTTTTCTGAATAAGGCTGGTGTTGGGGATGAAGTACCCTGAGCCTCAGGCTTCCCTGAAAAATCCCTAGGAAGTCACAGAACACAGTTTTAAAAGCACTGCTTTAAGTCATTTTTAGCCATTTAACCAATATGAATTAGTTTTTAAGTCAGCTTTCAAAAAAACAGGTAGTTGTAAGAAGTGTCTTAAAACAAAATTACATTTTGACAGAACAGAGGAAAGGGAATATGGGCTAGGATCTAAAAACAGGGATCATGTCTAAACTCTCCAGTTCTTTAAAGGATTGTTAAGGTAAGATTCCTCTGAATTCTCTGACTGACCACATAAAGCCAGCAGTCCAGCATACCCCTTCATATTTTAGCCACAGACTTGCTTCACAGATGAAGGAAGAGTGTTCATAAAACTACAACGCAAACATGTAATGCAAATCTTTGCATTCACACTAAAAGAAGAGCTTCAATTAAGACTATAAATGAATTGGAATTGTTTGCCTGTAACTGCAGAATATTTAAAAATAATTATATACTTTTTAGAATTCAAAGACCATCTTTTGCAACAGTGACATAACTCTTTTATTCAATAGACATTTATTGAGCATCTAGTATGTTTCAGGCATCTAATTAGGTACTTTTGAAAATGGTAGCATCATTCAGCATCACAGAACCAGTGAGACACACATGAGGATACTGAGGCTCCAAGCAGTTAAGTCTCTTGCCCAAATTCACAAACTAGTAAGAAATGCTAGGACTTAAACCCAAAAAAGATCTGGTCCCAGCTCTTAACAAGTTCCCTGTATAATCAAAGAGATGGTTATGTAAATAAATAATTACATAGATTATTGCACTTATAGAGTCATACTGACAGCTCTCCTATTTTAACCAGGGCTTTCTTCGCCATGCTTGAGAGAAGCATGGAAAATGGAAGAGAGAGCAGGAAATCTGTTCCCACACTTAACAGAGACAGATATCAGTTGCCATCCTATAAACAAAACAGAAGGTACGTTTCCTTCATGTTCTATGTGTTTGAAGTACTGTCACCTAATAGGCAGCTGTACTGAAGTATGCTCACAACATATGCTTTTAAAATGGTTTGCCAGAGAACTACTTTCGATATTCCACTCTTACACATCTCCAAGGCTTCTGCTAATGTTGTGGTTCTGAAAATGCTAAAGAGACATTAAATCATGTTTATGTCGATGGCAGCTCTTAAGGCCTTGGTTAATTTTTTTCATGGCAGCAAAGGGAAAGAAACAGGACCTGCACTTGGCATCAATACATCCCTGGCTTCCTTACTGTGCCAACAAGCCTGACTTGCAGAATTTGTAGTGGTTTTCAGCTGCTGCAGACCACCTCTCTGCAGCTCAGCAGATGGTTAGAGCAGTAGCTAAAGCAACAGAGGCCATTTTAAGTTCCAAGAAATGTAGCAGGTGCTGCAGGTTTCAAAAGAAAATTATTCCCAACTTTGCATTTCATCATTTTCTTCTCTCTTCATGTGTGAGAGATTTTCTCCCTCTCTCTTACTCTGTCTACACCCAACACAGTAGTAGAGTATGAACTTAAGAAAAGGTTATAAACGTGCAAGAATAATTGCATATCAATGAAGGAAAATACTTCTGGGTATCTTAAGCAGAATGCTGTGTGTTAAGGTGTTTTCTACCTGGGGCTTATGGTATTTCCTCCTATGAATGCATAATTTCACCTTCCCATGAATCCAGAGTTTGATGTGGGAGGAATCTCACAGGATTTGAGATCAGAAGTATTTTAATGAGTAAGTACAGGAAAGTTTAGGAAAGTAATTTTAAAGAAATTAGATATAGAATTAAGTTCATGTAAGTAGTATTAGGACTCCTCAATTGCCCCCTCTTTTGTACATGCTATTTTCAACCAAGAGAATTGTCTTGGTACTACTCTCTCCTGGTTTTCCTCCTTCCTTTCAGGCCACTCTTCCCCAGGGTCCTCATTTTCCTGCCCCTCATTAGTTTTAATATTATATAGGGTTCCACCCTTGGGTCTCAATGCTTGATGTTCTATGAGTTCTCCATGGATGACTTTATTTAAATTCCTGGCTTCAACTATTACCCATATGCTGATGACAGCTAGCAGTCTTTGTTCCAGTTCTACCTAATCAGCCAACTCAAATCAGTGAATCCCAAGTTTAACCAACACCTTCTCCTTCTCTCCCCACGCCAAATCTGTTTCCAGATCACTGTATAAGTGATGTGCATCAGCCTCCACCTGGTCCTCCAAGCCAGAAACCTGGAAGTTAGACTATATTTCTCCCTCCCTTCATCCCAAACCAAATACATCACCAAGGTTTGTCACTTCTACCACTGAACTATCCCTGGAAATTTTTTTTGTAGTTTTCATTTCTACTGCCTTTCCTCAGGCCCTCATCACTTCTTGATTGGATTATGTTACTAGCCTCCGAACTTGACTCCCCTGTTAGCAATTTATTCACTTTCTATTGTATCTAAAATCCTACCCAAACATGTTATTCTCCTACCTTCTTTCCCAGTTTCCCTTATGCCTCATAATCCAGTCACAGTCAACCTCCCTTCATTCCTTTCCCGACATTCATGATGTATATACTTAAGCTATGCTGAACTACTTATAGTTCCCTTAAAGTCTATTTTAATATATATTCCTACACTATTTCTTCTGTCTAGAATTAGGCGTCTCTCTTCTAGATAGCCTCACCACTCAGGAGTTCTTCCATCACAGTGCTTAACTCTACATACTGGAAAAAGACTGAATCACAAACTGGTAAACCACATGGGTTCTGGGGATGGACAGATCCTAATTTAATCTTAACTGTGCCTCATACTAGTTGTGTGATATTGGGCAAGTGTCCTCACCTTCTCCATGCCTCTGTGTTTCTCATCCACAAAGTGGAATTAATAATAGTTCCTATAGTTTGGGGTTACTGTATAGCTGAAATGATATAACAAATGTGAAATATTTGGAACAAAGCCTGGCATATTCAAAGTGCACAGTAAGCTCTTGTTATTATTGTAGTGATTGGTTTACTTTTTGTGAGTTCCTTGAAGGCCAGGTGCATGACCAACACCTCCATACCACAGTGCCAGGTGACTACTCAAAAGATGTTTCCATGAATAGGTTAAAATGGTCCTTTAAAAAGTGTCTGTGAAACTCATCAAGGATATTCAAGCTTCTTTTTACAAGAAATACTGTTAGCTTCTTTCGTTTACCACTATTTTCATAGTAGATCCTAAAAAGTCTAAGATGTTTTCATAATTTTTCAAAATAGATGTTGTCTCAGGAAAATTGGACTGAAAAAAATGTCTGGATATTTCTTGAGGCCTCATTAATTATTTTTACTCTCTTATTGCCTAGCAACTTAACCCAAATTCCTACAGTTAATATATTATGCGCCTTGTTTCATCATTTAGCTCATAATTTATTTTTTAAACATGTATCATATGCTCTGGTCACTAAATACCCCATTATGGAAAATATTCTTCCCTTCTAACCATAGTCTTTATGATATTATATAACTTAGATATTGAATAAGAAGATGTGGTGAAGAGTGGTATTTGAGGGGATAAACTCACTCTGTAAAGGAAGATGACCACACTCAGATCCTAAAAACATAATGTGAGACTGCATAATATAAAAACATCAGTTCCCTACTAATAACATACAGTAAAATTTTAAAAAGAATAAAAAAAATAATAAGTGCCTCCCACACACAGCCAAGCATATAGCAGTACACGTTAACTGAACTCAAATCTAGAGCCCTTGCCACCCTGAGTGATTCTGTGAAAAGTCTATTTCCAAATCTATAGCAATAATAGTGTTCATGCATTGCATGTACACCATTTATTTGTCTTTAAAGAGCTTATTTCAATTGCTGAAGTCCACTCCACCGAAGGTAGTCAACAGAACACAATTTGTCTAGTATTAGCCTTCATTGTATGTAATTAAAGTGTTGATGCTGAACTGTTGGTGTTTATCACATTAGCTGGAAAGGAAACAGACCTTTCCATTAGGATGTTAGATTGGACTAATCACTGATATAAGGAGCATCATAAACTAACACCCTGTTCAAAAACAATCTATTGACTAAAACATTCATTTATTGAGCAAATGCAGAGGTTCTATTGTGCTCCATGATAGTCTAATTAAATCTAAACTAGGTAAGCTAATTAAGATAGCTAGAAAAATACATATTTCAGATTTATTAAAAGAAAATTTTGACAGTATTTTAATAGGCATCTTAATACAAATTTCTCCTCTAAACCTAACCTAGATAATACTATTTTTCATAATCATCAGTATCCTCATTTACCCACTACATATGTAGAGCTTCGCCATCAAGAAAATAACCTTATAGCACCGTAATTAGAATGATGATGGTGGTCCAGTGGATGACATTCAGGAGAGTTGATCAATCATATTTCATAGTTGCCACAGTTCTTCATATTTTAATGCCTCTATTGCCTTTGCCTGAAAGGCCAACTGGAAAACTCATACTTCAATACTCAGTTCAACTCTTATCTCCTGTGAAACTTCTACACCTGACTAAAGCTGAGTTAGTACCTTTCCTTTTTTTTTCAGTCTTTCTTCTTATCTGAGTTAGTGACTGCTCAGATAAGAAGAGTCACTAACTCAGGCATTTTGCTTCTATTTCAATTGTAGTACTTATACATTTTACTATTTATTTGTCTCCCAATTAAATTGTTTACTTATCTTTGCCTCATACACAACAAAATGCCAAACACACAAAGGGCATGAAATTAATAGTTTTGAACAAATAATCAATCAATGATTACACTTTTTGGTTAATAACAGACTTTATGTTTCAGTGTAGTCTTAGGTTCACAGCAAAATTAAGTGGAAAGAACAGAGAGTTCCCATATACTCCATATCCCATCACATGCACAACCTCCCCCCCGTTATCAACATCCTATACCACAATGGTATCTGTTACAATCAATGAACCTACATTAACACATCATTATCACCCAGAGTTCATAATTTACATCAGGGTTCATTCTTGGTGTTGTGTATTTCATGGGTTTGGACAAATGTATAATGACATGTATCCACCACCACAGTACCATACAGAAGAGTTTCACTGCCTTAAAAATCTTCTGTGCTCCATCTATTCATTCCTCCCTCCCTCTTCCCAGCCCCATAAACCACAGATCGTTTTACTGTCTGCATAGTTTTGCCTTTGTCATAGAATAACACATAGCTGGAATCATACAGTATGCAACCTTGTTCCATCAGCTTCTTCCACTTACTAATATATATTTAAATTTTCTCCATGTCTTTTCATGGCTTGATAGCTCATTTCCTCTTAGCACTGAATAATAATCCATTCTCTGGAAGTATCACAGATTATTTATCCATTCATCTATTGAAGAATATCTTGGTCACTTTCAAGTTTTGGCAATTAAAAATAAAGCTTCTATAAACCTCCTGTGCTGTTTTTGTGTGGACTTAAGTTTTCAATTCATTTGGGTAAATACCAAGGAGTGTAATTTCTTGATCATATAGTATGAGTATGTTTAGTTTTATAAGAAACAAACTGTTTTCCAAAATGACTGTACAATTTTGCATTCCCACCAGCAATAAATGAGAGTTCTTCTTGCTCCACATACTTGCTGGCATTCAGTGTTGTCAGTGTTTTGGATTTTGGCCATTCTAATAGCTGTGTAGTGGTATTACCTCGTTGTTTTAATTTGCAAGTACCTAATGACATATAAACGTGAAGCCATTTTTTACATACTTTTTGCCTTCTATATATCTTCTTTGGTGAGGTCTCTGTTTAGGTTTTTTGCCCATTTTTAATTGGGTTGTTCATTTTGTTATTGTTTAATTTCATGAGTTCTTTTTATATTTTGGATAACAGTTCTTTGTCAGATGTGTCTTTCACAAATTTTTCTCGCAGTCTATGGTTTATCTTCTCATTCTCTTAAGTCACTATGTTTTTATTTAATATTGTAAGACTTCTGTTGCATACTTCCAGAAATGTAGCCTCATAATTGAGGACTTTGAGGCTGTGCCATTCTAACGTATCATGGATCTACCATCAAATCACTATTCCATAACCAAACAGTTCTCAATAATTATAATTTGCATCTTTATCAACTTCATAATTTGGAGAGTCATTCATAAATATATAATCTCACTCCCATCTAAAGTATTGATCAAAAGAAGTGGAGGACTTAAAAAAACAGCCACAACCTTTACTGGATGCAGGCAGCTTAGCATCAGCAAGCCTACTAGGTTCCCTTCCCTTCAGAAGTGGCTACTTTTAGCTTGTTAGTTATATATTTGGAGATGCTATTCCTCCCTCTGATTAATTTCCACACGAATTAATCAAGCATAACATAACTTTACCTTTTACTCCTACTGCCCCTTTAAAATTTATTCAGTAATGGAAGTTTTTTTCCCTGACCCTAAATTAAAAATCTCTAGGCCCCACAACTTCCTACAGTTATACAACCACTTTAAGTCCAAAGCACAGTCTAGATTCAAAAATCAGAACATACTGTCCCATATAATAATCAATACACTGAACTTAACTTAGAATAGAATTGTCTCCCCTCCTGCAGGCAGAGCTGACAAGCCTTGGAGAGGGGGAGTAGTAGATTTCTTCTCACTTTCTCTAATTCTTTTCCCACAGTATGTTAATCTTGACTTCCCTCTATATTCTTCTGGCATAGAGAAAAAGAAGGGAGAACAGGTTAGGAATAGACTTACTAGAACTGGCACACTCACATCTGAGCTTTGTGGCATCTGGATCTGTGGGCTGATTAAAGGAGACTGCATCATGGGACACTTTTGTTTACTGAGAAATCCTACTTTATCTTCACAAGGAGATATGACAAAATCATTCATCATGAGGAATAGCTACAGCAGCATCTAAGCAAAGCAAAGGCGGATGAAATAATGCTGTAAAAGTTCTGTATGTGTCTAGCGCCTCCTTTTACTAAGACTTTCTTTGGCACATCTTTAATTCTATACATTTATCTGAAGTATATTCTGCTTAGAAGCAAATGATCTTGGATATGTGCAATTTAAGAAATTATCACAGAATAAGAGTCTCCGACAGAGTCATTTTCAATGACTATATATCTGAGTTGTATATGCAAAGATTTATGTACTTTTTTACACTAAATTATACTTCTATAGGAAAAAGTTTATTTCAGAAGTCTCACAGTTTCAATTAAATTTCATTACAGGTTATCTGCTTACCATTAAAGCAGAAAAAATTCTCCCAATCCAAGTCAACAAATATAGACCTTGATTATTGGTCAAAAAGGAGAAAAATGATCCCTTCCCCCAAGGCTACTTTGGACAAAGATTCCTCCAAAAGACCTGGTTTAGTGTTTCAATGTAAGAAATTCAGTGGCAAATGTCTGAAGGCATTAATTCCCATAATGCTTCACTAGATAAGAAAAAAGCTCCAATATCCTTAACCAAATAGTCACCGTGTAACACACACCAGATACTAAATTCAATTTTCTGCTTGGGTAAAATGGAATAATAGTTGGCCTCCTGTTCCTATGTATGGCTAAGACTACTGATGACACTCAAAAAAGAAATGTTATAACTTCAAAATAGAGATATTATTGATAATTTAAGAGATCTATAAATTTTAGATATCTTCAAGTAACTAGTCCGTGATCAAAAAAACAATCATAGCTGATACTAACTTTTAAATTCCAGGCATTCAAAAGCATTCTATAGCAGGCCAATTCAACAATCTCCAAATCCTATGTTAGCTTTCATAATGTTTAGGACATTGCCGGTGAACTATAAAAAAAGCAAAACATAATTTTAAAAAACCAAAACCTATTATCCTGATCATAAGAAATGTATCAGAATAAAATTAGTCACATAAATAAAATTCAGAAATTTGCATATGCCAGCTATAAAGTCTCAAAGACATTGTGTTAATATTGCTCATCTAGGTACATGTTGATTATATTCAGCTTTAATTTGGAGTTCAGGAAGTGATAGAGACTGCTTCTTATAAACTCAGATACTTTTTATTTTATTAATACAGCACTTTTAGCATTGGAGGATAAAAAGGAGTACAGGAGTCATAGCTATCTTTGCCTTCATACACTCGAATCTTGTTACAGGGTTTGCCTATAGCCAAAATGCAGCTGTACAGCTAATTTCAGGCCTACCAGCCTTGACAACATTCTCTTTCATAAGCATCTGGTGATTAACCATATGAAAAAGTGTTATTGAATTCCAGATGGAGCTGACTTCTTCATATGGCTCCAGACTAGTCAATTTAGGAGCAGATATCTATAGTGAGTGCTACTGACTACTGAATCACCTGTTTCTTTAAAATTAGATGATGCTAGAGTTTTTTAATGCATTAAAGAGAAAAGTGAATTAAATCGAAGCCTGTTATTCTTTTCTAACTGTTAGAAGTAATTACAACAAACACAATATAGAGTTGGGTGGCACTCTCCAGCACTGACCTTAGATAGTCGTACATTTACACACATGTCCACAGATAGAATTCCTAATGAAACAATAAATGCTCTACTACTTTCTTACTATATTAAGAAGATGAGTATATGACCAGAGAAATTTCAAAAGATATCAGTGATAAGATAAAAAGTAAGTGTTAATCTGATCAAAATAATTAAACATTTTTCCCTCTGGGGAACTCAGCACACATTACTCAAAATGAATGCTTTCCTAAATAATTAGTCTGTTTCTTCCAAACATTATCAAGAGTGGTATAGCTGATTCACTTTGCTATACAGCAGAAACTAACAAAACATTGTAAAGCAATTATACTCCAAGAAAGATGTTAAAAAAAAAAGACTGGTAAAGGCAATGAGACAGCAAAAGAAAAGCAAGGCATTAAAATATTTTTTTCCTCCTAGAATAAAATAATCAATTTACACACTTATAACTGCTAGATTTATAACCCTACAATTTGAGAGATCTCATTTTTAATTAGAATTTATGCAATACTTTCTGAATAAAACTTTACATTCCAAGTAAATTTCAAAAATGCCCACAAACTCACAGAATTTTGAAGTTATAAAATTTTTACATTCATCTGTGTTCATCTCTTATCTACATTACCATTCAAATTTTAGAGTAAACATAACACTTTGACTTCAGGCCAGATCTTCATACTATAACACCCAAAACACCTATAAGAGAATACTTTTTCACTATAACTTTTTTTTTTAACGTCTTTATGGGAGTATAATTGCTTTACAATGGTGTGTTAGTTTCTGCTTTATAACAAAGTGAATCAGTTATACATATACATATGTCCTCATATCTCTTCCCTCTTGCATCTCCCTCCTTCCCACCCTCCCTATCCCACCCCTCTAGGCGGTCACAAAGCACCGAGCTGATCTCCCTGTGCTATGCGGCTGCTTCCCACTAGCTATCTACTTTATGTTTGGTAGTGTATATATATATGTCCATGCCACTCTCTCACTTAGTCCCAGCTTACCCTTCCCACTCCCCGTATCCTCAAGTCCATTCTCTAGTAGGTCTGCATCTTTATTCCAGTCTTGCCCCTAGGTTCTTCTGACCACTTTTTTTTTCTTTTGTTTTTTTTTAGATTCCATATATATATGTTAGCATACAGTATGTGTTTCTCTCTTTCTGACTTACTTCACTCTGTATGACAGTCTCTAGTTCCATCCACCTCACTACAAATAATTCAGTTTCGCTCCTTTTGATGGCTGAGTAATATTCCATTGTATATACGTGTCACATCTTCTTTATCCATTCATCTGTTGATGGACACTTAGGTTGCTTCCATCTCCTTCCAATTGTAAAAAGAGCTGCAATGAACATTTTGGTACATGACTCTTTTTGAATTATGGTTTTCTCAGGGTATATGACCAGTAGTGGGATTGCTGGGTTGTATGGTAGTTCTATTTTTAGTTTTTTAAGGAACCTCCATACTGTTCTCCACAGTGGCTGGATCAATGTACATTCCCACCAACAGTGCAAGAGGGTTCCCTTTTCTCCACACCCTCTCCAGCATTTATTGTTTCTAGATTTTTTGATGATGGCCATTCTGACCAGTGTGAGATGATATCTCATTGTAGTTTAGATTTGCATTTCTCTAATGATTAGTGATGTTGAGCATCCTTTCATGTGTTTGTTGGCAATCTGTATATCTTCTTTGGAGAAATGTCTATTTAGGTCTTCTGCCCATTTTTGTATTAGGTTGTTTGTTTTTTTGATATTGAACTGCATGAGTTGCTTGTATGGTTTAGAGATTAATCCTTTGTCAGTTGCTTCATTTGCAAATATTTTCTCCCATTCTGAGGGCTGTCTTTTCGTCTTGTTTATGGTTTCCTTTGCTGTGCAAAAGCTTTTAAGTTTCATTAGGTCCCATCTGTTTTTTTGTTTTTATTTCCATTTCTCTAGGAGGTGGGTCAAAAAGGATCTTGCTGTGATTTATGTCACAGAGTGTTCTGCCTATGTTTTTCTCTAAGAGTTTGATGGTGTCTGGCCTTACATTTAGGTCTTTAATCTATTTTGAGTTTATTTTTGTGTATGGTGTTAGGGAGTGTTCTAATTTCATTCTTTTACATGTAGCTGTCCAGTTTTCCCAGCACTGCTTATTGAGGAGGCTGTCTTTTCTCCATTGTATAGTCTTGCCTCCTTTATCAAAGATAAGGTGACCATATGTGCATGGGTTTATCTCTGGGCTTTCTATCCTGTTCCATTGATCTATATTTCTGTTTTTGTGCCAGTATCATACTGTCTTGATTACAGTAGCTTTGTAGTACAGTCTGAAGTCAGGGAGCCTGACTCCTCCAGCTCCATTTTTCTTTCTCAAGATTGCTTTGGCTATTCGGGGTCTTTTGTGTTTCCATACAAATTGTGAAATTTTTTGCTCTAGTTCTGTGAAAAATGCCAGTGGTAGTTTGATAGGGATTGCATTGAATCTGTAAGACTGTTTTGGGTCGTAGAGTTATTTTCACAATGTCGAGTCTTCCAATCCGAGAACATGGTATATCTCTCCATCTATTTGTATCATCTTTAATTTCCTTTGGCAGTGTCTTATAATTTTCTGCATACAGGTCTTTTGTCTTCTTAGGTAGGTTTATTCCTAGATCACTATAACTTTTAATTTGAAATTAATCTTAAAATTGAAGTGAATTTTCTTTAACTCTCATCTTTTATTTTAAAAACCATTACTAAAAACGTGTATTAAAATAAATCTACCGTAAGTCAAAGCTTAAAAACTAAAGCTAAGTGCACTTTAAAAGATCTGTGCAACATGTACAGATAAACAGAAATAAGTCATTTCTTTATTAAATCTATAGCAAACAATAACTTTCTTTAACTTTCTTATAGATTCTAAGTCTATATACTTACTAAATAGATAATATTCACTTGCTGCTCCACCATTTTATTTAAGAATGTGGTTAATGGATTTATCATGCACAATGTAGTAAACACACTTGGTACAACTGACCTCCTGTCATTGAATATGCAACCATAAAGTACACACAGATAAGAAAAAAAAAACAGGCAACTCACATCAGCAATGGTTTCAATGATTAGTCAACTGAACTCCCTCTCAGATGGGAAGAAAATCAATCATATTTTTCATACAACCAATTTACCACATGTTGAAATACTTAATGAAATCCATTTGTTATATATGACTAATTATGCAATCCCATCTTAGAAAGGCATATATAAATTGAACATTTCTAAAGAACTGTGCAAATATGCTGAAATAAATATTAACAACATACAATAAAACAATACCTCATTAAATCCTGACCCACAATAATCTGAGAAAATAAATAGCACAATTAAGTCTCTCCAGTCATTAAATTAATTTATCCCCATATAAATAAAAATACACACAAAAACACTGTTGACAGTCTAGGCTCCCTCACAAAGACAAAAATGTCCTGAAGGAACCATTTATAATAGCACTTTTGGGAATCCAAATCTATCATTCCATATCATTTTAACTCCTACCTCTGTATTTTTCACCCCTTGATTCTCTCACCCTAAAGTATCTCCTTCCAATGCCAACTATCCAGGTCTTTCAAGGACCACCTCTTCTATGAAACTTTCTATCACATTCAACTCCCAGAAAACATACACTGAAGAATTTGAATATGTTAAAACAATAATAATGTTTAAAATTTCTTGCACACTTTCTGTTTACCAGACCCCAACTTAAAAGCTTTATGTGCATAATTTTATTTTATTCTTACATCAGCCATACAAGTTAGATGCTGTTAATATTCCCATCTTACACTTTAGGAAACTGAATCTTAGAGAAATTAAGAAACATGCAGTGTCACATAACTAGTGATTGGCAAAGTCAGAATACTAATGACCCAGATGAATCATTTGATTTACACTATCTTAAATTGCAAACTAACAGATTTTTGTCTAAACATCATATCTTCTCAGAGTATTAACTTTGGATCTTTACATCCCTCACAGCATCCAGGACGTTGATTATTGACATGCAGTATACAGTTAAGAAATACTTCTTGCCTCATATTGAATTTAGGTAAGCAAAGGTGAGAAAAATGGTCTTACTTCTATAAGCCCTAATACACCCTTCTCTCTGGTCATTCCAGCTGCAAACTTCTTAGTATTTCAAACCTTTTTATCTGATTTTGAACTAAAGTGAGTTAAAATTCACTGTCAACTGAAACCATTTCATGTCCAAGAGAGAAACAGAAATTATGTACATGTTTTTACAAGATATAAAATTGCTATAAGTATAGTCTAATTTGCACTTGGTGTTGGTTCAAGACTTTGGTACATACAAACAGGAAACAAGTTAGCATTGTAGTTAAGAGAACATTCTCTGGTATCAAACTGTCTGCTTTCAAATCCCAACTCTACCCTAAGTAGTTAAGTGACCATGGAAAAATTATTTACCTCTCTAACCTGCAAAAATGAATACAAAAATATCTCGTCTTACATCTTAAGATTCAATGATTCCACATATAAGTGATATCATACAGTATTTGTCTTTCTTTGTCTGACTTATTTCACTAAGCATAATATTCTCTTGGTCTATCCACATTGCTGCAAATGGGATAAGGTTGAGATATAAACTACTATGAATAAAATATATAAGCAACAAGGATATATTGTATAGCACAGGGAATTACAGCCATTATGTTATAATAACTTTTAATGGAGTATAATCTGTAAAAATATTGAATCACTAGGCTGTACACCTGAAATTAATATAACATTGTAAATTGTCTATACTTCAATGAAAAATAAGGTTAACTGAAGCCAAAAAAAAAGATTCAATATAGCATCTATCACAAAGTAAGCTCTCAACCACTATTATTATCATCAGTATTATAGCACATGTATATAAAAATGTAATGGAATATAGTGATGTTATTTGTTGAATTAAGCACCAACTTGCCTGCCTTATGCATGAGCCACCCTGAAATCTCCAGCCCCCAGATGAGCTGTCCCAACTGATGCTAAATAGAACAAAACACTGTTCTATTTGTATTTGTTTTATTTGTATTTGTATTTCAATGTGTATGAATATACCACAGTTTATTTATATATTCGGTTTCTGATGGACATTTCAGTAGTTTACAGTTGTGGAGTATTACAAATATTACTGTGGTGAACACTCATATACATGTTCTTTGGTTAACGCGGGCATGCATTTAGGGCTGTACCTGCTGGATCACTTTTATTTTTTTTTCTTCCACTGTTGCATTGTGACAATGGATATCCTAGGGTTTTTTTATTTTACTTTTTCCAGCTTTATTGAATTATAATTCATGTTACACATCTATTTCTCATTTTTTTCCAAAAATTCCTTATTAAATTTCTAATTTCAAATGACAAAACTAAAATAGGATTACTTGTTACGTGACTCCCCCAAATCCTATTTTGGAAAGTAATCTCTGTAGTTTACAAGTAGACACATATAAAAGACTCTTTTAAAGTAATATTTTACTAACAATTTCAAAATTAATACGCTCACTTTACTCACCCAGGGCAAAACTAGTGGTTTAGAAGATACAGATAGAAATTTGCTTATCTATTATTTATTTGGGTTTCCTTGTTTTATTTTGTCTTATTTTTTTGTTTTGCAAAATAGCATTTAACTTCAATTTCTTTGACCATTTAATCACATGTATCCTAATAAGAAAATATTCATACAAACTACTAATTAAATTTCATTTATAAGCTTTTGTACTTTGAATTCTCAGTAGGGAAAAAGTAGCATGCTTTCAATGCTATAGAATTTGGCATCTTTTTTTTCCAATGAACATATTAATGTTGCCTAATTTAGACTATATATTGAATTGACCTATCCTAACTTAATAACTGAATTACTTCTTTTTTTTTTTTTTTTTTTTTTTTTGGTGGTACGCGGGCCTCTCACTGTTGTGGCCTCTCCCGTTGCGAAGCACAGGCTCCGGACGCACAGGCTCAGCGGCCATGGCTCACGGGCCCAGCCACTCCACGGCATGTGGGATCTTCCCGGACCGGGGCACGAACCCGTGTCCCCTGCATCGGCAGGCGGACTCTCAACCACTGCGCCACCAGGGAAGCCCTGAATTACTTCTTGAGAGAGCTTATCTCCAAATATGGTCACACTCTGAGGTACTGGTGGTTATTGCTTCAACATATGAATTTTGTAGGGGAAACAGTTCAGCCCATAATATACTATATAGACATCTCTCCAAAAATATACAAATTGCCAATAGACACATGAAATAATGCTCAGCATCACTAATCATTAAGGAAATGCAAATCAAAACCACAGTGAGATGGCACTTCACACCCATTAGGATGGTTATTAGAGAAAACAAAAATGAAAATAACAAGTGTTTATGAGAATGTGGAGAATTGCAACCCTCATGCACTCCTGGTGGGAATGTAAAATCGTACAACCACTGTGGAAAACAGTATAACATTTCCTCAAAAAATTAAAAATAGATTTACCATATGATCCAGCAATTTCACTTCTGAGAATATACCTAAAAGAACTGAAATCAGGGACTTGAAGAGATATGTACACCCATACTCATAGCAGCATTAGTCACAAAAGCCAAAAGGTGAAAGCAACCCAAGTGCCCACTGATAGATGAATGAATAAACAAGATGTGTATATACAGATATATATTTACATATTATACAATGGAATAGTATTCAGCTTTTAAAAGTAAGGAAAATCTGGCACATGCTACAACATGGATGAATCTTGAGGACATTATGCTAAATGAAATAAGCCAGTCACAAAAGGACAAATACTATGATTCCACTTATATGAGGTACTTAAAATAGTTAAATTCATAGGGACATAAATAAAATGGAAGTTGCCAGGTGCTAGGGGCAAAGGAAATGAGCAGTTGTTTGATGAGTCAGAGTTTCAGTTTTGCGTGAAAAGAATTCTGAAGATAGATGGTGATGATGGTTGCACAACAATGTGAATGTATTTAATGCCATTGAACTGCATGTTTAAAATGGTAAATTTTATGTTATGTATATTTTACCATGGTTGAAAATATTTAATCTAAACAGCAAATATAAGAATCACCCGGCAAATGTATAGTCCTATTTGGATTTTTCAGACAAGGTACAGGGCTCAAAAAAGGTAAAGTTGATACACGTAGCAAGTAAAAGAACCGGATTTCAAACACAAGTCTGTCTCCACTAGAGACGTGCATGCTCAAATAGACTACACTGACCACACTTTCTCAACATGGTTTAAGTATCTGTTGGAGAAAGCACTGAAAATTATAGAACACTTTCCAACATAAAGGAGTCTATTAAGAAAGTTCAATGTATTAATGCTGTATTGATCAAAAGTGTTACTTGATCTCTTTCTGTAATGACTTTTCTTCTGGAAAGCAATGATACACCTCACCTGTACTAGATAGTTTACCATTTCATAGAACTAGTATAAAGTTTTATATGTCAATATTAAGTAGAAAAATACACCCCACTGTTGCTAATTTTCCTTTGGAAATTAGCTTTCTACCTCCAAAATCCTTTGGAATTTGGCTTTCTACCTTCCAAGAGAGAGGAGTCACTGAACTGCTTAGGAACCTGAACTGCAAAAGATCCCATGCTTTGCCCCAGTTTGTAGAAAAAATTAGTGTTAATGCTTATGTAAGATATCTGGAATGCCAAGCTTTGTGCTTCATTTTCACACTAATAATCCAGCCTTTTCTAAGGCTCCAAGGTTAGACTCCCAAGGGAAATTGTTTCTTTAGCCAATTTCTGCTTGACTTCATAGTTTATAAAACACCATCTGAGATACAAGGAAAATAAAATTAATAAAACACAGAACTAGAGCCTCATATCAACGTGTTGAGGATTTATGCACATAAACTGCCAAGCACAGGTTTTGAAACAGACCCTATAGACTTCCAGTTGCCATAGTAACTGCACATTTTTATTGAATGTAAAAGTGTAAACAGATGAGCACAGCTCAGGTAAATCATCAGTGATGCCATTGTTGGCCTCTGAATGGCAGAAATAAGTAGTACATGCTGTCACTTTCTAAAATAAAATAATCATAATCATAATTTATAACCCTGACTTCTTGATCTGTGAACATCATCCCCTTAGAAACTTCTTTCAGTGCTGCTTGACTAATTACTTGTAAAAAGAAAGTTCTAATAAATTATTAATAATTTTGTTATTGAAACAGGTTGGAGAATTACACAGCAAACAGCAAATAGTGTAAATATGGCAGTTCTACCAAATGTTTGCACTTTGCTATGTCATTTTCTTGATCCTAATCTGTTCTTTCATTTACCCATGAAAGAAGAAGGGTATGGTGGCAACTAAAACAATTTTTATAAGTGCAAGCCCCCCTCTGAGTTGGTTACAGGTTCTTTTCAGAAAAAAATAAAAGGAAAAGTATTTCAATTGGAATAATTAAAGGAAGGAAATGTTGGTGGAGACAGATACGAAAGAGCTGTAATTATTAAAATACTTCAACACAAAACTAATGTCCCTACAGTGGTTCTTTCTTTTTTCTCAATTATGTTTTTACCAAGAG
Organism: Globicephala melas; assembly: GCF_963455315.2. Classification (NCBI taxonomy): domain Eukaryota; kingdom Metazoa; phylum Chordata; class Mammalia; order Artiodactyla; family Delphinidae; genus Globicephala; species Globicephala melas. The sequence continues at coordinate 71,368,115 of NC_083319.1, read as the reverse complement.
CTCTAATTCCATATTTAGAATTATTCTAAAATCTTTTGGAGAGACAGTATAAAATAAATAACCCAAGCCCTTTTTTTGGAATGGGAAGAACAAAATCTGGGGGGTGGGGAAAAAACATGCTCACATGCTTGCTGTCACATTAGTTAATTTCAAAGGTAAGATTTAGATACCACAATCTAAGTATTTCTTCTTTCAGAAACCAAATGAGAATATGGAATACTTATTCTTTTTTTTTTGGCTGTGCAGCGCCGGCATGCAGGACCTTAGTTCCCCAACCAGGGATCGAATCCGCGTCCCATGCAGTGGAAGCGCAGAGTCCCAACCACTGGACCACGAGGGAAGTCCCCTGGAATATTTATTCTTAATGGTATGAAGTTGTTAGAGACGGTTATGTTTGATCATACAGCTGAGAATGAGAAATTTCCTGTTTTGTTTCCTACAAGTAGGAAAATACGCTAAAATAGTAGTACAGTTTATGAATGCACGTGATAACAATAAAAAGAGCCACTAGAATGCACTCACTCATTTATTAGCAGGCCTTCAAATCTCATGCAACGACATTCGTACTAATAAAACCTCTGTCACTTATTGAATACTTAGTATGAGCTGGGCATTTTGTTAAATGCTTTAAAGTTCACTGATTAAGAGCATAAATTCTGAAGTTGATGTTGAGTCCAAATTCTTATCCCACTGCTTGTGAGTTATATAATCTCTAAATCTTAGTTTCTTGTGAGTTATATAATCTCTAAATCTTAGTTTCTCTGTTTACAGAATGAAGATAATAATAGCACTTACTTCAGTGTTCTTCAGAGTGTTTTTATAAGGCACTAAATGAAATACCCATGTAAAATATTTAGTTACAGTATTAGCAGTGTACAAATGTTAGTAATTTTATATTATGATCTCATTAAATATTTATGACAACAGCAAAAGCTAGATATTATTATCCCCATTTCACAAATAAGAAAACTGAGACTTAAAGGATTTAAGTAACTTGGTCAAGTACTAGAGCCAAGATATAGATATTGATATCTACCTTGTTCTAAAATCTATGTCTTTAACTGCCATGCATACTGAATCAATGTGGGAACTAATGTTTTGAGATCTGGTTACACTTCTTATCCTTTCTCTATAGTCTTGAGGAACTCCTTTAGTCAATCCATAAGTGTTTATTAAGCTTCCACAATGTTCTAATGCTTTTCTACATATCAAAGTGATACAAAAGAAAAACAGTTCATGACATCATGGAGGTTACAATTTATCTGAGAAAACAATGTGAAAAAAATTCAATAAAGAATTTAACTGCATGATCTCACATCTAAGATTCAGGATTCCATTATGGAAAGCAGAGGTTTAGGTGTATTGGCATCATCAGAGAAGAATTCATAGAATTAAGCTGAGTTTTAGAAGACGAATATAGATAGATAGATAGATAGATAGGTAGATAGATAGATAGATAGATAGACAGACAGATATTCTTAGAGAAAAAGGAGGACATTTTGAATGTAAGAAACAGAATGAAGAAAGACATCAGAGTACTTACTGAAAAATAATTTGGAAATGGATTTGGAAGCCCTAAATTATGGAGCTGGAAGTGAAACAAAATGAGTAAATCAAAGATGTAATTGGGACTTCCCTGGCGGTCCAGTGGTTAAGACTTCACGCTTTCACTGCAGGGGGCATGGGTTCGATCCCTGGTCTGGGAACTAAGATCCTGCATGCCACACGACGCGGCCAAAAAAAAAAACAAAGATGTAATTAATAGGAAAAAATACAATAGAACTTAGGAAAAGATTTGATAAATAAGGTGAAGACAAGATACAAAAACGGCTTGGAATATTCTCACTTGGAACATGAGAAGAAATTTCATGTACCAGAGACAAAAGTAGAGAAACTGAAAAACACTTCTGCTGTGGATGATATTTTCAGTTTGAAGCTTATTGTATTTGAGAAGCTGCTGGAATAATTTCTCGTTCATTCTGAAGATGGTTGTAAAACAAAGAACAACAGCATAAGTGATAGCCAAGACCTAGAAAAAATTTAATAATATGCATGTAATGATAATTAAAGAGATAATATAGTTTTCGTCACTTTGCAAGAAGATTGAATAATCTTGGGCGAATATAGTTGGTTGGTAGAGATATTAAAATAAGAGCAGTCAAAATCCAAGGTAAGCAAATTGCAGGCAGAAAGGAGGAAGATGACAAGAAAAGTATAGTTTTACACAAGCCAAAGAAATGCTACTAGGGTATCAAGGATGATTTAAATAGAGCTTTATCAAGACATTTCTCTTGTAATATCTGTACTCCCCATTTATTAATCTGAAAACAGATACTTAGAATAACTTCATACAGTTTGAATACAAGGGTTTAGGTTTCATAATTTATTGATAGTGTTTCTGTACTGTCTTCTGCAACCTTGATTAAACCTAGGTCTCTGCTATATGAACAAATTTTATTCCTTCATTTGGAGATCAAGGAAAATCATACAGTCCTCAAAAAAGTCGCAGCAAGCTACCCAGAAGATAGTAGGTGTTCAACAAGTTGTAGTAATATTCATCTCTTCTTTTATTTAAACAAAAATAAGAGCTGATTGGGATAGTTATTCTGGAAACAGGTACAAATGAGATATACATATCTGTTTCAGCCTAAAAGATTTTCAATTTTCTATGTCTAAATTTGGGCTGGTGAAGTCTCAGCAGATATTTTATATACCAAAAACAATCCCCATTGCAACGTTAAGGACATTTATATGTCACTGAATACATGAAGTGCTACAACATTATCTCATATTTATCCTTTATCGTCCATATGCAGAATTAGTTGTAATGCCCTTTCAATGTTTATGCCCTCAAATGTCCTCCTCATTCTTTAAGATTAATCTTTAACATTCCTGAGAAGACACTGTAGCCAAGGTGGAGGTTCAATTATTTTGTCCGTGAGAGCTTCTCACCCAAGCTAAGCAGTCTCTTGCCCTCTGCTTTGGTATTGCTTAGTATAGACAGCAATTTTAGCCCTGACCTTATGTTTAACATACAGTTAATTCACAATGTACATAACAACAACATGTATATGTTTGTGTGCATGTGTGTGTAACAAGTTTCATAGAACAATACATTCCCATAAACTTTATTTTCCGTAAAAATGCTGAATTTACAAGAAGATATTGTGAGGATAAAGAGAATGTCCCTGTGAGGTACAAATTTCCCCCAAACTCTTCTCTATCACATATCTGCTTCAACTAGGCAAATAATAATTTTCTGTATCACAAAAGGGTTTTGAGAAGTATACTTATCCAAGTCCTCTAAAGATCAGAGTGCATCAGAACTATTTTCATCTGAGTATCTTTATTGTTCATGCAATGTACTTGGGTTTCTGGTCAAACAGAATACTTGAGCTTTTCTCCTTAGAATATGTACTGAATTCTAAAACTGTGCTCCTCTTTACACCAATGATGATCTGACTACTTTTAATTATGAAAAAAAGGATGCTTTTGTGTGTGACCATAATTTACTTAACTTAGCTAGCAGCCTTATAATGACCAATTATAGAATCATCAACTTTCACAAGACCATTTAGCAACAAAATCAATACCCTCTATATAAATGATTTTTTTCATTTCTTCTGTTTTTTTTAAATTCCCAAAGAATAAACTTCAAAAATTTGTGTTTATTCCCTTTGACACTTACGTTCAAGTTAACAGATATGGCCTGAGGCCAATTAAGGCCAACTAGAAGCATTAACATTTGGACATGTATGGTAGAACTTAGCATAAACCCCTACATGCACTACGTGCTCAGAAAATCTTTGAGAGAAGTAAAAGAAAGGGGTTTGTTTTTTATATATATAAAGTAATGTACAATAATGATTCTAGAAATGAATCCTTTTAGAAGATTGGTTTAAGTTTTGGTTTTTTGTTATGTTTTCTTCATACAATGTGCTAGTACCAGGATGTTAAATAGAACAGGTTTTACAGAAAAATTCACTTGATTTATCTATACATGTTCCCTCTCCCAAACAGAAGAGATAGAATATATGTATTTTGATTTCCGGGACTATTTTATTTTAAGACCAGCTAAAAGAGAAATCACATAAAATTCTAATTATTACTAAGGTTGAATCTAATTATTACTAAGGTTTGTAGATGCAGATTTTCTCAGCGTTGAAGAATTGAGTTCAGGTGCGTATCTGCACTTTCAAAGCCCCAGAGAGAATCAGTTTACAAAAAAAACCCTCAAGATAACATTCTCTCCTAGTTCTTAGGGCTAGAAATTATAAGTATGTATGTATTTGATTTTATCAAAATTTCTTAAAATTTAGAAGAGCTCTGATTCTTGTTCTATTTCAAATGTCTCTTTAACCCCTTCCTCTCCCATCCACATGCTAAGAAATGATAAAATTCTAGATTTTCTCTAGAAAGGGAAGTATTTTGTCACCAAAAAAAAAAAAAAAAAGGTAATCAAATCTTGGAAAAGTAATAAATTCTTGGATACAAAAATGTTTAAAATTAAGAAGTAATGCAAAAAATTTAGCATAATGCGTGATATGTAGTTGACTCAATATTTTCCTTCTCTTCTCATGAGTCTTTTAAAGATATTCTACAGTAATAAATGGAGCTAGAATTTTGTATCTGTGTGTTAACAGATAATTTTTTAAGAAATCAACAAATGTTAAAATCTCCCAAGGATGCCTTAGAAAATGTAAATCATATTTTTTGCACAACTCAAAAAAAGCATTTGGTAGAATCACTCTTTAACCTCTTAATGCCAAAAGAGCATCATCACAGAATCATTGTACTGGGAATAAAGAGGATGCATGAATGGGAAAAGATATCACTAATGGCACAACTGAGTACAAATGTATAAACAGTGATTGCCATAATGAACATTTGCCTAAGACAATCAGATAAACACCCACAACCTACAAAATGTGCTCTTCTATCTCCAAACTGTTGGATGCAGGCTTTCAAATTTCCTATTATCTTTAAAATCAGATATATACTATGCAATCTTCTCTGCATAGCATTTGACAGGTATCCACCTAACTCCCTCAAGCCAGAGAACATTGCCTGACAACACAGAATTCTGAAACACTAGTGTGTATTTAGAAAATAAATGCTTAACCCACCAGTATGGAAACCAAAACTATGGAAACAACTTACTCTATTGTACATTCCCACAAGTTTGTAGATTTGACTTTATATCACATGGCAACAAAATTCACTCTGTTCTTCCCAAAATAAATACAGTTAGAATTCTTAATCAGCATTTTTGAAAGCCTAAAACTAGCTTACATATTTAAAGATGCAGACATCCTAAAGTTACCATAAGCTAAACTGGGTAAGTCTTGTCCAGGGACTCTAGCTTTTGCTACATGCAGAACCAATAAGTATCTGCTAATGCTGTTATCAAATGCAGTCCTATCAGCACTAAACACTTGGCTTGGCATTTTGATAGTAACGTCTTAAAGGAAGTAGACAAGATGGGATTTTCCTTTATATAGTAATGAATAATAAAGAAGAAGCTTCTCTTATTGGGTTAGCAACTAAGAAAACTACTATGAAGTTTGTGACCTAAGAAACATAAGAGATGGCATCCATGATAAATTCTCACACTGGGAAATAAACACACTAAATAGCTGTTTCTGAATTTGTGCTGTAATTCCAGCTGAAGGGCTGTTCATTCCTGTGACTATTTCACAAGTGATATTTACAGGCCCTGCAATGCTAATACAGAAAGACTCACCAGCAGTGTATTCTACTTAAACTCTAGGTTATTCCAAAAAGGAAATTGTAAGCAAAGCCTAATTCACAACTCACAGAATAAAATAGTAAAACTTCCCTCCCTCCCTCAGACAAGGAGCACTATGCAGATATGGTGGTAGAAATGGGACTAAAGGAAGAAGAAAACTGTGGCTATCTCTTGGCCACAGCAAACCTGTCTTCTTTCACCAGCCTGCTTTTCTGCATTTTGCTTAGCCTTTTACTGTGCCTTTCTAACGTATGGCTTTTCTTGCTTCTTGCTAAAATTTAAAAAGAAGGAAAAAGTGTTGTCTGCTGATTTTTAAATCTTTCTCTCACTGATATGTTTAAAAAAAGAAAAAAGGCTGATCACTCATCAAGAGTTGGCAGAAATTTTTCTGCTTTTACAACTACTGTATCTTCCAGCAGTTTAGTGAGTAGGTGTCCCTATAAGCATCATAACAGATAAGAAAACAAGTCCAGAGAGGCTAAAAGATTTGTCCAAGACACATGACGAGTGTGTGCGAAGGCATGTTTCCATTCATATTTTCTGAAATCATACCTCATATTCCTTCCACACCACTACCCTCTCCTCTCAAAAGAATGGTATTACACAAACAAGAGCAGTCAGTGTGGTTTTTCTAGTGACCAAAACTCCTAAAGAAACCAAACTTTGCAAAGCTACCCCTGCTTACTTTATCTAAAGTACCTCCCTCCCATCCCCACTGTTCTCAGTCTCAAAGCTTTACTTCCTTCTTGCCACTTACCACAATGTATAATCCTTTTTCTGGTCATTTGCTTGTCTATCTTATATATTAGATCATAATCTCTCTGAGGGTGGGACAAGGTCTTGTTCATTGCACTCATTGTGTTTAGTTTCTAGCGCAATGCCCAGTGGAGTTGTAATGTAGTGGAGTTGTAATAAATGTTTGTTAAATGTGTGAATAGTTAAAATTTCTTCCTAATTTACACAGAAAAATCAAGCAGGGTTCTTTATGATATTATTTAGAATCAAATCCTCCAAGTGCAAGAATTATTCAGTATGAATAAAAATCATGGATTTTAGAACCATAAAGAGCTTGAGAAGACCCTTAATTTAACCTCTTTGTTTAAGTGATGAAGCACTAAATCCCAAAGAGGTTACTCAGCTTACCCAGTCACACCCTTAGCCACAGATCTGGGACTAGAACTGAGTGAGAGTTTATCACCTTTATTCATTTACATGTACCTTGCATTACTGAAGAAAGGGTCTAGGGAAATTGACTAATAATGTCCAAAAAAGGCAGAAATTAGTACTGAAACAAAGTTCAATAGCAATTTTTCTTGTCGCTGGAAACATTTGATTCAGCTTCCAAATAATAGTAATTTACATAAGAAAATACGGTACATTGCTGATGAAAACATGCATTTTGCCTCATAACTTACTATACTGTGTTTCAGGATAAAAGACATATTTTAACATGATTTAGTCCCTTCCTCACACACACACAAAAAAATCCAGCATTTCTGAAATAAAATCATTTGGAAAAGTAGAAGAGTATATCAAATAAAGCCACAGATAGGGTCTTTATACAACTTTCCAATTGCTGCATCAACTCAGAGAAAATACCCTCTAAAATAAATGAAAATAAATAAATAAATACATAAATTTTTAAAAGTGTCTTCTGACTAACCTATTAAATACCATCTTGGGTACTTACAAATAACATTTTCATCTTGCGATGCAAGCTGCTTATAAATATATACCAAGGATTATTAATATTATTTTAATTTTATATTACTGTGTAACAAAAGGAAAGAAAAAATGTCCGTACTGAAATCATCTGCAATTCACATGACAGCAAGTAGTTATTACAGCCCATATGGAGTGAAGATCACCCACTGCTGAAAGTTCCATGAGAATGTGACAAGGTGACATACTGGAGTTAAGTGTTGTATGCTGGGTGGCAGCTGATTTCATAGAGGCGCAGAACTCACTATATGAAAAGGATGTACAGAAGCCACCATGCCGACAGGGGTGAAAACTGAAGAATCAAACAAATGTTTCTGATTCAAAGTTGTTCTCCTACAATAACAACCAGCACCAAATGAGTTGCCATGGTGGAGAGCAAGCTGTGCTCTGAGACTAATTGCTGCACTTGTTAGAGTGTGCAAGAAGGTGTTTATTTGTTTTAAATGTGTTTGGTGCCAAGACATCCCCGGGATCTGGAGCTGAAGTGGAAACAGAATGACAGTGTTTAGAAAACTAAACACAAAAACAAAAGAGAAAGAGAATTTTTTTTCTGAAAGTGACTTGAGCGTTGTATCCTGTGTGATTAATTCTTAAGTCTCCTTCACATCAACCCATGGGAGCCCACGCTGGAATGGAGTGTATTAAGTCTGGGATGCTTTGAGGTTGTTATTTTATTTAGATGGTGAATTATTCAAAGAAGGGAAGATCAGTCTAAGAGCTACCAAATAAAAGGGAATGAACTCAGGAAAAGGAAGGAAGTGAAGTACAAAATGTGGGTGTTCAAACAGTTCCACCTGAACGACAAAGTTAAGAATATGTAATATGGGGAATTTGCCACACTGTATCTTTCCAGCTTCAGAAATAATAACTAGATTTTGACTGACATTTTTAAAGGTTTAATGATGGAAATACTTCTACTGAACAACCTTGTTTTTCTTCTCTCATACTTCACGGGCCTCCAGAGTCCTCCTTTGGACAGAAATTTGCTACTCCAAATCTAAGCCCAAAATATTTATGGAATATGATTTAAAAGTATGTTAATGCCTCCAACCAGTGAACATGGTAAATATTAAAACCAGTTATTGTTACTCATTAGTTTTCTTTTGATATAAAGATATTTGAGCACTAATAAACTCATCAAGGACAAATTTAATACGCTTATATTTTTCATGTTATGTGGATTGTCATTTAAAATTGAGGAATATGAATATTCATTGTGCATCATACATAATTTTTGAAATACCTGTTTTACATAAACTGTATTACCAAATATATATATATATATATCAAGCTAATTCAATTTTTTTAAGTTCTCTTTATATAACCTCAAAAATGTATACAAAAAAATTTTTGCTTGGTTCAATTCTATTTCTCTGTGTATCTCTCTTTCTTCCTCTTTCCTTCTCAGGTATTTGAAAATTTCTCAAAAAGGAGGAAGTGGTAACTTTCATTTCCCACCACAAGTACAATAATGCAAATCTATACCCACCGTAGATAAAAAATTCATTTTACTGTCATTTACTTTCTATATTTTACTGCTTCCTGCCACATATAATGTGACTGGTTCATTAATGTGTAGTGGACAACGTATGTCAAATTGAGAGTCATGCAAATCATCAATCCTACACAAAAAGCAAATTTCATATCCATGAAAATCTTACAACTTCTCCAAGATTAAATTTATATTTAACTTTGAAACTATATTCATTTGATCTTTGAAAAATATAGTCTTTATTCTCTCTAAAAGCATTAATTTCATGTTTTTATCTGGTCTTCTGTACAAATAAGAGAATACGTTTACAAAAACAGCCTCATGGCAAAGAAACGCCAGTTTACTTAACTGAGGCAATGAGTATTCGTCTCCGGTTTAATGCAAAATACACTAAGTAAGTCAGTCACATATTATTAGCCCAACTATTACGATTACATGGGAGATATTCTGCCTTACCAAAGTTCCTGAAACAAAGGAAAACTAGAAAAACCAACAAATGAACCAGTCTGTGTAGAGATCTGTGTGTATGCGTATACTTACAATGTTTACCCTGATATTTATAATTCTAATCCAATAACACAGGGTTCACCCCTTGCTTTCTATATTCTCTGTTTTTATCTCTATGCTGTCTTCACCCCCTCCACCAAGCACTCAACTGCAAGAGCAGTGGTGTCACTCAGAGGAATGCTGGTCACTGTCCCCACTGACAGCTCTAGAGTTCTGACTCAGAGATTTTGCCTGTGGGAAGAACAGACTGTAAAACAGATGGCTCCTAATCTCTCCTAAAGGAACTGGCTACATTTGCAACTGAACGTGAAGTTTTAACCTGAGGGTGCTCTCAAGAATAGCGGAGATTGGAATGGGAGAATATATTCGCAAATCATATATCCAATAAAAGGTTAATATCCAAAATATATAATATATATATAAAAATATCCAAAATATATAATATCCAAAATATATAAAGAACTCATACAATTCAACAAAAAAGCAAACAACCTGATTAAAAAATGAGCAGAGGATCTGAATAGACGTTTTTCCAAAGAAGACAAAGAGCTGGCAATCAGGCACATGAAAAGATGCTCGACATAGCAAATTATTAGGGGAATGCAAATGAAAACCACAATGAAGTATCACCCCACATATTTTAGAATGGCTATTATCAGAAAGGCAAGAAATAACGAATGTTGGAGAGGATGTGGGAAAAAGGGAAACTTCATATACTGTTGGTGGTAGTGTAAAATGAAACAGCCACTATGGAAAACAGTATAAAGACCCCTCGAAAAGTAAAAAATAGAATTACCATATGATCCAGCTATACCACTCCTGGGAATTTATCCAAAGATTATAAAAATATTAATTTGAAAAGATATATGCACCCTTATGTTCGTTGTAGCATTATTTATAATGGCCAAGATATGGAAAAAACCCATGTATCGACAACAGATGAATA